>NC_060064.1:18116706-18719103 GCF_020283565.1 Trifolium pratense | reverse complement strand
GACGTGTTGTTTTCCACTGAGTACTTTTTTGTCGTTTTGTGCCGACGATTTTGGCGGACAGATTTCACACACGTGTCCTTTGTAACTTTGTGTAAAATTTCTACATAGTTCTTCTTTAATTACCATGGGTAATTTTGTGTAGTCTTCCTTTAGCTGGTCAATTCTTTCTTCAAGATTTTTAACAGCCTGTAAATCTTTCTCCTTGGCTGGCTTTCTGGAATCGCTGTAAACGATTGTTGATGGATCGTCGTAAACAACCCTGTAGTTTGTTTGCTGGGTTAACCTGGTAACCTTTTGTCTGAAGTGTTTCATCTGTGCAATGTAACTGGCTGGGTGCCATTCATTTTTTTCTTTCGACATAGTTGGATATGTCTTGTTTGATATCCCTATTTTGATGAGATATTGTGGTTTTATGGTTAAATCCAGAGTAATTTCATCGTACCATGGATATGTTGAATCAATTTGAAGGAATATTTCTTTTCCTTTGGCAAAGAGATTGTTGAATTTTTGTACTAGGTTTTGAAGTTCTTCTGGAAAGTATTTGAGTTCTCCAAAACTTCTTTGTTCTTTTTCTTCGAGATAAATTGTGCTGATCAATCCATTTTGAAAGAATGATAGACAAAGCTGATTGTCTATTCCTGGAAGTAGGACCGTTTTTGAACATCCATACTTGTTTGTTGGGTAGAAGCAATCTGTAGAGAATTCTTCTATATAGTTATTTATCCATTTCCATCTAAGACTAAACTCTGTGAAAGTTGGGTCTGCTAAGTGGAATGTTTTTTGATGTTCTAGCTGGCGGATTTTATCAATTGACAGCTTCTTTTTTGACTCCATTGTTGAAGATCTTTGGATATCTTTTGCTGCTGTAATTTCCTTGTAAGGACCGTAAAGAGCTTGTTCTGCTTCTTTAATGGTTTTGTAGCCTTTGTGGCGTACATTTTTTCCGATGATGTGCTGTTTTGCTATTGCCCATTTTCTGTAGATCCCTTTCATTGGACCATCGAAAATGACATAAGCTTCGAACTTTCCCATTTCATTATCTACGGGATCGTTTGTTTGGATAGTTGTTGACAAACCATTTTTTCTTGCTTCATCTTCTTCTTCTACTTCATCAGCCCATGATTTCTTGCTGTCTGAAGTTGTTTCTGAAGATTCTTGTTCCTTTTTCAAATCACTTGGTGCTATTGCTTCAATTGGAATCTTCGAGTTTTTTGGAGTTGAATACTTTACATAGTAGTTGTATTTTCCAGAATCTTGTCCAAGCAAGTCCCAATTTTCTTTGGTGTTGCTGCTGCTTTTTTCTTCAGTTGGTTCACTGATGTTTGTATATTGTTGCAAATTTTGTAATGTTGTAATTATCTCCCCCCTCTCAGAAGAGAGTTTTGTAAGACGCTGTTGGGTAGCTTCAATTTGCTCGTCTTTTTGTTTCAGATTATGTTGCAAGATCTTTATTGCTTGCTCCATTCCCGTGTAAGAGTATCTGCAAAACTGTTGTTTTCAGATTTTATATACTGAATGTATGGTTGAAATTGTTGTAATTTCATCTGCCAACGAATTAATCGTCCGCTTTTATAATCTGCTTTTATATTATATCTCCAGAATCCTGTTAGATATTTTGAATCTGTTCGTAAAAGAAACCTAGAGGGTAGAAGTTCTACTCTCCATTTTTCTAATACTCGAACACATGCAAGTGTTTCTAACTCAGCTATCGGATATCTTGTTTCTGTATCAGAAAAAGTTCCCGATATGTATTTACAGAGTAATAACTCTTTTTCCTTTATATTAAATTTAGCAGAGTAATCTACCAAATTTTGTTTTTTATCTGTCTTTCTTTCTTTCGAAATTAGATCAGATTGTATATCTGAGGTTACGCTCAGATTTTCACCAAACTCGTTGAGTTTTAGTGTTGCTTTTCCGTTAGGGAAAGCTCTCATACATCCTGCCCATGTATCTTTGGATGCATCAATTTCGACAACTAGAAAGTCATCATTTGTGGGATTGTAAAGCTTTGGTAGGACTTGAATTTTACTCTTAATTGTTTTCACAATCTTAGTATCTTTGTCTGTCCATGACCAAGGAATTTTTTCAGAAATTTTCTTTTGTAAAATTTTTCTTTCTTTTGCCAAGTCTTTAAAAAATCCTTCATTGGCAATATAATTCAAACATCCTAAGAATCTTTGAATTTGTTTTCTATCCACTAATACATCAGGGAAAGCGGAAATCTTTTCCTGGGTATGTGGCGCTAAATTGAGTTCTCCATTATCTTTTATGATTACTCCGAGATACTCAATTTCAGTTTTACAAAGTTGTGATTTCTTTTTTGAAATAACAATTCCTTTTTCTCTAATTCTTAAAAGAACTATTTCAACATCCTTGATATGTTGTTCTTTTGTTCCTTTTGTAAAAATAAGTATATCGTCAATATATGCAAGGCATATATGGTCTAATCCTTGTAAAGAATTATCCATAAATCTTTGATATATTGAAGGTGCTTGTTTTATCCCAAAGGGTAAAACATTCCATTCAAAATGTTTTTGTGGCGGACATGAAAATGCCGTTAAAGGTTTTGTTTCATCAGAAAGTCTTAGCTGATAATATCCTGATTTTGCATCAAGGGATGAAAAATAGTTACAACCTTTAATTTTTTCAAAAATAAAATCTTTTCTAGGTAACCCATAAGAATCTCCAATGGTTGCAAGATTGAGTTTCTTATAGTTAATTACCATTCTTCTTTTCCCTCTTTTTATCTCGTTATGATTTTCGACATAAAAAGTTGGAGCTGAATGTGGGCTTGAAGAAGGTCTTATTAATCCTTTTTCAAGTAAATCTTTACACTCAGTTTTGAATTCTTCAACATCCTTAATAGTATATGGAATTCTATTAGGAACGTTGACTTCTTCATTCGGGTTTTTAAGTCGAATTATTATTAATTCATGATTAGTATTTTTCTGATTATCTAATGGATTATCAGAACAAACTTCATCGAGTCTTTCTTCTAAAGTTGAAAAGAATTTATACTCTTCCCAAATAGAACTAAGTTTTTTCAAATTGCCAGAAATCATTTTTAAAATTTCATTTCTAGTAATTATTTTTGTAGTAATCATTTTCTTTTCGTCTGGATTTCCAAGATTTTTCCATCGAAGAGAAATTGTATTACTCCTTTGAATAAAGGGTTCATATAATTTTAGAAAATTGTTTCCAATGATTAGATCAAGACCTGAATCATGTAAATAAATTGTAGGGATAAAAAACTTATATCCTTCAATTTCTATAGATACATCCTTAAGGCTAAACCATATTTGATGTTTTGACTTGTCTGCAACAACTATTTCTTTTGGCTTTTCTAATCTATCCCAGTTTCTAGAGATCGATTTTCTTCCAAAACAAAGGGTTGCACCTGTATCTATATAGGCTAAAAGGTTTTTATTTTCTAGCACTATTTTTATAAATGTTGCACTTGGATTTCCTTTACCAAGTACTTTCTTCGACATCTAAGTCTATTTCTGAATCTGTTTCTGTGCAGTATTCATAAATTTCCTCATCAGATTCTACATCTGATTCTATAGGTTCATATCCTATTGCGTATATGGCTTGTAAGACATTTTTCTTAGGGTTATCCCTTTTAGGGCACGCATTGGCATAGTGTCCTTCTTCATGACATAACCAACATGTGCATGATTTCTTATCTTGCGGACATGTTTTTCTTTTAGGATAAGGTGGTTTTTTCCTAAAGAATTTCTTATCTCCTTTTCTAAAATTCTTAAAAGGGATTTTTCTGAATTTCTTTTTCTTATAAGACCTTATATTTCTTCTAGATTTCTTTTTAGGATTTCTAGAGTTACACCCATAGTTTCCTACTTTGTTTTGTAACCTATCACAGCAAAGTGATACTTTAGCTTCTCTTTTTGCTATCTTTTCGCTACATTTATCTGTGAGCCACTGTTTTAAAACAGTTATTCTTCCTCCTAGAGTATCATCTACCTTTCCTTCTGATGATATTGAGGTAAAGTATAGTTTGACTTGAGTTGATACTCCTCCTGGAAGCTTATCATAGAGGAGATCTAACAATCCTCTTGATAGTCTTGTTTCATTGTCTATGTTATAATAATAACTCTGAAATTCACAAATAAAGTTATCAATGTAACACATATTGCAAATTTTTAAATTAGTTATTTTCCAAAGATTTTGATTGGAAAATGCTGCTTTGGATTGGACGGTATCCTTCCATCCTTTGAATTCTTTGACTAGTAAACTATATACCCAGTCTGTAACTAAGGATCCTATTAAAGGCATAGTTCCCATAACTTGTGGTGGTAAATTTGAAATATATTTGAATGCATTTCCTCTAGTTTTATATTGTAGGTAGTTGAAAATATCAACTGATCCTAAATTTCTTAGATCTTCATTTAGATGGATTAATACATTATTTGTATTGTACCAATCTCTAAGATCCTTTGCAGTGTCTAAACTACAATCTATGTCCAAAACACCTTGTCCTTGAAAAGGGTTTTGTGAAGGCTCATAGTAATGAGGTACTTTTTGGAATTTTTGTTTGGTAAATTCTTTTTCAAAATCTGCAGGTCTTTTGGTACCTGAAGTTTCTCCATGTTCTTCTATTTTTACGAAATGAGGATTCTCATTTTCGTTTTCACTAGCTTCTTCTGAGCTAAAATCATAAATGATCTGATTGTTATCTTCAGATTTGTTATCAGGGATCTCCTGATTTTTTCCACTTATATCTAAAGAGACCATAAGTCTTTCTAGGTTTTCTAGTTGCCTATTAAGAGTTTCTTCTGTATCTTCCATTAAAAGTAAGTAGAAGGTGGTCTAATACTTAATTGTTTGGATTCAGAAGTTTTTTCTTTAGGTTGGGTTTGAATTTCTGGTTCCGGTATAACTATTGCTTTTCCCCTATCTTCCCCCCTCTTAAGAATTTGAGTTAACTCATCCTGAGTTAAATATCTTTTTTCTAAAAGTTCTAAAAGGTCTTCTATCCTTTCTTGACTCTTTCTTTGTTCTTCTAGAATCATATCTACCCTTTGATACCATTCTAGCTTAACAGGTTGAATTTCTTCAACAAGTTTCTCTTGACAAAGGTTTTTTATCATGTAAGTTATCATACATGCTATGTTGTTGAGTTGTGGATTTCTTGTATGAAAAAGGTGAGGGTATTTATGACTTTCATCTTCTTCATAGCAGGTGAAACCTTCGTTACTAAAACTCCATGTGTCATGGGGTTTATCTTCTTTAAATTGTCTTTCTAAATAGGATGTTTGTTTTTCTACCCTACTCTGAAGGTCAGAAAAGTTCTCCAGAATTTTCTGTAATCTAAGTGTTATACTATCTCCACTCATCTTGCCATAAATTTGAGGTTTTTCTGGAATAGTTTAACCATTTGTCTATATTCTTTAGACAGTTGTTCATCTATATTTTTATAGAAATTTTCTATATCTCTAAACCATCTAATCTGCATCTTGTAGAGATTAAGTTTGGCTAGGTTTGGAAAAAAGCTTATCGGGCTACGAATTATCTTTTTATTTGGACTTATTATCCAATTCATATTCTTTATCTTCTAAGCCAGTTGCTAAAAAATACTGATTTAATAGGTACTAATGTACCGGTGCTTTTAGATTAATCTAATGGTAAGAAAATGGTTGAAAGTCATGTGACTTTGGCACTCTAAAGTTAGAGAATATCCTTCCCTCCCAAGGCTAAGAGAAAAAGTTTTCTGCTCTGTGATGAGCCATCAATCAATCTCCTAAAATTTTATTATCTTCTTTCCTAGGTATTTATCCCTTGGTTCGCTGTGCCCCTGCGCTATTAGAAAGAAAAAAAGAAGAAGATCTTAATCTACCAATTCATCTTCATCCTGTTCTTCATCAGCAAAAAAGGTACACTAAATCTATTCTAAATCTATTTCAAGCTTTTCTTGTTGGTATCGCCGTCAATCAATGTTCATCTTCTCTCATCAATTTTTTCTGTTTCAGCACAAAACAAGGAAGAGACGGTGGTGTGGTGGCCAAAGAAGCTATGTCATCAGCTGATTCAACTTTTGCTCAAGTGCATTCAAGTTGGTCAATTTACTCTACTACTCTTACTCATTCCATCACATGTATATATATGCATACAATTTCTTTTACAAGTGTTTATTTAATTTTTCCATAAATTACAAAGAAACTTACAAGTATTCTCTAGTGGAGAGATTTGGTTTAGAAAAAGGCAGAGTAATAATAGCCATAAATACAGGAAATTAAAGCACTTTGAACAAAATCAACTTGATGATACTATAATTTTAAGTCGCCTGTATTTTCTAATATATGGATATTTAAAAAAGTATTTTTATATTTTTCTGGAATAATGAACACACAAATTAAATTACTTGTTTTTAATTCAACTCAATCTTACTCTTTCTCATCTTCTTACTTGTTTTTAGCTTTTGTTGGATCAATCGAAGAAGTTGAGGGATCACTAGGTCAATATTTTAGATGTTCCGAAAACATTAAAGAAATTGATGAAAAAGGTAACAACTTGCATCATTATATCAGTGTACAAGGATGCTTGTCATACATTTTTTATTTTATTTCTAGACTAGATATGGCTTATCTTACTTGCTAAGAATATTTTCAGATTTAATGGGAATGGTATCTTCAAAAATCCGTTCTTTTGTCGATAATAGCCTTTTGTCTAATGAACAAGGACATTTTGATGCTAAACATTTTGGGATTGAAGTTGATATGTGGTTAGGCTTTGAGGATGCCAAAAAAGTTGATTATATTAAAAGTCTATGCAGGTCTGTTCTTCACTTCTTCTAACTTTTATTTAATTAAAAGAAAGGACATAGCTTTGATTTGTTTGTTGCTAAGTTGTGTTTCATAATTAAGTTAGTTAATTGCCCTAACACTATTTCAGCTTCAACCTTAATCTTTGCTTTACCGATTTTAAACAAAAACACCAAGTGTTTGATTGAATAGCACACTATCTTTGAATAGCACACTAAGTATTTGATTTAATGTCCTAATCACTTCCGCCCCAAAAATTTCATCTTTTGTAGAGAGGTAGAAACTTTGTTAGTAACTTGCCATCATCTTATAAGAGGTACAATTTGTCATTCCACCTCTTGACATCTTCAAATAAATTAGTAGGAAACTTGATCAACCTATAATTCCCTATAATTTCAACATTTTGGACTCTTAAACCCTTTCCTCGTCCTCCTTCTACTAGGAATATTGCTTTTTGTTGTTTCTAATTTTCTGTTTTGTATATTGAGGCCACTGATATTATTTTTTGTGTTGTGCTAGGGTCAAGGAAGGTGCCCACCAGTTGATGCCCACGAGAGAGTGTCAAGGGCGTTCTTCAAGATCAATTTAACCATGTAATGGTTGAATGGCGGTGACTGTTTGTAATATGAATTTAGAATTAATGTTTATCTAATTGTGAGTTTATCTAATCCACGTGTCGACACATGAACCACTCTGTTTTTCACTTAGGAGCATGTAATGCCTTGACAGTTTACAATTAATGTTGGTTTAAATTTATGGTTGTTAGAGATTGAAATATTTTTGTATGGGCATGGTGCAGTTTTGTACTAATTACCCACCTTTAAATTTGTCTGTTTGTCTATCAACATAAACAATTTTTTAAGATGTAGCTAAATTATTCATTCCAAAATCCACTTTTAACAAGGTCCATTTCAATAACCATTTTTAAAATTAATTCTAAATCAACATCCATTTAAATCCATTTTAAACCAACTCAAGTGAAATCCAAGTACTGATACATTAATCCATTGAAATTCTGATACTATTTATAGATATGATGTCAAAACTATACATTAATATGCAAATTTCATTACAGAACTCTTGCAAAGTACAAGTACGGTTACAAACGAATTTTAGCTTCTCTGAACCGGAAAACCATTTAAATCGGACCCGTGATTAAAAAAACATTTGGCTGAAACTACCTACGCCTGCGACCCTCGCCTAGTCTGTAGCAACATGAAGTATTCCATTTATACTGCAAATTTCACTGATGCATCTGCGTAATTAAACTTGGCTTTTTTCACATGCATGTGCAAAACATAGCTTTGGAAGATGAGATTTGGATCACTTATATTTCTGTTGGTTAGAGATGCAGGAGGAGAACGTGGATCAAAGTAGTTGTACTCTTTCCTCAAGTTCCACCCTTACTCAGCGTACAAGTTTAGGTTGGAAAATTGATTTAATTTCTCATATTGTTTTTTATTGTTGTTGTAAGTTGTCTAATTTTCATTTATATGTCTCTTAAGGAACAGCGACAGTGCAGCATAAAAAAAGAACCCGGGATAGTGACTGTGACAGCCGTTTTTATTCTCCCACTGTATGTAATTTCAAGCTTGTATGTAATTTGGCAATAGGTATTTCACTAATTTAATCTACGTTTTGTTTTCTTCTTTGCAGAATATGAATGAAGAAGAACTTTTTAATCAGCTGTTCAAAGCTAGACTTGGACATTCTCCATATGACAAATACGACGGGTGGTCTGATATTGCCTTGGGGAGCAAATTGTGAAAGAATTGGGAAGTCATAGTCTATTTCACAATCACACGATAACCGACGTGTTGGAAGTTGTCATCAAATATTATAAGGAGTATACAAGTGACCCTGGATTGACTCAAAAGCGGTTGAGTCGTTCTCTCAAGCTCAATATTCGTCAAGTGTTTGACTCCTTTACTGACAAATATGGCTCTCTAGCATTTGATGCCCTTGAAACAGTGCACTCTTTAGTTAGGCCGGAAAACAGCCTGAGTGATGAAATCATACGGTACAAAAATGATGTCTTGGAAGAACTCATTAAGGTTTGTGAGGAGAAGGCGGGAAGGATTCTCATCCTTCCCTCCACATCAGATAGAAGGGGAATTAGAGAGTATAGGAAGGAGGAGGAATTCTATCATGGGCACAAGCACAAATAAATTTCATTTAGGCACACTCACAACAATGTATAAAAATTAAAGAAAAAACAATTAAAGTGATATTGATTGATGTGACCATTTTATTTTTCTTTTAATTTTTTAAATTCATGTGTGTGTGCCTAAATTTGTGCCTATATGTCTTGTGCCTATACAAGAATACCTCTAGGAAGGAGAGGAGTTATGCGGGGCCTGTAGCACTGCAATATGGTGAAGATTTGACTGCTCTGGGAATTACTAATGATACGAAGTTTTGGTTACTCCAAAATTGTAATCCAAACTCTGTTGAATATATAGCTTTGGTAAATCAGCCTCTTCAAACAAGACTCGATTATTTTCGGAGACTTCTTGAACAAGCTGCTATACTTGAAGCCGAAGGTTCCAGCCACCAGTGCTAAGTCTTCTAAAAGAAGAAAAGAACCAAGGATCAATTCCTAGGTACACATTTCCTTTGCAAAATCTATTTTTTGACTTTTTCAAAATCTATTTTGACCCTGGATTTCTTTAACATTAAGCATTACAAAGAAGTGGCTATAACAAGAGAAACTACTTCATACCCTACAATTTCACCATGTTTTTAAGGCTACTGGATCAACATAGTAATTGAATGATGGAATGCTTTATATCAGTAACGATTATTCTACTTTATACTAATACAAATTGTGTTGTACGTGTAGGCTAGGTTGTGATGCTCATATTGCTGTTGTCCCAGGTGCTGCATGTCCGCCTCTGCTGCCCCAACCGGCCTCGGATTCTATTAGGCACTTGGATTATGTTGCATAAGCTATTTGCATAAGCTCAAAAAAAGCTAGGCCAAACGGATCCTTGGTCACATGACATGGTCGAAACTGCTACATTACATAATATGCGAATTCCTGTTTTTGAGTACAAAGATTGCTGAGACTGGATATGTTCGGTTTCATTTTGCTCCAAAAATAGGGCGGAATGAATATCAGATTTGTTAGAATTGTGTCAATTAAAATTAGAATGAATAAACTAGACCCGTTATTTGATTTCTTTACTTGAATTTTCAAATCGTAAAGATTTATATTATGCTATATGCTTAAATGTTCAGAGTATATTGTTGTGTATTCTATGTGATGTGAGATACTAATATTAACATTAGTATCAATTATTTAAGAATGATTTAAGTATCATTAGTTCCTTCAAATTAAGAATGATCAGAGCATTATTATCCCTTTGATTTAAGAATGATCCAAACATCATATAAGAATGATCTCAGTACCATATTAGAACGGTCATAGCACCGTATTATAATGGACTTATAACCACAACACAATGGTTTAAGTACCATATTTGAGGGTGTAATTCTTGCCCCGACGATATCTATAGTGCAGTAGTTATTGGTATCAGTAGAACTGAGCTGTTTTATCCTGGGGACTTCGTGGTTGATCGTCTGCCTTGCACAATTTTGGGCAGTGTCACGAAACGTTTTAAAGAAAGCGTAACGACCCGCGACTCAATCCAATAATATCTTTAATGGCTGAAAATTACTTTTAACAATATTAATCTCGAAAACAACAATTTTAAGACGATTGTTTTTTGTCATATCTACCGAAGAAATTACTGGCTCTGCTTATGATGCTGGTGACTAGAACAAACCATTTCAGTTTGAATGGTGACAACTTAGGGTGTGTTTGGTAACACAAATAAGCTAGCTTATAGCTTATTATATGAGCTTATAAGCTTGTTTCAAAAAATTAGAGGTGTTTGGTAACAAGTTTTTTGTACTAGCTTATAGCTTTTTTCCAGATGCTATTTCAAGTAGCATTTGAGCTTATAGCTTATAGCTTTTTACACTTTATTCCATTTTTACCCTTTAATTTAATAACTACCTACTCTAAAAAATAAACTACCCACTATTATTTAATAATCACTTTAAAAGTTAATTTTACCGAACACTTTAATTTCAATAAGCTAGCTTTTCAGCTATCAAACAGACCCTTAGTTACATAAAACACCATCCCCTCAGCTAAATATTTTTTTTGTAAAAAAATTAATTAAAATGAAGATGGTAGAGAAAAAGAAAACAAGAGGAGAGTGAAGAATTGGATACTATAGTAATAATATTTCCACGTGTACAACGAAACCCTGCTTCTTTCCCATCTTGGTCGTATAAAACCCCGCCATTTCCATTTTCACCCAAAAACCTTAATCAAATCTTCGATCACAAAAATGGATGAATACTTACCCATTCTTGCGTTTTCTCTTCTTCTTGGTGCCATCATTGCTCTCATCTTCTTCAACTCCTATTACCGTAAACGCCAATCCGAAGTCCGATCCATCGCAAATCTAAATCCAAATCCCAATCCAATTACTCCCTCTTCAAAACCCCTTCCTAATAAGAAACCTAACCCTAAACACCATTCCTCTGATAAGGTTATTTTCATTTCATTTCAGATTCTTAGCTTTTTGTAACCGATTCAATTGCTTTTCTTGTTAATTTGTTTTGTAGTTTGTTAAGTGTGTTTATGCGATTTGATAAGAGTTTAGTTTGATTTTTTATTTATTTATATGTTAATGTGAATGATTAGTTTTAATTGATAACTCATGCATGCATGGTTGATTTTATATGTGGTAGTGTTATGGGAATTGAGATATTATTCATTGGTTGAGGAGTGAATTGGTTTAGATTATGAAAATGGGTGTTTTATTGAAGTGAAAGAAGCTTAATTTTCCTTTTTAGGGTGTCTATGGGAAAGGTAAAGTACTAGAAGTATTATTATTGATGAGGTGTTTGTGAAGATTGTGTGTTTCTGGTTCGGACACTTGCTTTTCCTTTTAGGGTTTTGGTTATATGGTTACTTTGGGGATGAGGTGTTTAAAGGAAATTGATTTAGGATATGTTTAAGTGAAAGTGAGTTGAACAATAAATTTTAGTGTAAAAGTCACGTTTCGAGATAAAAGCTACAAATCCTAGCATCAAGTTAAAATCAATTCTAGAGGCAAAATCAGTTATAATTTAAAACTTCCAAACATACTCAAATTAATTTTAAGTTTTAAGAATCACTTCTGGCTCTCCAAAAGTGAATTGAAACATGCTCGTAATCTCAAGTTTGCATCGGTGTTGTTTCAGTGCTTCTTCAAGTGTTTACTAGATATTGTTTTGTGGAAGTTTAACATAGTTTCTGATGATTGATGAAAAATTCTTGATTTTGTCAATACATGGGTGTTGGTGAAGCTTAAGGATCTTAAATTGTTGCTGTGGGTCTTCACTTTTTAGTTTTCATTGTGCTGTGGGTCTTCACGTTCTGTGACTTATTTTATTGTTTGGCTCAACCTTTTTGTTTTTGGAACATAAGGATCAAAGCAAGCGGCATCATCCATTGGATTTGAATACCTTGAAAGGCCATGGTGATGCAGTTACAGGACTGTGCTTCTCTCCTGATGGACGAAATTTGGCAACAGGTATTTAAACATATTTGTTCATAAAAAGACATTTGCAGTTTTGTTTATAGATACTACCATTGTGATTTCATCAACCGAAGATATATATGTTTATAGTTACCACCATAAATATTTCATCAACCGTTGCGAAAATGGTCACATGTGGCCCTTGCTAAGTTTATTTTAGTTTCAGTGTTAGAGTTGTGGCCAATGTCAGTGCCAGTACTTCATAGCCAATTTACACGTGTTCATGCAAGAAT
The DNA here is from genome assembly GCF_020283565.1 of Trifolium pratense. NCBI lineage: Eukaryota > Viridiplantae > Streptophyta > Magnoliopsida > Fabales > Fabaceae > Trifolium > Trifolium pratense. Next base: position 18,706,491 of record NC_060064.1, on the reverse strand, counting down.
TATTTGCTAACACAAACTGCTCCCCCTTAGTTCCCCCTCTTACAGTATTACCAAACTGTGTCTCTCTCTCTCTCTCCTGGTCCCCCTTGCCAATGGTTTCTTTATTTGTATTGCATAGAATAAAGAGTATCTCCCTCGCCCACTTTGATAAATTTCATTGCAAAGTAGACATGTTCTATTTTTGAGTTTAGCAGCATAAGCACTCCCCTCAGTTCATAAAGCAGATTCACCTTGAACTGGAACATGCATCCAATCCAAGAGTGCAGTTCGGAGGGGATTTGATGAATTTGCTAACATTGCTTATGACGCAGCATAGTTAACCAACGCCTCTGCCTATAAGAAAATATACTTAAAACATCATGGGTTCGGAAGCCACAGAATTAGTTTTGTTCCATAAGGTTAAACATGTTTAAGTGAGGATTAAATACTGTTTGAAGTTGTTGCAACTGGGAAAATCACTCAAGGCCAGCCAAATGAAACCAGCTGCAATCATAGGATATCACCCAAAATTTATTTTTAGGTCTTATTGTGACGAAATAATTACATTTGTTGATATGTAATTTTCGTCTGTAATCTTGCTTCCTAACGTCTGTTTAGACTTCATTGAGTATGATATAGGACTCCTAGTTCAAATTTTCTTGTTTTTAGCATTAACTTGTATGAGCATTTGGACATTATTTATGAAACTTTTTCTCTTACAATCTTATGTTATATAATCTGTGCAAACAGCGTGTGCTGATGGAGTAGTGAGAGTATTCAAGTTGGAGGATGCTTCTAGTAAAAGTTTCAAGTATGTGAATTTCAACAGCCTCTAGATACATATCAACTTAATGTCAATCATAATTTATTTGCTTAAATTTTGTTTTCTCAACTATTTTGCAGGTTCCTGAGAATTAATTTGCCTGCTGGAGGTCATCCGACTGCAGTTGCATTTTCTGAAGATGCGTCCTCCATTGTTGTGTCATCGCACAGTCTCTCTGATTGTTCATTATACATGTATGGTGAAGAGAAACCTAAAGCTTCTGAAGATAAGCCACAAGCAAAACTTCCTCTTCCGGAGATTAAGTGGGAACATCACAAAGTTCATGATAAAAAAGCAATAATTACTATGTTTGGAACATCTGCTACTTATGGTAGTGCTGATGGAAGTGCATTAATTGCCTCGTGTTCAGAAGGTATCTTGATGTTATCGTCCCTCATTCAAGCATAAGAGAAACAGTTTTTTTTTTTTTTTTTTTTTTTGTGATCTATATATTAGTTTTTTCTCACCAGAAAGAATTTAGTAATTTTGAAGGGAATTTGGATTTTACTTAGAAGTAGCTAGAGGAGAAAGAATGGCGTGTATTGGTAAAAGTCCACAAAGTGTTTTGAATAGAAAAGGAACTTCTGAATAAGAAACATAAAATTATTAACTATATTTTGGTTACTGTATGACGTTTGTGCTGCTCTCTAAAATACGTAATCTGTTTTTTACTTCCATTGAGAATTGCTTATGAAATTATTATCACTATTGCTATACCGCAACATAATGCTCAATAATGATTTTCTAAAATTTCTGTCACATTTCAAATTCAGGGACTGACATCATTCTTTGGCATGGAAAAACTGGGAAGAGTTTGGGGCATGTGGATACAAATCAACTTAAAAATAACATGGCTACTATATCTCCCAATGGGCGTTTCATTGCAGCTGCTGCGTTTACTGCAGACGTTAAGGTAAATTTTATTGTATTATTCTATTTAATTTATTTGGATATGTTATTTAATTTAGTTGCATGTGCATCTCCAATCTTTGACTAGCTCAGGTTGGAATCCAGACTTGGTCCTTGTTGTCAACTCAGCATTTAGAATGTGCCCATTAGGTTTTAATCCATTTGGCGCTAGCCTTGAAAATTTTGTATTGCATTTATTTATTACAATTTAATTGAATAAAAAGAAGCAAAAAAGCAACATTGAAAAGATGTTAACCGACTCCTATATATTCTGTTCATGCTTTTGAATATCCAATCACCTCCTTCCTCCCCATCTAATTTTAGTTTGTGTTTCTCTATTGCTTAATTTTTGAATGATTAATATGCAATTTGGGCCCATGCAATTTTCAACCTGTGTCCAGTGAGAAAAATGAATTGAAACTCAAGATGCCGGTTTTCATTTTTCAAGCAGAGAAATAATTGGAAAGCTGGGAATATGAAGGAAATTTCCCAGAGAGAGAGCGGGGGGAATTACAATAATTTTGATTGAAAAATATTATTTAACCCAGTGGCATGTCAACTTATCCATGTCGCTTCATCCCCAACCTTACTCCCTCTCCCTCAGTCCCTCAAATGCTTCCCCTTTCTCCCGCCTCCCTCCTCCCTTTTATGCCATGAATTGTTACGTTCTGTACATTTTGCATGCTTCCAAGGCCTCTCTTATCATCCCAAGTGCAGGATTTTAGGTTGAAGCTTTCCTTGATTAATCCAACTCATCTACAAGGAGTTTTGATAGGACCCAATATATGAATGATTACTCTGACGAAACAGAGTATGTTGGATGTATTAATACTACTGAAAGAACAATGGAAATGAAGATTTGCTCCTTAACAGAAGACAATGAACAATAACTAAATGGTAAAAGATAAATTATGAGAGAGAACCCATTTCCCTACTCAGCCCAAAACCACTCAAACCAATTGCTAATTTTCAGATACCATTTTTGGTTCCCACACTTCTTCCTATAATTCTCCCTCTCCTTCTAGAATATTCTCTTCCTATCATCCCATGCCACCTGTCACTTTCAGTGTGATACTCATGCAGTCATGGGAGGCCCATAGTGGGGCCCATCGAGTTCTGAGTTTCAAGGTAATCTGGAACCTTATTCTAGAACACCATCTATTCTGCACTGCTGCTTCAATTAATGAGGCCTTAACACAAGAACTTTGTAATTGCTTACAATCTCAAAAGATTGCTTATTGGCATCAAGAGTTACAGAGTCAATAACTGCTGCTGGCCTCACTTTTCCCCTTCCCATCGTATTCACTCTTAGGCTCAACTTGAACTTGGCATGCCCCTATAAATGTTCTTGATATTTCACGTGTCGCCATGAACATCTTTAGCTGGAATGCTCTGAACAGGAGGGTCCTCGGAATAGTCCAAACGACAAAGATTATATTTGCACAATACCTGGGAAGATGAAAAGGGAAAAGGATGTGTTGGGGTAAAGGGGACAAGGGAGGGAAAGAAGGTTAGAGATAGGGATGAGGTGGCCCTGGACAAAAGTGGTTGAGATAGAAGGCCAACGGAATAAATTTTCACTTATTATTTTGTTCATGTATTTATGTCAGTCACCACATCGTTTAACAAAATTCATGAAACGGCAAGGACAAAAAGAATAATAGTGACTCAAACCGGCAAGGATTTTTTGTAGTGACTGAAACTGGAAGAAGTGTATATTATAGGCACTGAAAAAGTTGTTTCTGCCACCAATTTTTATAATGTTTTGAAGTAATGCAAAAGGTTGTAGCACTAATGAGTCCGATAATTGGGTTGCAACCTATTTATGCCACCAAAAAGTCATTCACTGTTATTTTTGTTAATTATTTGTTCTTCAGTATTGCTTGTTTACAATGTCTTGCAGATCTGGGAGATTGTGTATGCAAAGGATGGATCTGTCAAGGAAGTTATAAGTGTTATGCAGCTTAAGGGGCATAAGGTTTGATATTAGTACTACTATTTTTGGGTGATTTAGAATTCTAAATAAGCCTGATTTTGACATGATGAATATATCTTGCAAGTAAAAAAATAAATTATTTTCTGTCAAATCCATTATATTCAATTATGTGACAGGTATATATATTATTTTTTGACGAATGTGAGATATATATGTTGATTTCCATGTGAAATGATTTTATGATAGCTAGCATTTGTTTTAGGAAATAAGAGCATCTTATCCTTTAAAAAACTGGGGTGGGATACTATGACATCGTTTTCTTCTTAAAGTGAAATCAAGTAGAACATAAGGCTTTGTATAAATTCATTAAATTGCAAAGACCTACCTAGATAGAGCTTGATCCCAACACGACTTGGTTATGGGTGTATGCGTTGAAAGAGTAAATTAAAAGTGAAGTAGAATACAAGCGAGACTATACTCATGTTTATGGAAATTTAATCGCATTTTAGATTTTTTTCTCTTTATGCTGGAGTCCTCTTCAATGGAAGCGATATAATTGCTATAATGTTTGGATTGCTTTTATCTTACTCTAAATTTTTATATTTCTTCAAGTTCAAAATCAAATGTATTCAGTAGTATGACTAAATGCTATATTTCCCTGGGGCAGAAAGAAGAAATAGCACCCAGTGACATTGTTTAACGTGCTCAGGAAAATGAAATAAATTTGTTTACGAATGTACCCCTTTCTTCATGAGGTTTTCATTGTAATCTATGTTTTGATATGATCAATGATTTTATTGCTGCTCTTTGTTCAGAGTGCAGTGACTTGGTTATGCTTTGCTCCAAACTCTGAGCAAATAATCACAGCATCCAAGGATGGTTCCTTAAGAATATGGAATATCAATGGTAAGCAAAATTTGAAGATGATTATTTTTCACTTGTCAAATTGGTTTTATTTTTCTGTCAAAATCCCATGCCCGCCAAGTAACCTGCATTGTAAATTAGTTTAAACGTTGACAAGAAATATAAAATGTTGCTAATGAAGAATTCAAAGTAGTACTTCCATGAGATTTTATAGCTGAAAATGTACTTTTTCCACATTGCTTATTTTCGCTGGCCTTAGCTCAAGAAACTTTTGTTATTTGATTGATTAATAGTGTCCTCTTCCTCACGGGGTTGAGGCAAGGATTAGGATTCTTAATTATATCTAGGTTGTTAATTATATCATTTCCTCTCACTGTATTTGTCCTTGTATCCTGAAGTTCGCTATCATATGGATGAGGATCCAAAGACACTGAAAGTGTTCCCAATTCCTCTTCGTGATTCTACCGATACTGCTCTACACTATGATCGCCTCAGTATTTCACCTGATGGGAAAATTTTGGCTGCAACCCATGGTTCCACATTGCAGTGGTTAAGTGCTGAGACTGGAAAAGTTTTGGATACAGCTGAAAAAGCCCATGATGGTATGCCAAATAAAATCTTTTATAATTCCTACAATTGCAATTATAAAAATTAAACAATTTTCCATTTACGATCTTCTACTCATTGATTATTTTCTTCATTTGCAGGTGACATCACAGGCATTGCATGGAGTCCTAAAACTATTCCAAATGGTAAAGCTTCTAATCCTTCTCTACTCCTTTTCATTTTTCATGTAATTTATCTCCCAACTATTTTTGTTAACAAAATTGTATTTATTACAAATAGTATAGCAGACGAAAGAGAAGATTGGTTAGGTGTTCTCTTTTTAGAAAGTCAACAAGTCTTTTAAGTTGGCATTTGTAGGAAAACAAGGAGGGAAGTGGTTGTAATAAATAACCAATTAAAACACATTCTTCTGTTTCGTTAAATTGTTAAATTATTATTCGTAAAAACAAGCATTTTCCATTTGTTTCATGTAGTTACATAAACATAAAGTTTGTGCCAAATCTGTTTCATGTAGTTTGTCTATGCTAAGCCGGGTTGGAAGATAATACAAAATTTTGTCGATAACCTTACAATGAATGTATTTGTATTTCTTTCGTAATTATACCTATAGAATGTATCTCGTACAAATCAACATGTAATTTTTGCATCTTAAGCACCGTTGAATTTTGCAGGAAATGAAAAAGTCTTTGTTTTAGCAACAGCCAGTGTTGACAAGAAAGTGAAGTTGTGGGCAGCTCCATCATGAACTAGTTTGTGCGGACATCTAAGATATGCTAATGGGTGTTGCTTCAAAAGTTCTCAGCTTTGGTTTGACAAAAGTTGAACAGTATAATGGAAAAAGATGAATGAGAAACTAGGATGAGCTGAATACAAGACAACGTCCTTATGTTGATGTTTTGAGATTGATCTTATCGAATTTTTGCCACTAATATGTTGTACAGACATAGATGGTGTTGTTGGTTTTGATTGTGCTTAACTTCTAATTAGCCGGAATTAAATGATGAGGTAATGCAAGAATAGTGCATTAGTAACTCTTGAAGAGGAAATATTAGACATGTTGCTTTATAGAGTGTACTTAATTTGAAAAGCTTTTTCATATTTACTGCAACGTGGTGAGGGCATTATTCCTTTCAATTAGGGAATAACTGGAAATCTTGGTTTGAATTCCAAATACTTATTTCAGTTGACAATAATTGCAAAGAAAACAATTGCACCACAAGCCTTAAGTTATTTCATTTTACATCTAACAAAATTGATTTTAAAAAATGGTGTCAAAATATTTGGATTTAATTTTGTGAATGATATAATAAAAATAAATCTAGAAAAGGTAGGACACTAACTTGTTTTCAAAGAGTTTATGTTCTAAGACACCACAGGCTATTAGTTATTTCATTTTTTGTACAAATTAGTTATTTCTTTTTTTGTACAAATTAGTTATTTCTTTTTACATCTAATAAAATTGATTTTGAAAAAATTATGTCAAAATATTTGTATTTATTTATGTGAATGATACTCTAAAAATAAACGTAGAAAAGATAAGGAAGTAACCTTATTTTCAAAAAGTCGATGGAGGGAGGATATAAATTGATCGAATTCTACACTTCAAATGGTACCAAACAACCGTGACGCGTGCTTAACCAAAACTAAAGAAAAGTGAAGTTGAAAAAATGTAAAAAACAAAAGATTCGCCCACCGTGGGGCTCGAACCCACGACCACAAGGTTAAGAGCCTTGCGCTCTACCAACTGAGCTAGACGGGCTTGTTGGTTTGTTTGTGACTATTAAGTAGTTATTGGTCATCGCAATACGACTTTGTTGCTTTCTATCTTCGTTTATGCGGTGTTTGTTTGATGTTCCGTTTTGTTGTGGTGTGCATTTTATTCATATAGACAAATCAAATTTAGTAAACTACTAATTCAACAAATGATTAAGTCATCAACAATGCAAATCTGGTGGCTTAAGTATTCTCGTCATTTTAATTTTCATTTTTTTTACGGTAATTGTCATATTTTTTGTAATTCTGAATAAGTGGTCTTTTATGCTATTAATTTGTATGTTGTGAGTTTGTTCGCAGATTAATCATTTTCTTTCTTAGTGATGTTAAATTTGTATATGTATCTGATGTACTCTATGTATTCTATCAATTTGAACAAACAATTATTTTTTTAGTAAAAAAAATCAAAATAAAAAGGGGAAAATAATTGTTCAATAATTTTTTTATTTGACCAATAAATATTATAATGTAAAAGTATTTTGTATGTAGATAGAATGAGGAGGCTTGTCCACAACTTCTAGCTCAACTGATAAAAAATGTCAAAATTGTTCGATCGAACACTATGATCAGAATTCAAACTCCAAATCATTTACTTGTGTGTGTGTGTGTGAATTTTCATTGACTATTGTCATTTTCTGTAAAAAAAAAAATCAATGAAATTTTACCCAAACACGTCACCACCGTACCACTCCTAATGGCTTTATATATATATATATATATATATATATATATATATATATATATATATATATATATATATATATATATATATATATATATATATATATATATATATATATATATATATATATATATATATATATATATATATATATATATATATAGTACTCTTGATAGTTCAATGTTCAAACTTAACCTAAACCATTGTAAACTACAGTACTTCCTAAATTTATAATTATAGTCATTTTACATTAAACAAAGTTTGAATTTCAGAAAACTAAAACGTTATCTGAACCGTCCAAGTTTAATCGGATGACTGTGATCTCTCCGATATATGCAGCCACATACATTGACTGCACTCAATCCATATCCTATATATAGTACTCTTGATAGTTCAAATTTCAAACTTAATCTAAACCACCGTAAACTACCGTACTACCTAAATCTATAATTATAGTCATTTTACATTAAATAAAGTTTGAATTTAAGAAAACTAAAACGTGGTCCTAAGGCCGGATACCAATTTTTTTTTTTTTAAAAAAAAAAACTAAAACGTACTAGTATATAGTGCAAATTAAATTTAGTTTCAAGCAGCATGAGATATATAATTTCATCACACTAGCTATACTAATACATGAGAGAGGATTCTCTCATTACTGTAGGATTTTTTTTTTAGCCATTGATTTGAGTGGAGAGAGAAAAGAAAAAGAAGAAAAATGTGAATTGAAAGGTAGAGATTGAAGAAATTGCGAAACACAAGGAAAAATAAATGGAGAGAATTCATTCTCCTAATACATGTCTTAAATGTCATGTGCTAATTTTACCGGCCGCAAACAGTCATTACTCAAGTTATAGAAATATACATACATAACATGTTCCTGTGAGCTTAACTCAGTTGGCAGAGACGTCACACTATATGTGCAGGAGTCGGAGTTCGAACTCCGGACACTCCACTTATTCACCTTTAAGGTGAATTTTTTAGCCACTACGCTACTTGAAAAGAAAAACAAAAGTATACATAACATTTTTAAACCAATTAATGAAATATAGAACACACGAATCCTTCATTGAGAAGATTTAAATTACAAGCTTATTCCTTGAAAATTAACAAAAGACATTTGAGTTTCACAAACTTGATAAATAAAATTACAACCGGTAAAGCTTTTCCCGTAAATTGGCATAGCCTCCAGTCCTCCACCCATGACATATGGCGTTGGTTTTTCTTTGTATAAAAATAGTAACAAGTACCAATTATTTATTTTTGAAGAGGGAAAGTGCCAATTATTAGCAAACAAACCAAACTATATTCAACTAAACAACCATATAGTATATTTCGGTAACATAGAGAAATCAAATGACCCAAATATGTAAGATATATATCCCTCGAGATCTCAATCCAAACAGCTAGTCCACCTTGTAATTTTGGGCAATAGAAGTGTAAGTAGGGTTTATTTTCTCGTACATCCGTTTTTTGTATTGGTAACCCTGCAAATATATAAGAGATAAGGTTGTAGTAATTAGTGTTTGGTAAAACCGGATACAATATTTAAATATATCGGTGGTAAATTTATTTTTGTAAACTCGTGAAAAACTCAAATTTCAACGAGGTAACTCGTGGTGAAATCGGATAAAATTGACATAAAATCAAGTAATTTATTTTGATTTTACTTGTTTTGGAGAAATAAAAAAAAAGTTTTTTTTCCTTACTTTTTTTTTTCTTTCTTAAGTTTAAATTTTGAATTATTGATGGATTTATAAAATTATACAAGTATAGATGTCTTGTATATAATAGTTATAATATTATTTTAATATGAGATAAATTCGAACGAGTTTACGAATCGAATTCATCTAGGCACAATGAGTTGAAATAAAAGCTCGAGTTTGACAACCCTGATAAAATTTTAACTTTCTCTCTTATAATCACAAAATCAAACTAATTAACTACTAAGTTGATACTCGATGAACCAAATACAATAATTTAAAAATATAATAAATAAATAAATATTTTTCACGAGCTTAACTCAGTTGGTAAGAACATCGCACTATATGTGCAAGAGCCGAGGTTCGAACCTAAAACATCTCACTTACCAAAAATAAATAAATAAATAGCGAAGAATACCTTATATGTTCCATAAATGTAATCACAATAGGTAAATACTGAGGCATAGTTGCATTGACTTCTTCCACCAACATAATGATGGTAGTCATGGTATTCAGGACCTCCATAAAATGGTATATATTTTGTGGGACTCCAAGGAAAATCATACCTATAAATGTTAACATGTTATAAAATGTAAGATTGAGGTCATCCAAAAACAATAGGTAAAAAAAAAATGATGGCTATGATTTAAAATGTGTATCAAAATGATAATGGCAATTCAAGCAAGCTAGAAAATAGTAAGAAATAATCCAATCGAAATAATTCGTCTTTAATTATTATGTAAAACCAGCCTCACGTCGTACTCTCTCGTCTAAGACCCACAAGAACCGTGTCTTCGCTCAAGTCACATGGTTCAACTCTCAACTTGGAGCGAGGAAAACATGGTGCACACACCAGTCCAATTTATTAAGCCAAAGCCATGTTCCATCACCTTGGTGCCCCGCTTGGGTCAGAAGCTGACGCTATTCAGCTCAGCAAAACAGCCGCTCTCTACAACTACGTTATGCATGAAAATCTATCTTCAACTGAAACTCATTGATCACAATATAACAATTCTCTAATAATAAATATGTTTATCTAATTACTTGAGAAATAATCAAAGTCTTACCCACTATGTGTCTCAATGGCTTCTAGTTGTCGCAAAATGAACCATAACCAATAGGTTATTATGTGCCCTGGAATCAATGCTGGGCCAAGAAATGCAGGGAAGCCCAATATAAAAATCTCAGCCCAATGGGCATAAGGTGCTGAAAGCCCAATAGGTGTTCTATATTCATGATGAACCTTGTGGATATTCTCATATGCCCATTTGCAATGTAACCATTTATGGATCCAGTAGCTTATATAATCTTCTATAAGAACGTAAACTAGTAATTGCCAAAACAACTCCCAGCCTGATGGCAATGGCAAGCCTGTTCTGATTCCAAGCCACTGAACAAAATTTGTTGTAAAATATAAAGATGTTTTCTCTTCGGGCCCCCCGTGTTTCTTTTATACCCCCAAATATTCCAATTTTGCCCTTGAAAAAAACTTCGGTTCGCAGAAACCGAATTTTTTTTAGTACAAATTCAGAGTAAAATTCGGTTTTTATAAACCGAAATTTGTTTTCAAGGCACAAAAAAACTTCGGTTTCTATAAACCGAAGTTTTTTGCAAGGGCAAAATTGGAAATTCAGGGGGTATAAAAGAATCACGGGGGGCCCGAAGAGAAAATATCAAATATAAATCCATAGTCAAAATTTATAGCACTTAAATATGTAAACCACATCATTGAAAAATATACATGAGAAACTATGGCTCTCTTTAGTAAAATTAAACTGATAGTTGAAAAACTAACTAATAACCGTAAGTTACTTTATAGTTGATAATTAAGCTATATTATTTGTTATAAGAGAAAGATTAGAGAAATAAGACACGCATAAAAGTGATGGTTATTTGTGAAAGTACCAAATAATCCATGGCATTCAAAAACACCTCCTAAAAAAGAAGATTATTTATTTATTAATTTTAATTAAGATATTCAATTAAATTATTGCTTCAAAAAAAAATTATTAATTAAAGTAAAGTAAAACAATTATCTCCATGAGTTTAGCTTAAGGACATGGCATTTTACGTGTATTTCTCCACTTTCTTCACCGATGTGGAAAGGAAACTCCATGCGGAGAGAAGCAAAAAGCAAGGGCTCCCATCAACTTGTTAGAATCAAAATAAACAAATAGTAGGAAAAGAGAAACGAATAGCTTAACATTACAAAAATATTACTAGAGAATATATAATAAAATATAATGGACTGTAAACTAACAAATCCTATATACAGCGAAAAAACTCATCACGAACAGTTCACGAATTAACTATAGCCATTAGATATGGTGTTTGACTGAATACATGTGCTTGTCGTGATGCATTTCGTGATCACACTTTCGCTGTAATAAGCATTATGCAATCAAATAACATAGACTATTATTTTATTATCTAACAAGTATCTTGCATAGTTCTCCTCATACCAAACACTAACAAGTATCTTGCATAGTTCTCCTCATACCAAACATAGGAAATATACCAATTTTCTTCTATCTGTCACTCTCTCTTTGCTTAATCACCCCTACCAAAAAAAGGCTAAAAGTAAATAGTAGTACTGTAAGATTCACCTTTGTCTATCGTCATTCAATTCATATTAAATTCCGGCCCCGCTAACTTCTATTCTGCGCAAATCAATTATTATGGTCTGGATTTTGCAATAACGTGGCTAGTAGTACTTCTGCAGTTGCATCTATAGATTTTGCAATAAAGTGGCATTGTACTTCTGCAGTTTCATCGCCATTTCCATTATTTCACAACAACAACTCTCCCAACTAGTCCCACAGCCCTTGTCACAGCTGACCATGCATGTTGACAGTTGTATCTCCAAACAGGAGTATTTGTTTTGCTGTCTGGGGTGATGTTTGTTGGGTTCAGATTAAATTTGATCTAGATTACATTCAATCAATTATTTTTTTTTCTAAGTAGTTTAGTGACTAGAAATTTCACCCTTAAGATAGATAAATGGAATGACTGGGGTCAGGCCCGGCCCAGATTCATGTGCAACATGTGCTGTGGCATCGGGCCTCCTAAAAAATGAAGGCCTTCATTTTTTTTAAGAGTAGTAGTATTAGTAAATTAGGGGTGTAAAAATTAATATATTATACAGCAAACTGCAAAAGCCCAATTGTAAGGCTATAATCTCTTTTATGGAGTTGTAGTTTTAATAAATTAGGGAGTGCAAAATTTAATACATTACTTAATTGACGAATTTTCTTAAAAAAAGGTTCCAAAAATGACTCGTTTTAAGTAGTTAGAAAATATATTTTATTGTTATTGATTAGACTATGACTCTTTTTACGTTAATTGCAGTGATGATTATTTTTTTTATGCTATTTGTAATTTAAATCAAGGATAATTTTTTTTTTTTTAAAAATTGTGTTTTTATTTATTAAAGGACCATTTTTTATATTTGCATATGACCTCCAAAAGCTCAGGGCTGGCCCTGGCCGGGGTTCGAACCCCGATCCCCCGCGTATATAATGCAATGTTCTACCAATTGAGTTAAGTTCACATAACATATTCAATTAACTATTTTAGTGTCGTCAACATTGCAGACTCGAAGACATGAGTATTTTGAGCACTTAAATTTCTTTATATTTCACTACAAGAAAACATTATATTACTGACCAAACTTATTGAGGGCTAAAAGCCCTCAGTAATGCATTTGTGCAATATTGAAGGTCCCAGGCCGTCAGTATGTAGTCTTGGAGAACGGAATAAATTTAAAATTGAAATATTAAGAATTACTGACGGTCCTGGGCCGTCAGTAAAGCAATGGGTATTGCAGACAGTCCCAGGCCGTCAGTATGTTGCTAGACGTTGGTGCATTATGACGGTCCTGGGCCGTCAGTAATGCATGTGCTTTATGACGGTCCCAGGCCGTCTGTAAGGAGGTAACCGTTGGTACATTATGACGGCTATTGGCCGTCTGTAACGCATATATTTGAATTTCAAACCCTCAACGGTCCAAAGAACACTCTATATATTACCACTCTTTCATTTCATTTTTTCATTTCCATTCTCTCTCTAAATTTTCTCTAACTTCTCTCTTAAATTTTCTCTAATTTCATACTTTTTCTAACTTCTCTAATTTTCTCTAATTTAATCTTCATACAAAAAGTGGTAAGTGTTTGTGTTTTACTATTACGAATTTAAAATTTTTGTTTTGTTATTTAAATGTATATGTTCTAATATTTGTTGTTTACCATTTTTAATAGCAAGTTTTATTCTCGTGAGGAGCGGAGTTTGTGGGTAAGGAGCGCGCCAAGTAAGAATCTACTCGGCACACAAGTAAGTAACGTAATTTTAATTTATATAGTGATAGTTTTTTTTTACCGTATACTTAGTAATAGTTATTAATTAATACTTTGTAATTTTTTACTAATATTTTCTTATCACTATGTATAAAAGTTATTGTTTTTGTAAAAAAATTAAAAAAATATATTTAATTTTGTTTATTTCGAAAACAGAATTATTTTTTTTAAATAAGTATTTTTTTTTTCAAAAAAACAGTATATTTATAATATTTTTATTTAAAAACGAAATTTTTTTAAAAAAAATTTATAAAAGAAATTTTTTAACAGTTTGTGTATTTTTAAAAAAGTGATGTAATTTTCATATCTCCATCTAAAAAGTTGTAAGTGTTTGTGTTTTACTTTTAAAGTTAAAATTTTTACTTTGTTATTTAAATGTATATGTTCTAATAATTTATTTACAATTTTTATTAGCAAATTCTCGTGGTCATCGGAGGTCGTGGGTTAGGAGCGGAGTTTGTGGTTAGGAGCGCGCGCCAAGTAAGACTCTACCCGGCACCCAAGTAAGTAATATATGTAATTTTAATTTATAATATTTAGTGATAGTTTTATTTTTACCGTACACTTAGAAATAGTTACTAGCATTTTATTATTACTATGTATTTAAAAAAAGAAAAACAATTATATTTTAAAAAATTATAATATATATGTTAAAAAGTCGGTAGTTTTGTCAACTAGAAAACTTAGTATTTTTTAGATTTAATAAACCATAAACTTTAAAAATAAAATGTTAAAAGTTTATATGTTATTGTTGAGTAGACATATATATATATATATATATATGTCCAAAATACTTTTGAAAAATAAAGTAATAAATTTAATACATATATCGATCTAATTATATATTAATTAAACTACACAGATATGGATTTTAGCAATCGTAATTGGATGTACGATAGACATAATCCTGGAAAGAGGGGCCGGGTTAAAGAGGAATTTAAAATAGGGGTCGAAATGTTTATCAATACAGTAAAATATAATGACATTGTGATACGTGAAGGGGGAATTAGATGTCCGTGTGTACTTTGTCGATGTACAAGAATACATAGCGAAGATGAAATTAGGTCTCATTTATATAAAAAGGGATTCCAACCTAATTATTGGGTTTGGTCAAGTCATGGCGAAGGATGTTCCACGACTGTTCCCGTGAATCAAAATCGTGCTTCAAGCAGTGTTTTTCAGCCCGTTGTTGTTCCCCAATATTATCATCAGCATTATGATCCGTTTAATGAGATGGACAATATGATAACTAATGCCCTTGGGTTTAATACGCCGATTTATGTGCCAAATGATGTCGACGACCCTGCTGATGATGAATATGACGCTGATGTTAACGTCGAGAGACCAAATGAGGAAGCCCAGCGATTTTTTGATCTTTTGAAAGAGACAAATACACCGTTGTGTGAAGGCTCCCGAGACTCAAAGTTAACGGTGTGTATTAGACTTTTGGGTATCAAGTCTGAATGTCTTGTTTCAGAATACACCATGGACTTGATAACAAAACTGATGTTGGATATAACAATAGACCGTCCTCTTGATTTGCCAAAAAATTATTACGAAGCAAGACAATTGGTTGCAAAGTTAGGACTCGGAGCGAAGATAATTGACTGTTGTGTTAACGGGTGTATGTTGTACTATAGCAACGAATTTGGTGTAGATGACGGTGCATTACTTGAATGTAAATTTTGTCAAGAACCAAGATATCGTGTAACAAGAAATTCACGGTCAGTCAGAAGGAAGCCAATCCCAAGAAAGGCGATGTTCTATTTACCCATAATACCAAGGTTGCAAAGGTTGTATGCATCGATGCAAACTGCCAGTAAAATGACATGGCATCGTGAAAACTATGAAAGGAGAAAAATGTCAGGTGAGTTGCGACATCCTTCTGATGGAATGGCTTGGAAGCATTTTGATCAAGTTTATCCTGAATTTGCTTCGGAGCCACGGAATGTCCGACTTGGGTTATGCTCAGATGGATTTACACCATATACTCAAGTATCAGCCACTCCATATTCATGTTGGCCTGTTCTGGTTACCCCGTACAATCTTCCTCCTGATATGTGCATGTCAAAACCTTACATGTTTTTAGCCGCTGTAATACCAGGCCCATCTAGTCCAACTGTTGGTATTGATATCTATTTACAACCTTTGATTGATGATTTGAAGAGATTGTGGAACGGTGTTGCGACGTATGATATCAACCAAAAACGAAATTTCAATATGAGAGGAGCTTTGATGTGGACCATTAATGATTTTCCTGCATATGGGATGTTGTCTGGATGGGGGACACATGGTAAACTAGGATGTCCTATTTGCATGATGGACACCAAAGCGTTTTGGTTAGAAAACGGTGGGAAGGCTACTTGGTTTGACTGTCATCGTCGGTTCTTGCCTACTGATCATCCGTTTAGAAGAAATAAAAATGGTTTTGTTCATGGTGACACCGAGACTCGTGATCCACCAGATTATTTGACATCCCGACAAGTCTGGAACAAAGTGAAAGATATTCCAAAGGTTGAGGTTGTAGGTGGTGTTGCATCTAAACCGCGTGGTTATGGACAAACACACAACTGGACAAAAAGAAGTATCTTTTGGGATCTGCCGTATTGGAAAGACAACCTTTTACGTCACAACCTTGATGTTATGCATATTGAGAAAAATGTGTTTGAAAATATTTTTAACACTGTCATGAATGTCAAAGGAAAAACGAAAGATAATGACAACGCGAGGAGAGACATAGGGTTGTATTGCAAACGTAACGAACTGTTGTTGGTGGAGACATCTAACGGCAAACTTCTTAAACCTCGTGCAAACTATACTTTATCTCCTGAAGAAGCAAAATCTGTTTGTCGATGGGTAAAAGAAGTGAAGATGCCGGACGGTTATTCGTCGAATTTGGCGAGATGCGCTGATGTTGACCATGGAAGGATGCGTGGGATGAAAAGTCATGATTGTCATGTTTTTTTCCAGACTTTACTTCCGATTGCATTTAGTTCTTTACCCCAACATGTATTGAATCCGCTTATTGAAATCAGTCAATTTTTCAAGAATCTGTGTTCGACAACGCTAAGAGAGGCTGATCTCATCAAGATGGAAAATGACATTCCACTGATCTTGTGTAAGTTGGAGAGAATATTTCCTCCTGCCTTGTTTGATTCTATGGAGCATGTTGTGGTGCATCTTGCATACGAGGCTAGGCTTGGTGGGCCGGTTCAATATAGATGGATGTACCCGTTCGAAAGGTTCATGGGTTATGCAAAACGTGCCGTGAAAAACAAAGCTAGGGTCGAAGGCTCAATTTGTGCAACATACTTACACCGCGAAACAATTTACTTTTGTTCGCATTACTTCAAAGACACGTTGTCATCAAGCCATATTCGCAATGAAACTGAAACATCTCGGCCTGTGAGAATTCACCCATTAAACATGTCAATATTCAGCTTGCCTGGTCGTAATGGTGGTGGTGAGAAAGTGTTGTATCCTGGTGACAAAGTTCTCTATTCGGCGCATGTTCACTTGCTGATTAATTGCAATGAATTCGAGCCATATTTACAGTGAGTATTTTTAATTAGTTAATAAATAATTATTTATTCCAATTAAGTTCGCTTATAACTAACGATATTTAATAACTTAGGATGTTTTTAACACAACATACTTCTGCTCAAATCAATTCGCAATTTCCAGCATGGTTCAAAGAATACATGTACCAACAAACACCCGCAACTCGTGTCATACAACACTTGAGAAACTTATCTGATGGCCCAAAGTCAACCGTTAAACAATGGCACACCTACTTTGTCAATGGTTACAGATTTGAGACACACAGTTGGAGTGAAGGAAAAACAACAGTAAACAGTGGAGTGTGTATGAAAGGTGTGACTGAAAATGGTGAAGGAGATTTTTACGGTGTCATTGAGAACATATTTGAAATCGAATACAATTACCTTGATTACAAGAAAACAGTCGTGTTGTTTTACTGTAAATGGTTTGATCCTTCAAATAGAGGTACCAGATATGATTCAAAGACTAATACCGTGGACATAAAAATGAACAAACATTATCCATTGTATGATCCGTTTGCTATGGCTCATAACGTCAGACAAGTTCACTATGTCCCTTATCCATCGACTACAAGGGATAAGCGAGGTTGGTGTGCCGCAATAACATCAAAACCAAGGGGTCTGATTGAAAAAAATGAGATAGATGAACGTGAAGATGAACCATATCAGGAAGATGAGATGTCCAATGTTGATGATGTCATTGCAGTTGAAACTTTTAATCAACTTTGTGTACAAGAAGAAGCCGAAGAAGTACCTTCTGATGGTGATGTTGATGAAGAGGACGTCGAAGCTAATGGTGATGATGAAGGCAGTGATGATGAAGATGTATCAGATTGGGATGACAATTAATTTTATAATATAGTTATCCGCGTTGTAATAATATTAATCGTTGTACTTGAATATTTGTTTTTGGTTGCATTTGTTTATCGTTTAATGATGATGAATTATAAAACAATATATGTCATGTATTTCTTAATTAATTATATATATATTTGTCATGTATTTCTTAATTAATTATATATATATTTGTCATGTATTTCTTAATTATATAAATATATTTATCATATATTTTTTTATTATAGATGAATCCAGATGAAGAAAATTTTGATGATGACAATGTCGATGATGACATTGATGATATTCCACCAGCACCGGGTGTCGGACGCGGACGCGGACGCGCTCCACGTAGACGTGCTTTACCCCGCCGCGTTGTTCGGAATCGATGGTTGGAGGGTATGCCCAAGTCTCGAACCGTAGACGGTGTGGAAGAGGAGTACGACTCCTACGACGACGATGATGACCACGAGGACGAGGAAATAGCCGATATTGCACTTTTAGCTCCTCAAAATGAATTGTTGATTGACCGGCATGGTAGACCCATCATCATGCCATATACCGCCACAGAGTAAGTTAATTATTATTAAGAATTTGTGTTTAATAAATTAATTGGATATATATGATAATTATTCTTAACTAATATATGTATATATATTGTGCAGTTTGCAACCCCAAAATCCGGCGAATAAGGCAATCAATAATGCATTGAAATCCAAATTCCAGGCTCCATATCTCAACTGGACGGAGGTCAGGGCAGATGAGCGTGGATATCAACAATTTTGGAATGGCTTCAGGGTACGTTTTTATTTATAATTACTTTTTTATCCAATCAATTTTGTTACTAAACATATATTTACTAATTTATTAACAATTTTTCTTTATTTTTCGTAGTCGCAAGTAACTTGGCTGAATCACCACACAGCGGCTATTGAGCGTATATTCAACAAAAAAGCCACAAAGCGTCTGTCGACCTTACTTTTTGAAGCGCGGAAAAAGATTAAAAAGGATCCTTCAAAACCACCACTTTGGCTCG
This sequence comes from Trifolium pratense, assembly GCF_020283565.1. Classification (NCBI taxonomy): domain Eukaryota; kingdom Viridiplantae; phylum Streptophyta; class Magnoliopsida; order Fabales; family Fabaceae; genus Trifolium; species Trifolium pratense. Next base: position 18,687,476 of record NC_060064.1, on the reverse strand, counting down.
CTGGCAATTCATACCCTATGCTCTGCCGCAGATGGGAAGAGGAAGAGTATATTGCAAAGTGTATAAAGAACAAAGCCAACAGAAATACTGATGAAGCCAATCGTGCGTGCGTACACTCTGGAGGGTCTAAATCTGCCGGAACGCTTCGTCTTGAGTTCATCCAACAATTTGGTCGTCCACCCACCTTTATGGAGATGAATGACATGATGCACCGGTATGCAGATTCCGGTGAGTGGACGGGGGCAAGGGCGCAAGAAGTGTCGGTAAGTATTTAATTATATATATTATTTACTATTTATTTCGTATAAAATTATTTTTTAAACATTATATAATTATATCTAAACATTATAATTAATTAATTATAATTTTTTTTTAATTTATTGTAGAGGTTGACGCAAATTTGGGTTGAAGAATATAATGCAAGCCAACTACGACTACCACCTCATAGGCGAGATAATGAGGATGTTCGTCGAAACAAGATGTCGTTGGCTTTTGTTAAGAATGCTGGTGGTGCGACTCGAGGTCGCAAATTCGCTGCTGGGTGTACATCTTCTCTATATGCAAGTGACCCAACTGGTTTGAGAGATGTCACTTACACATCTTCATCTTCATCGAGTACAGGACGCTCTCGTCCAACTCAAAGAGAGGAAACCGATGATGAGTATGAAGCGCGAATGAGGGCCACGTATAGAGAAGAATTCCGCGATGAGTTCGAAGCATCATTTGATGACCGGGTGGACGTACGGGTCCAACATATATTGCAGGAATTCTTTGCACAGCAGAGGGCGCCGGCGCCGGCGGGGGGGGGGTTGGATCATCATCTCAGGCTTCGGCACGACAAAATCAAAATGCCGGTGAACAAGAATATCGACCGGATTTGAGTAGCATGGTTAATTTGAATCAGCTGCCGGAGTACCGAGAGGGTGATCCAGTACTGAGTATGAGCATAGAGGATATGAGTCAGATGCTTAATGAACCAGTTCATTTACAATTTTTTGATCCTACTGGGCAAACAAGTGGAAGCAGTAGTGGCGGAAGCGGTAGAAATAATCAACAAACTGCTTTCACCGAATACCAGAGATCATTAAATCCACAACAAGACTTCATAATCCCATATGAAAACCCAAATCAACCCCAAGGCAACTTCTTCCCAAATCAAGCCCCAATTAACTTCGTTCATAGGCCTGTGGCACGACCTCCTTCGCGAACGTCACTCCCCGGAGTCGTAATACAAGAGGAAGGTAGAGGCCGAGGCCGAGGCCGAGGAAGGTCGCGTCAGCCAACAGACACTGGCAAGGGGAAGCGACCACTATATCAGCCGCCTGACCAACGTTGATGTGTAATTTTAATAATCTGTTGTTGATTATTATTTGTTTAATTGTTTTCTTTTTGTAATGACAATATTATCATTATATTTAATTATACTTATGTTAAGTATTTTTATTATGCTTTTTATTAAATTTTAATTTTAATATTTTTTAATTATTTATTATGCAGTATATTTTTTATTTTAAAAAATTAATATTAATTTTTTTTAAAAAAATTAATAATTTAATTATTTAAAAATCAAATACTGATTTTTAAATAATTAAATTATTAATTTTTTTAAAAATCGTTATTATGCAGTATATTTTTTATTTTAAAAAATTAATATTAATTTTTTTTAAAAAAAATTAATAATTTAATTATTTAAAAATCAAACTGATTTTTAAATAATTAAATTATTAATTTTTTTTTTAAATCGTCAAGCATTACTGACGGCTCCAGGCCGTCACAATGTGTAAAAGAAAAAGTAATACTGACGGCTCCAGGCCGTCACAATTGCGTGTCCTTTTGAATTGACAGTGTGTATTATTGACGGCTCCAGGCCGTCAGTAACGTTATTGACGGTCCTGGGCCGTCAGTAACCATTACTGGCGAGCTAATTACTGAGGGCCCAAGGCCGTCAGTAATGCATGCATTTTAGACGAAATTTGTGCATTACTGAGGGCCTTTGGCCCTCAGTAAATGCATGTTTTCTTGTAGTGTTTGTAGGCATTGTCACATTTGTAGACATTTTACCGTTGTATGCTATTAACGTGGGTACAATAAGTTTGTTCGCAGATTCATCATTTTCAGTTTTAAATAATTTTAAATTTATATTATTCAATGTATTTTATCAATTTGAATGAATGTATACTATTTTAGTTAAAAAAAATGCAAATTCAAAAAAAGATGTTTTCTATGAAATGGATGGAGAAACTATGTTTTAAATAATTAAAATAGACATAATTTTTACACTCATTAAGACGTTAAATAAAGTTGTCAAGAAAAAATGTAGTTATCAAGAAAGAAGGAATTCATTTTATGGAAAATGTGAAGTAAGAATTATTGAGAGAATAAGGGTATAATTAATAAATTGTAATTTTAAACTATCAAAGCGTCAGTTAAATAGGAATAAATTTTCTTATTTTCAAATGACACTTTAAAAGGAACGGAGAGAATATGATATATGTTTTGGTGTTTATGGAAACTAGGAGTATTACATACATTCACTTTTCAACGTTCTATTTAACAATTTTATAATTTAGTAAACTTTATGTGGGTCTCGTAGAAAATTTGTATTTAATGTTTAAAAAGTTGAATGCACAAATTTTTAAAAGAATATCTTTATTTTTGTCTCCTTAACAAGTGTCCTAAAAAAGTAAAAATAAAATGGAAATTTTAATAATATAATCATTGATACGTGTTTTGTAAAAACATCAAGAAAAACTATTCTAGAAGTTCCATATACAAGAACGGTTTCTAATGCCTACGATTCAAATATTTTAGAGTAAATTACACTGTCCTCTCTTGAGAGATGCTTAAATTACAATATCATCCCCTCTTATGTTAAAATATACATTTCACTCCCCATTTATACATGATATATTAGAGAAAGTTACACTCACCGCCCTTGAAAGAAGCTTAAATTTCATTTCCACCCCCCCTAATATGATAACCTACATTTTCCTCTTAATAAAACTCCATTTTAATATAATCAAACTTCTAATTCAAATATTATTATTATTATTATTATTATTAATTATTATGTTTTACTAAACTCTATTTAAAAACTATTATATATTCTAAAATAGAAAACAATTTCAAAGAAAGAAAAATTAATTTCTTCAATGATGACTTAAAGTTTTTTGACATAAAATACTGATTTAAAGTTAATTGTTATCACAAAAATATTTATTCATGTTAAAATGGACTAAAGTGTATATTTTAACATAAAAAGGGAGGTGAGTGTAATTCAAGCTTCTTTCGAGGAAGGAAAGTAAATTTTATTAAAACCGTTATCTATGTACGCATTATCAAAGAGAAACATTTTGGCGTATTATTGCCTTTGTATTGTAAAATTGTCCTCGTACGACGGAAACAAAATCATTCTCATAGGTAAAGACTAGGTAAAGGCTATGGCTATGGTTTGTATAATTTGATTACAATGTTTTTGTCTTGCCGTTATGAAGCCCTCAAATTTTCAAGGCCCTATGTGATGGTTCACCTTGTATATCCATAAACTGATATGCTTATTTTAAGTTAGAGACTCACACCTTAATTTTAATTGATAAGAGAGTGAGTATTACATTGAGTATTACAAAGTGAGTTTATTTATCTAATATGAGATATATGTATAGGATGGGATGTTCAGGGTGCCAACTTAATTGGTCGACACATTGTGGGTTTAGATCCAACATCCGTTGATATGTTAAATGCCACTTTAAAAGTAAAATAAAAATATTAAATGTCATTTTGATTATTTCATGCACCATAATAATTTTTCTTCCTCTTATTATTTTGATTTAAAAAAGGTAATACAAACTAATGTATTTATAGAAACAAAAAAAATTATACTTTTTTTTTTACTAAAAAAAAAATATACTTAAAAATAACATTTTTTACAATTTTAATTAAGAGGTCAACCACAAAAATTTCAAAAATAATTTTAGTATATTTGATTCCTTATTACAATTATCTTAATCTTTTTATTTTTTTGACAAAGCAATTATCTTAATCTTTTTATTTTTTGACAAAGCAATTATCTTAATCTTAGAAACACTTATTAGCATTTTCTTTTAAAATAAAATAGTACTTGCATCATTCTTGGACAACTGATAAGAAATCAATGATTAATACTTCAATCACTGATAAGAATAATCTTATAAAATTATTCCAGTCATGACAAATATATTTTAATCCTTTATGAAAAAAACTAACTTTAAATATGGAGTAATTAAGTTCACTCATTCTTAATTTTAATTATTGAACTGGTTAACATTTTTTTTTATTTACAATGGAGTTGATGATCGAACCTACGACCTCTAACATAATATCAAAATTCCTCACTAGACCAAATCTAATGGCTTATTGAACTGGTTAATTTTATTTACATTGTCTAAAAGAAATATATAAAGTAGGATTGCATACCTTAATGGTAGGATAAGAAATGATCTGAATAGGACCAACTGCAATGATAAATGTCCACATAACATATTTGTAGCACTTAAACATTTCCCAGAATGTTCTCTTAACCAAAGGTTGAATCTTGTATTTGTTCAACTTCTTGTATCCACTTAGCTCGATCAATAGGAATGGAATAGGGGCTATGGAATAAAACAAGCACAAGAATAGTGTGTTGTGGCAATGAAGAACAAAGTCAGATTTTTTGGCAGAGTAATTGAACCATAGTGTCTCACCAAAAGTGAGATTTCTAGCAAGTGCATATTTTGAATATTCTTCAAGGGTCTGGTAAGGGAGCATTGTGAGAGAGGGTGGAGGAAAAGTATTGAAATAGAAATAGAATATAGGAAGTATATAAGGTGAGGGAGAGATGAACTTTGTATGTTATATAGTTGGTGGCATTTAGGCACTGTTTGTTTTAGTTTCTTTTTAAAATAATTTTTATAGTGTGTGTGTTTTAGTTTTTTTTTTTTTTAACAAAGTTTTTATTTATTTAAAAGTTTCAAATGAAAAATTGGATTAAATAGATTATTTTAAAATGTCGTTTTAAGTATTTTATCATTTTGTTACAATATGAAACCGGAGTAGTATAAAGACAAATAAATGTTTTAATTAATTAAAAATTTAAAACTTTTGGTTCTTGTATTTCTTTGACTCTAGTGTAACTTTATCTGGTCGTTCTTGGGACGTCTTGTGCTAAGAAGACTTTTTGTTTATATATATCTCATTTTGGCTTGTTCAAAAAAAAAAAATTTTAAACTTTTATTTTGTATTAATCTTCTATTCTAAGGGGAAGGAGTCTAGTAATTTGAAATTCGATTGCAAAATAAGTAAAGTTTAACTAAAAATTATTCTTTCTCTTAATCGTTTTAAATAAGTCACTAACTACATGAGTCAAATTATGCAGGACTTTGGATTTGTTTCCTATTAAACTTCTCACTACCAAAACTAAACTTATAAGACCATATCTTTATAAATAAACTCATTTTAGGTCGTATCTTTATTGTATGTGACATGGGTCTCAATTTTATGTAGAAAAAAAAAATTGAAAAATCAAAGTATATGAAAGTTCAATTTTTTTTTTACTAAAATCACTTTTTTTTTTATCTTGGTCCCCCCGAAGTCAAAATTCTGGCTCCTCCCCTGCATGCAATGATTCCTCTCAGCTGCCGACCACCCCAACCCTCTTTTCCATGATGATGATTATTATTATCTTTGGATTTTCGGATTGTTTTTATGATGAAAACAAGCTAACAAATTATAATTTGTTTTTCTTATATTTTAAAGACGACCAAGATCATGGATTTCACCTATAACTTGAATTCCTAACCCTTTTTCAAACATACATTTGCTGTGTGAAAACCTTCTTATTAAACAAGTTATAAGTTACGAAAGTCTCTCCTGCAAGCTATCCTTTGTCATAGCGGTCGTTAATCGCCCCAGGTCCTCAAATTCAACCACTCGCAATACCCCTAAATGCACAGTTTGCCCACTACGCCTGCCATAGATGATAGAGATCGAGGTGATCGGTTCATCCTTTCGATTCTCACCACCACCTTAGAATTTCCAAGACAAACATCTACCCTCTGTGATATGTTTGCTAGTAATCACAATCAACATCAACACATAGGGAAATAATCACAAACTCACACTAAGATTACTCTCCATGACCTCAAGTTGTGGGTGGACTACTCACACCTTGACATGGTAACACTAATCTATGAACATATGAATGAAAACAATAACAAAGCAAGAACAACTAGAAAATAAACTAAGAACTTTTATTTGATAATATGCTTTGTTACAATACTTGCTTCATGTGTTTACAAGGGAAATGAAGCCTTTATATAGGCCCTCATAGCTGAGATTTTCATAGCCTTAAGGATAAATACAACTTAAATGAGCATAATGGTCATTAAGAGAGGGAAAACCAAAAGTTGTAACTGATTTTGTCTTCAGCAAAGCCTGTCACGGCCGTGTGGATTAGTGTTACAGCCATGGCAATATTTCTAGACACTCGAATATGATTTTCTGGCCCTGTCACGGTCGCGACAACTCTTCTAACCCTTGATCTTTGATTTCTTCAGCCTTTAAACAAAATGTAACGGGTGGAAATGACTTAATGCACGAAATTAACACTTTGGCCTTCAAGAGATAAACGAATAGAGAGGTAAAGAAAAGTCTCCTTGTAATGTGAATATATGATACATGAGATGTTTTGTATTCTAAAACATAATTATATTATTTTAAATTAAAATAAACTATAAAAAGTAAAAATGGATTTCAATTAAAATGATAAGAGTAAAAGTGGAAGAAAAAAAAGTTATAAGCTACATGAAATAATGTCTGAAAAATAAGTTATAAGTTAGTAAAATAAGTTATACGTTCGTGATGTAAACAAAAACTGTTATCAAACAAGTCTTTTAGCATATAAGTTATAATTTCATTTTTTGGTCTTACCAAACATATCATAATGTGATGGCTTGTAAATAGGTAACGATTAAATTGTACTATATGTTAAGTTATTGTTAAAAAAAAGTTGTTTGTTAAATTATTTTTTTTGGGTAAGGAAATAGTGGTATAGGGATTTGAACCCTAGTTTTTTTTTATGCGGATTTGATTTTGAACCTTATTGTTGTGTGTTAAGTTGAGCACGCTTCTTATAATTGAATTTTTTTTCTTTCCACTCCGTGTTTTTTTTTTCTACTCCTTATTTTTCCATTTTTGTTCTTGTATAGAAACTTCGAAATGCATTTTTCAAAGTTTTCTAGTTTAAATTCGGGAAAAATTCAGAAAACACATTCCGAAGTTTTTCCAAGGTAAGAAAATTTCGAAAAACGCATTCTGAAATATTTATTCAAAAGTAAAATTGGAAATTTGAGGGTAAAAAAGCATTACATGAGGTGGGAAGAGAAAAATTCCTTATAATTTAGCAAGGCAAACGCCCTTTTAGTAAACAAAAAAAACCATAATTTGGTGAGGTGCATTTAGTCATTTCAAATTGGGCTTAATTCCATAATAAAGCATGGTTAGGCCGCCATGCACAGTATCATTCCCTTTCCTTTCCTTTCCTATTCTTCAAAGTTCAAAGTTCAAACTCATTATTCATCAGAATCGCTTTTTCTACAACACACTTTTTTGACTCAAAAATTAAGTTTCTGCCTCGGCAAGATGAATATGGAGCCGAAGAAGATCGTGGATCTCCCTCAGGAACTGATAACTGAAATTCTGTTGAGATTACCGGTGAAGATTCTGTTACGTTTCAGGTGCGTCTCTAAATCATGGAATTCTCTCATATCCGATGATTCCCATTTTGCAACTTCACATTTTCAACTTTCCGCCTCACCTAAAAATAAAATTTTCTTCACAAGTTATGATGATGCTCCTGTAACCCTATCCATTGATTTTGATTCATCGCTTAATGATTATTCTGCAATTGCTTCATTAAGCCTCGATTTTTTGAATCCCGAATCTGAAATTGGAGGTTCGTGTAGAGGGTTTCTGTTTTTACACAATGAAGTAGGCTTCTGCCTATAACTATTGCCTCCTACTCCCAAGATTATATTGACAGGTTTTTGTATGGTTTCGGTTATGATTCGTCAACCGATGATTACTTGGTAGTTTTGGGGTTCAAAAAAAGCTATACCAATCTTGACTTGGAGATTTTCTCACTCAGAGCTAATAACTGGAAACAAATTGAGGTTGGTTCTCATTTGCCTTATACGTTTACTGATAGACCTACGTACATTTAAGATAAGAGTGATGCAAGAATACGCAGTGCATTCATCTTGGACTGTGACTTCTACCCATTATTTTTGGGCTCTTCCAGCTCCGGCTTTTTCCCCAGTATGCTTTACAAATTGTGGTGATCTAGTTGGAAGAAGTGGTAATGGTGGATTAGCCAAGTTTAATGACAAAGGAGAGCTGCTAGAGTATCGCACCTATCGTGATTGTTACTTTGAAAGATCCCAAATGACCGTGTATACAGAGTCTTTGCTTTCACTCCCTGGTAGCAGTGACCAAGGCTAAGAAGTTGACTTGTCATACAAAGAAGAAAGAAGAAGAACGTGATTGTGAAATATTCCCATTTACCATTTTATCGATGCTTGAGTAGTGATAGGCACAATAGTGAAGCTTCAAGAAGAAGAAGAAGAAGAAGAAGAAGAAGAAGAACGTGATTGTGAACACTGTCAAATAACCGATTATCCCAAAACCTTAAGGTGTTAGGATAGAGTCATATCAATGATTTTATATTATTTCTAACATGCCCCCTCACGCAAGAGCCCACTTGGGCTTGAAGCGTGGATAATGCATAGGCCCACCTACCATATGCTTAAATTCCACTTTTTTAATTAGAAAGTGAGGGGAGCGAGGATCGAACTCTAGACCACTTAGTCATAGAGGCTCTGATACCATGTCAAATAACCGATTATCCCAAAACCTTAAGGTGTTAGGATAGAGTCATATCAATGGTTTTATATTATTTCTAACAAACACATAGTATCCTGATATGATGCATGAGTAGTGATAGGCACAATAGTGAAGCTTCAAGAAGACAGAAAATAGTTGAGACTAGAGTTTGTGAATCCTTTGATTTCCCATGGTTCTGAATCATAAATCGTTCTCAGCTGCTCAAATACCAATTCACAAATGGTTAAGCTCTGAGGTTTCTCTCTTGTAGCTCTTTAGTTAACATAAAATTTATTTACTTAAACCTAGGGCCCGTTTGGCCTAGCTTTTTTTCTTTTTTTTTTTTTTACTTAAAAGTAAGAAGCTAGGCCAAACAACAATTTCTAAAAGCTATAATAATAAAAAAAAAACAGTTTCTATATTTTAGAAAAAATAATAATATATTATCAAATATATCTTTTCACCCTATTATAATAAAAACAACTTTTAACTTTTTTTTTATAAAACAAATTATGATTTACCAAACAATTTTAACTTTAGTTAAAAAACTATTATTTCTAGCTTTATGATTAAAAGAGCTTCTAAATCTAAAAAAAGTTATGCCAAACGAGCCCCTAGTAGGTTATACTTTATGCTTCTTGATTTATGCTTGAACGGTTGATTTTAATTTGTTTTAAATGGTAGTGCTTGATTTTGCTTGAATGGATATCCTTTCTTTATGTTATCTTTGTTGATATTGTGCTATATGTTTGAATGCATGTTGTGTTCTATTACGGCTTTGTTATGTATTATGAATACTGGATAGAAGGAAGGGTGGTGTGGTGGACTGGTGGTGTTTATGGGTTTGGAGTGATTTTGTTGGAACTTTTAAGTGGAAGAGGATATGAGTGAGGATTGTTGGTGGAGTGAGATTTAGTGAAGTTTTGGCTCCTAGGTTGATGATTTTTTCCGATGTGAAGGCTATTGTTAGATTAGCAAAAGTTGCTTTAGCTTGTGTTGGTATAATTCGAGGACTAGTTCAATAAGTTGCTCTCATATAACTGTAATTTTCATAAACTAGTGAAGCAGGCTGTTTTTCAATAAGTCATTGAAATATATGTCCTGTACAGCTGAAGTGTACTAGTTCTGTTTTGGAATGTATGCTTTCATGAAGAGTTTATATTGGATTGTGTTTGGGGTATATGTTGAAATATTTACTTTGAAGACTTTGCAGGCTTATGAAACTTTACCTGCATTTGTTGTTGTCATGTTATTTGCTTCATCTGTGGTGCCATATTTTAGAAATGTTGGGGTATATATCCGAATTACTTATATGCAACAGTATTATAAATTTTTTGAAGTGAGGTGTTTCATTATAATGTTTGGATATATCGAAATTGCAAACACATCCTCAAGTGTCTATTTACTTGGCCATTTTAATCTCCTAGTTCTCAAATGTGTTTTTCGTTGGACGCTGGGAATGCATTTGCATTTTCAATATGTTTAGGTACTACTAGTATAATACGGTGCCTCAAACATATGGGTATATGGGTTTGTTTTATTTCATGTGTTCAGGTTTACTAGGAGAATAATTCCAAGATTTCATAGTTATGGACCTTAAAATTATTTGACATTAACCTATTTATGCAGGTCTGTAATGGCAATACAAAATACAAATGAGATTTATGCAGGTTAAATTTAATAAGCTTGCGATGAGATTTATGCAGCTCCAGCAAAAGTTTCTAATTCGTATCATATTGTGAACATTAGCCAATACACTTGATCATATTTGTCCAAGAAGGATTTGTATATCTATTTGTTGAAACAAGATGCACCTGTTATTGTATAAACGTCGGTCGTGACTAAGGCTTGCACTACTGTTGTTGATCCCATTCATATTGATATTAGGAATGCATTCCGAGTATGCATATTGATTACTCCATCCGTCCCAAATCTTTAGTCTTTTTAGCTTTTTAATTTTGTTCCAAAACTTTAGTTCTTTTAAGAAATCAATACACATGATACTTTACCAGTTGTACCCTTACAAAAGTTAAAGCATTAATTAAATATATATTTTTCTCTTTCTTAATAAAGTAAGGATAAAAATGACTTTACTTATCATTTCTTAATCTCCGTGCAAAACTCCAAAAAAACTAAAGTTTTGGGACGGAGGAAGTATTGTTTATGAAGGTAGGGACTAATGCTAGTAAGGAGAATGAGATAGATGCCGTTCACAGTCCCTATTTATCTAAAAAGCAAAACATATGAACCAAAATGACAGAGTTGCCGGGTAGAGAAGCGCACACACATAACTTAAATAAAATTTAAAGATTAATGAATTAATTGATAATGATTGATATGACTAAATTATTTATAATTTGATTTTTACTATTGATGCGAGTGTGCCTATATATAAAAGATTTGGGGTTGTGTCCATAATAGAATTGCTCTGCCGGGTATTCCTATCACACTCGTTCGAAGGGTGTTCCTCATTTTTATTAAGAGGTTGCTATTTCAACAACAAATTTGGGGACAAAAAATTAACATCACCTTTTCTCCACTCACAAACACGGAAACTGATGCATCCAAATAATAATAAAAAAAAAACGTATATTTATTGTATTTTTGTTTGAGAATTGTGTTTGAATATCATTTTCTTTTATTAATGAAGAACCTATATTGAAACATTAGAGGTATTGAAAACTCTCACTCTAGAGTTGCTCTTAAGAATTTTTGTACTACTCATAATCCTCGTCTTGTCTTTGTGGCTGAAGCTATGATTTATTTTAGTCAAGTTCCAAGCTAGTATTGGAGAAGTATTAATTTTAAAGCTTGGTTTGGTGGGAGACTCTCCCTCAGTTTATTAGGGGAGATTTATTTTGTGATTGTTTTGGATTATCGAATTATCGTTTTACTTTGACTTTTTCTTTCTTTTTGGTTGGGACGTAAGCGGATCAGAAAAATCCAATTGAACTGACGATTCAAACCAATCCAAACCGAAAAAAATCAATTTTTTTGGTTCGGACTAAAAATCGAACCGAACCAATTGAAAATCGATGTGGTTTGGTTCGGTTCTCGGTTCCAATTTTAAGATCCATTGGACAAACCGAACCAAACCTATATATAATCACATGTTCAATGATTGTATCATGCATTTTATATTCGATGAACTTATTAACTTTATTTCAATATGGTTGTATTTTATATTTGATGAACTATTATGAACTTAATGGTTGTATTATGTATTTGATGAACTTATGAGAATTGTATTTTGGATTTTGATTTTAATACAGTTGTTTTATGTATTTGATGAATTTATGAAAAAAGAGATGTATTTTGTATTTGTTGTATATCGGGAAAAAATAATAGCATGGAAAATAATGCATCTAAAAAATGTGATATAAAACCGATCAAAGTATCCGAACCAAACCGACGAGTTTGGTTCGGATTCATTTTTTAAAAACACTAAAAATCGAACCAATCGAGAGTTCATTGTTTCAGACATTGGATTCACTCAAAAAACCGATCCAAACCGGTCCAACTACTCCCCTACTTTTTGGCCTTTTATTTTTTAGGGTTTTGGTTTTGTATCCGGTCTTGTATATATTTCTCTCTAATTTTTTTATATATAACATGAGTGAGTGGGTAGAGGATGAAGATCTTCTAGAAATCGCAAGTTGAAATGTTGAGTTTACCCCTTATACTTTCTACTTAGTTTACCTAAAAAAACCATCAATAAAAACATGAGACCAAGAGAGAGCTAAATTGTTTAATTCACAAAAAAAAAAAATGCCAACATTCTTTTGAAATTTGTGCATTTAACTTTTCTAAATAGCTTCTCTTAAAATATCGTTTTAAATATTTCATCCTTTTGTTATAAAATTTCAAAAAAATCTCTAAAAATTGGTTTAAACTTTAAATAGTTTTTCATAAAAATTATTTTTGAGAGATACCTTATAAAAAATCGTGATTTTTATTAAGTTAAAGTCTCTAACATGAAGTCTTCGAGAGCTTAGCTCAGTTGGCAGAGACATCGTACTATGAGCAGAGGTCTGAACCCTTGACACTCCACTTATTCACCTTTAAGGTGAATTTTCTGGCCATTAGGCTACTTGACAAAAAAAACACAAAAAAAAACTCTAACATGAATATTTAAGTTATGAAATGTCAAAATCACTCTTTTTATTCATAAAAAGATGAATTTGAAATAATTTTTATAATTTTTAATCAAGTTATCATACAAATCATTTTTAAAAATACAAAGAAAAAATCACTACCTCCGTCCCTAATTATAAGATCTTGTTTGACAAAAATATATTATTCATTTACCTTATTTTGACCGTATTTTTTTAATAATATATAAACATAAATATTAGCATATAAGATCTTGTTCAATTTGTTTTGATGAGTATTTTCAAAATATTAAATTTTTATAATTTTTATGAATAGACAATTAAATATATATTAACGATCAAAATTATGCATTGGCGTACGTGTAGTGGTCAAACATGATCTTATAATTAGGGACGAAAGTAATATTTTTTAAAGCTAAAACGACAAAGGCACCCTTTATTTTATAAAACAAGCTTATAAGCTATATATCCTACGGTATTTATGTTACCAAACAGACGTTATATATTATTTTTATATCCAATAAAAAAAATGGTTAAAAGTATTACAAAAAAAAAAATAATAATGGTTAAAGGAGTAAATAAAAAAGAAACTAGGTTAATTTTCTTTGTAAAAAAAAAAAAAAAAAGAAGAAACGAGGTTAATTTTTGTTAGTTGTTATTTCCCAAAAAGAAGGAACGTGGTTTAAGAAAAGCAAAGAGAGGAAGAACAGGCATGCAGTAGCAGTAGTGGGCGTAATGGCAGATGTGATGTATTGGATATTAACGTTTGTTCTAATTTTGACACTTCTTTGTCTCCTAGGTTACCAGGTACATACATACATACTACGTAGTACTACATCTCAATTTTTGTTTTGTTATTTTTCCATCATTACATCGCAGTTATAATATAATAACTACCTCATTTAGATTTGATTCCTTTAATTTTTTGTTTTTTATCAATCCTTTGTTTTTTATTTGATAATTGTATTCATTGATCATGTCCTTTGTTGTTTTTTGTGGATCAACATAACCAGACCAACGACATCACAATTCAAATTTTCGTTCAATTGTTGTTTCTTACATTCAATGTTTCTCATTAGAAAAAAAGACAAGAATTTTGTATATGGTTAGATAAGTGATTTTATTTTGAGTGTGCAAGGACATTCCACATAGTGAAACGTTCACTACCACTCTTAAGGGTGGTGAATGGTGATTTTATCAGATGTTTAATCTGTACCATTTGCTTATTTAATTTTTTATATTTATACTTTGAAAATTTTATATTCAAAAGAGAATTTTTAACACCCTTTGCTTATAAATGGTTCTTAGAACAATTTGCTTCAACAAATGATTTGTATGATTGTGTTTGGTTCTATGAAGCACGAACACTCTTCAGATTAGGTGTATTCCGATGTCTGACACGCGTCAGTGTCAGAACCGACAATTATAATTGCACTGAATTATGTCATTTTCTCAAATTATTATCGATGTCAATGTGTCAGTGTCGTATCTGGTGTATGTGTCCGTACTTCATTGGTTTCACAGTAGAGAGAGAGCCAGAAGTGATTCTAGAGGTATTAAATTGATTCTAACCTAAAGTTAGAATTTGTATCTTTTGACCTCAGATGCAATTTTTACACTATATTTTTTTATTTTTTATTTATCAAAACAAACTCATTATTTCATTCATCAAAATAGGAACAATAGAGATGGACTTAAATCAAATGTTTGGTGATGAGCATGAAATTTTGATGCTCTAGCAAGTGTGTGAGCAACAAAATTTGCTTGCCTCCTAATGAAACTTATCTTAAAGTTTGGGAAATTAGCTAACATCGTTTTACAATCATCTAAAATAGCTCCAAATTCGGTGAAGTCGCTTGTTCTATCAGTAATGGCTTGTACCACTAGCATGCTGCTAGTTCTATATCCACTCTCGATAGTCCAAGCTCTCCAAGCCAAATGAGTGCTTCTTTCAATGCATAAGCTTCAGCTTCCAAAGGTGGGGGGCTGCCATAAAAAATCATGGTCTTAGCTTTCATGAAGATGCCTTGTGTTCCTCTAATACACATGCCAATACCAAACAAGTGTTCTGCATTAAACAAAGCAGCGTCGATATTACATTTAACTATTCCATCTACCGGTGGCTGCTACCGTGCCTGGTGTAGTCACATAATTCGTGCTTTCTCGTACCTCTCGACATTGTAACAAAAATTCCCTTGCGTCTTGAATCAATGCTCTTCACATGTAACTCACTTTTAACAACAACAAAAAATCTCGTAACTAAACATACACTAAGTTCTGCATTGGTCTGAGTCACTATGTTTATGCCTCACTCTCTTTTTGTTGGTCTTTTAGCATGCCATGGAAAGAAAATTGCCATTATTTAGAAAGCTTCATTTGTTTTTTCCTGTGTAAAAGAATGATGGCATAGTTTTTAACTTTAATCATTATATTTGGCCATTACATTTGGTTATTTAGACCTCTGTAATGTCATCATTGTCATCTGTATTAATCCTCACTAATTCCTTAATTCATTGCTTATTGTAAATATATTCTATAATATCAAAGATTATTCTTAGCATATTCCATAATACATATTCCTTTTATAAGTAATGCTCTTAATTGTAGAATCGACTATATAATAGAATTTTCGTGATGCTCTTACACACACCGTTTTCACCATATACCTCTTGTATTCTCTTATCTTTTCCTTTCAAGATGGCATCTAGAGCATATATTTAAGAGGCAACCCTACACCGTGCTTACCCGATGGACCCACCGTCCTCCCGTGAGATTTTTTCCGGCAAATTGCGTGTTAACTCTAGTTTTTCCATTATTAGTTGCCGTGATTTATTCCGGCATTTTTCCGGTCAGTTTTCATCAACTCCAGTCATCGCCGCCGCCAGCCATTCCGGCGACTTTTTCGGTACCCAACCCCACCATCCGAATCGCAATACCTGATCCGACCGGTCCGCAAAACCGTATCAGCAAATACTCCTCACTGGCGATTTCGTCCACGCGCAGCCGCCGTAACGGCGCGTGACAGCATGTCCGGCCGCCATATAGGTTGTCTTTTGTTGCACCGGACTCGCCTCTCTGTGTTGTTTCCATATCCGCCCTTAGTTTTCAGTTTCAATTGACCAAAATACGTGTTATTGCACAAACAACCCTTATTCAGACAGGATTGTTTGTTGTTTATGTCTTTTGTATTACCATGGCTGCTGCCTCCTCATGTCTTCGGCGTGTTTTTTTCACAATCTCTCTCCTGGTCTTGACAAACTGTCAACCCGATCACTAAAGTGTGTCTTTCTTGGTTATCATTGGTCTCAAAAAGGTTATGGTTGCTATTCTCCTACAATACAACGATACCTTGTATCAGTTGATGTTACCTTCCTTGAATTTGTCTCATACTTTGAGCCGAATAATATGACTCTTGAACCCCTTTAAGACATTAATCTTGAACCTATTTAGGAAGTCACTATTGTTCGTCTTGAGCTTTATCAGTATGTCCCACCAGATACACCTCTTGTTGATCCTCCAACTTCACAACCACTACAAACATATCAACGTCGTCCATGACCCTCTAGTGTACCTGTTCCTACACCTGTTCCAAAGGCCATTGAAGACTCTCCGCCAACGTCATCTCCATCATCAGATCCAGTCCCGCAAATTGAGTCTAATCTTCCCTTTGTAATCCGTAAAGGTACTCATTCAACACAAAACCCATCTCCACACTATATTGATTTGTGTTACGGTCGTCTTTCTCCTTTACATTACACTTGCTTGTCATCTTTGTCGTTTGTTTCTATTCCTAAATCTCCAGGTGAAGCATCATCCCACCCTAGGTAGAGGCAAACAATAATTTTTTTTTTTTTTTTGTTAAGCAGAGGCAAACAATAATTGACAAGATGTTTGCTCTCCAAAGCAGTGGTACTTGGGAACTGGTTCCTCCACCCCCTAAAAATTCTTTGGTACGTTCTCGTTGGCTTTATACATTGAAGATTGGTCTAGATGGTAAGATTGATCGATTTAAGGCTCGCTTGGTGGCCGAAGGCTATACTCAGATTTTTGGGCTGGATTATAATGATACTTTTTTACAAGTAGCCAAGATGACACCTGTTCGACTTCTTGTCTCCATTGCAGCAATTCAACTTTGGCCTCTCCATCAGCATGACATTAAAAATGCCTTTTTACATGGTGATCTTGAAGATGAAATGTAAATCGAGCAACCGCCTCGGTTTTTTGCTTAGGGGGAGTCATCTAATATGGTTTGTAGGTTACACATGTCTCTTTAGGGCCTTAAACAGTCTCCTCGAGCTTGGTTTGGCAAATTCAGTACAGTAGTTCAACAATTTGGCATGATTCGTAGTGAAGTTGACCGTTATGTTTTTTTTCGTCACTCTGTCCAAGGTTGCATTTATCTTATTGTTTATGTAGACGATATTGTCATAATTGGTAGTGGTCAGCGGGGAGTACTTCAGTTAAAACAACATCTCTCGAATCAGTTTCAGATCTAAGATCTTGGTAAACTCCGGTATTTTTTGGGTATTACAATACTGGAGTTTACCAAGGGATGAGGTAGAACATAGAGCCATGGCACTAGTAACATTGTTGGAGGAAACTTAGTATCTTGGAAGAGTAAGAAGAAAAATGTAGTAGCAATATCAAGGGATGAGGTAGAACATAGAGCCATGGCACTAGTAACATGTGAGCTGATTTGGTTGAACTAGTTACTCAAAGAACTTCAATTTGAAAACGCTAAACCAATGACATTTATATGTGATAATCAGACTGCACCACACATTTCCTCAAACCCAGTTTTTCGTGAGATGACCAAACATATTGAGATAGACTGCCATTTTTCAGGCGAGACAATCGAATTAGGCGACATTGTCACAAGCTTTGTCAGTTCTAATGATCAATTGGCAAATGTTTTTACAAAATCATTGCGAGACTTGTATGCTCCATCTTGAGGGGGAGTGTAGATATTTAATATTATTGTAAATATACTCTAGAATATCCTAGATTATTCTTAGCATAGCATATTCCATAGTACATATTCCTTTTGTAATTAATGCTCTTAATCGTAGAATCGACTATATATTAGAGTGTCTGTGATGCTCTTACGGACACGGTTTTCACCATATGCCTCTTGTATTCTCTTATCTTTGTCCTTTCAACAATACTATATCATATATCATACTGTATCCTATCACTGCAAAAGTGCTTACTATTTTAGAAAAAATTTAACATCCCTTGAAATTTTGAATTGCAGCTTATATTGTTGGTGGACTTGGAGTTTGATTATATAAATCCATATGATTCAACATATCGAGTAAACAAGGTTATCTTGCCAGAGTTTTTCTTGCAGGCAATCTTCTGCTTTATCAATCTTCTAGCAGGACATTGGTTTATATTATTGATCTCTCTCCCTTGCCTGTATTACAATGTGAGCTTGTAAGTATCTTCTCTTAACCTTCTTAAAAAAGTTTCTGTTCTTTCTATATCTATTCATTCGTGTCAAACTCATGCGTCTTTATAAGGCAAGATAAAACCAACGGAGCAGATATTATTTGTTAGGTCACATAGCGGCTATAGCAGCGCTATAACAAGCATAATTTTAACAAAACTTCCTTGTATCCAGGGCTATTAGGCCTGATGGGTGGCCTATTGATGGATTCAGCATAGACTTTGATACCATATTATGGTTTAGGTTTAATTCATCTCTACAAAATTGGTTTAGCCGATGTTAGACTATGAATTTCTATAGTAATGATGCCCCTCAAACACTTTTGAGACATAATTTGCTGAGTTTAATAACTAAATGTTACAATAGGCACCAACTTCCAATTATAATTGATCATCTTGCCATATCCTAATATTACTTAAAATACATTTACATCGTGCGAAGAGGTTTAATATGATTAAGTAGCAGAGCTAGATTGATTCAAAGTTCAAACACATTAAAACTGATATTTGCAAATTAATGAAATCCTGTATGAGATAATCATTAATCAATAGAATCAAGAAATCATCATCAATGCCAAAAATTTCTCTGTTTAAGATATGATAAACTGTTATTACCTATGCGCGTTATTTTTGGTGTATTACTACACCTCATTTAACTTTGAAGCTAATATATCAGGTACATCGAAGGACAGCACTATGCCGATGTTACTGAAATCTACAATAAGCTGAATTTCGAGAAAAAGAAACGCTTTTTCAAAGTTGGACATCTTATTACGATATTTGTCTTTTCTATATTGAGGTATTGTGATTAGAACTGCATTCATTTTTTGAACCATTCTGCATTAATTCAAAGGAAATTTTTTTAACTGTTTTCTCATCTGAATATATTTTAGCTTGGTATGGGCCCTCACCGACGAAGTGCAGTAAATGGTGACTTACCTTCTTGGGAAGCTGTAAGTTTCCAATACCTTTGTGTTTGAAGTTTTGAGTTCTGTTATTATTTGATAACTATATCATCTAATCAAATTCTTTATAATATCGATGAAGCTATACGCTGACATTCAATACTTTTGCAGGCGAATACATCTTTTAAACCGAATTCCATGGACACGAACCTTGGAGCAAGTCATGGATGATGAGATAGAATTTTTAGAAAGATACATGAGACAATCTATGTTGAAGCTTAGGCAAGAATGAGGGAAAATGGTGCTTGAGAAGATTGTGATACATATCATAGGTGAAGTTTTAGATTCTTTCTGTTAGTTAGAGTGCTTTAGAGACATGAACAAAAAGTACTTTTAGAGATGATAACCATTTAGGTACTAACTTACTGATTTTATGTGATATGCATATTTTTTTCTGTGTTATTTGCTTACTTGATCAATTCTATAAATAATCTTCAAATAGAATAGCTTATTGTATAAAGGGAAAACTGCCATTTTGTTCTTCGAATGTGTAAGTTGCGGTCATTTTAGTCCCTTAATGTATCAAAATTCTAAACAGATCCACAAATGTCTCTTTTATTAGTCGTTTTAGTCCTTTAATCTATTTTTAGATAGTCAATTTTAGTCTTCGAATATATTTGTTGGTCAATTTAGTTCATAAAATTACTATCATATGAGATATTTTGGATGTATGTATAATTTTAATACATTCAGAGACTAATGGCAGTTTAAATAAATAATTTCTTTTGTTTTCTGTACCCAATAAAAATAGTTTAAATAAATATTATTTTAAAATTTTGATATCTAGAAGTAATATCGATCAGATTTTACTTGTCTTCCGACTGAACTCAAAATTACCAGAGACTCCTCTTAAAAACTGGAGGGATAACATAAATTTGTTTTATTCAATCTTACGTTTAAACAAATATTATAGAAATCTACCAATTGCAGAATGATGTTGATGCAATCTCAGTCACCTCATTTCAATCTACCAAATGCAGTCAATAATATTAATTGATGAGTAAACGGTTAACATTAATGCATGAAGAGGAAAAAAACATGAGAGAGATGGTTGGATAGGATCCAGATCCGTTCGAGGATTTGAATCCTCTCCAGTGACATAATGGTGTTGCTGCAATCTCAGCCACCTATCTCAATCTATAACATACAATCAATGCTTTTTAAAAAAATAAAAAAAAAAAAAAACATACGATCAATGATATTGATGATAGGTGTACGGTTAAAATTAACTCAAAAAATAAAGGCCGAAGAAGATCTAGATTTGACGGTCTAACCAAAATCTAGTGTTTATTGTTCGGGAGAAATTCTTAGGTGGATGAATCCAGTTCAAGGTGGATATTACTAATTTTAATAACAATAAACTTTCAATTTAGTTCTTAAATTACCACTATCTCTTCAACTATTAATCAACTAAAATTTCTTAAACTATCTCATTTTACTATTTAGTTCTTCGATTAACGCTCATGTCATGTTAATAGTCCTCGAACGGACATATGTTCAAAGCAATCACAACTCCACATGGCCTGTCCTTTTCTTGTCATATTGGTTGGTTGCCATCTAAATCAAAGAGACATGAAAATGATTTCAAGAGGCTTCTTGGATCTTGGAATTCAACACATGCAAATTTAATGCTCAAATATGGTTTATCGTAATGGAAACAAAACAAGTGGAGGATGAAACAAAACAACAACACTGATAACTCGTTACGAAATGGTGAAACAAGCAAGCAACAACATTGATAACTCCTTACAAAATGGTCCGACACATCGAGTAAACAGTCACTTTGGTCCCTGAAAGTGTCACTCGCTGTCAAGTTAGTCCCTGAATGAAGGAAAACTAAAAAATAGTCCCTGAATGTTAATTTCGTTAGTCAATTAGGTCCAAAACGTTAAATGTCTGGTAAATGTGATGATGTGACATTATTACTAGAATATTTTATTAATTTACTGATTTTTTTAATGTCCATTATGAACTTTTATTTTATTTAACATTAATTTAAAAAAGACATAAACATAATAATTTAATTTCTCTCTCATTCTTGCTCCATTTCAATTTTCTCTCCAAATTGCATCGACATCCTCTCTCTTGCTGCCCGAGGCAAAGACGACGGCGGTCAGGCGACAAGGTTTCTATAAATGAAAATTTTTTGATAAATAGAGAGAGCTCGTGACTAGGAGCAAGGATTTGGTGCTTGTTTTCTATGGGTTGGCTTGCAGTGGTCGGAAATCGGCCGGGTTTAAAATCAATTGGTAGGTTTTCATCAAAGAGTTGAAGAGAAACATAAATCTCATATTTATATTTCAAGATCCGGCATCGTGGGTGACTGGAAACGGTATTTAAAGTGGCGGAGCTCCGACAATGATGGTGGTAGTTTAACGATCCGTTTGGTGAAGGAGATAGAACTTTAATGAGTAGAAAAATGGTGACGACCATTGGTGTCGGACGGTTTTGCAGCGATGCTGGAAAGATTGAGTGTGGTGGTGGGTTTGTGAGAAAAAAGAAGATTGAAATGTGTTTGAGAGAAGGGATTCATATAGGAAAATGTTGGAAAGAAGTGCATAATCAATGACTTGTTGGGATTTGGAAGAAGTTGCAATCACATAGTTTGGTGTGGTGAGGTGTGGAGCGTGTGCTGTTCTGGTGAAGGGGGGAGGAGAGAAGAGGAAGAAGATAGCTAAATTTCTCAATTGGTTGTGTTTTTTTTTTCTTCTTTGGATTATGTGTTTTATTATGTTTTTTCTTTTTTAAATTGATGTTAAATAAAATAAAAGTCATAATGGACATTACAAAAATCAGTAAATTAATAAAATATTCTAATAACAATGCCACATCATCACATTTAACGTCTAACGTTTTGGACCTAATTGACTAACGGAATTAACATTCCCGACACATCATGCAATAGATACTTGACTTTTTTAATTATTTACTTCAAAATTCGATAGTATGTTGAAAGAAACAAAGAAAAAAAAACGTGTGAAAAACAGTCTGGTATCAATTTATTTTTTTTCAATATGAGCTCATAAGTTTAAAATTTGGTAGTATCAAATAGTGTCTGTTTTTTTACGACTTATATATTTATATTCGATATAATTTTTGTATTTAATTTATATATTATTGTAATTTTTTGTGGCGCACTCAAACTATTTTTTCTTGTTCCGCCACTAACAGTCAACCCTTTAAACATAGGAATGTTTCTTTTCACGCCCCATGAATTTCTCAAACACCATCCGTTACTTAAGTAACGGACGGTGATTTTTTCTTAAATTTCTCATTTTATAACATATGCTACTTAAGTAGCAAATGAGTAAATATAGGGCACACGAGAAACTTATAGATGCCAAAATAAACTCTTTTAAACCTATCTTACTTAACTCAATCAATAAATTAGTCTTCGCAATTGAACACTATGATACATTTGTGGCCCACTCAATCAAACTATTTTTTCTTGTTCCACCACTGACACTCAACCCTTTAAACATAGACTGTGTTTCTTTTGGCACGTCATGAGTTTCTCAAACATCATCTGCTACTTAAGTAATAGACTGTGTTTTTTCTCAAAATTCTCATTTTATAATATCTGTTATTTAAGTAGCGGAAGAATAAAAAAATAGTGCGCAAGAAACTCATAGAGCGTCAAAAGAAACTCTCTTAAACATATCTTAGTTAACTGAATCGATAAATTAGTCTCCCAAGACTGATGACTCATTTTCATAGTATGTTTCCAAGTTTATTCTCATTCCTTTTCCAACATGCCTAATAAAAAGTACAGTACTATATCCTTTTCAAAATACTAGCATGTGCTCCATTATATTCAATGTTCATCTTTTATTAAAAATTATTATGAACATTGAATAATATTGAAACATGCAGTTGGGAAGCATTGAAATAATATTAAGCATGTAAATTTAGGTGAAAAATCTGTTGTCTATACTTACAAAAAATAACTAAAAATGTATCCAGAAATGAGCAATACCAAAAGCATATGGTTGTGAATTGTGACATCAAATTATACTTCATCAACTTCAGTTTGCATCAAATTTTCATTGCAACCAAATTAGCCTACTCATAAATACTTTCACATTGCAGCATCTACCTAATCAGCGACGTGATCATATGCTCTATTAAACAACGAATAATGAAGAAACGTCGCTGCAAGCCTGCAACATACAACACAAGTCAACTACTTCATCCTACGGTAATTAGACAGTAGATAACAGGTTTGAAACGATCTACACGATACAGAACAACACCGGAAACATTACAAATAAATAGCTCATCCGTCATGAATGTAGTTAGCAACAGCGGTGGATTTGTGATTGCGGGTTGATTATCATCTTTAATTATCAGGCAAAGATATGTTAATATCAGTTGCAGACTTCATTGAGTCCGGCACGGAGTGCATGTTAGCCCAGTTTTCTCTGCGAAAGGCCGAGGGAGGAGTAAAGTTCGAGTTAAATGTTCCGGAATTTTGCATTGGGTGTCCACACATGACATCTATCCTTTCACCATTGGTTGAAGGTGGTTCCGAAGACACTGGAATAGGTGCGGTAACGGTAGCTGTTGCATAATCAGATTTTGGCTTCTTCGTTTTCTGGTCTTGTTGGTTACTTGGCAGAAAACTTCCAACCACCACCTGGTAAAATAGAGAATATAACGCATCTATTAGGATAGAGTTTAATTAAGCGCTTATTATGAGTTTTTATGTATAAGTCATTTTTTATACGATGATTCCATAAGCTGTTTTCATAAGCTAAAATAAATTCTATAAGCTGTTTTCATAAGCTATCCCGGAGAGCTTACAAAAATAAGCTGAAAACAGATAATGGACACGTTATACGATGATTCCATAAGTTCCCTTGTGTCCATAAGTTCAATAGAAACACTACCAACAAAAAATAAGTATAAGCTCAATAGAAACAGCTAATGGACAAATGTTTACCTGCACAGGAGTGGCAGCGACAAGAAGACCGGCAACTCCACCACCTACAACACGGCCATCAGGGCTTGACAAAGAAACACTCATTCCACCGGACCGGCTTATTGTTCCTTGGCTCTCAGTAGGCATGAATGATCCAGATAGTGAGAGTATCTCAAAACGGCCCTAGGAAAAAACATACAAAATATGATACATTAGATATTGAACCAATTAACACAAACTTTATACCAGTAATCAGATGATAAAGAAAATTTATAATTTCCACATGAATATTTGAAAATTATAAAACAATGAGAAGCACCTCATAGGTCAAAGTACCGCCAGAAGAATCAGGCTGACGAAGTGTAACATTTGAAATCACGCCACTAGCAGATAGGATGCATATAGCTCGTGGTCCTTGTTGCGAAAAAGATATAACTTTCATTGTAATGTCCTAAAACAGGAAAAGAGTAAAGTAAATAACATTACATAATTGTCTCTTCTTAAAGAAGAATTAACATTATATGCTTGCTTATTTATAATTTAAAATATGTTATCACTCAAGTATACCTCGCCAGCATTGACGGTAATGATATGCGGCATAAAGTTGGTACCAACCGAGTCACCTTCAAAAGTAACAACAATAGCTATTAACAGAACCGAGTAGATGCTTAAATTAGGCAGTAATGTCTATAATATAAGTTAAGCACATTAGTTGTATGTTATGTTTGTTTTATATTTTTCTTAGGGATAAAATTGCCATGTAACATAGAAAATAATGCATGCATAGAATTACACATTAAATGTTTATTCAACACTCTCTTGTTGACATAGTAATTGTTAACAAGGTTGAACATATAGAAACATAGAAAAACAGAAAGACCCTTGAACTTAGGGTTTCAATAGAATGAACAAAAACTTAGAAACACAAGGGTTACAATAGCATATATAAACTAAAGATTTGAAAAGACCACACTACCCTTATAAAATAATATAATTACTATTGTCTAACATCTCCCCTCAAACTCACGATGCAGTGATAGGGAGCATCGAGAGTTTGTCAATCAATAAACGAAAACGTTTAATAGAATGAGTCTTCGTGAACAAATCGGCAATCTGCAAGGAGGAAGAAATAAAAGGCAAAGTAATTGTGTCATGCTGAAGATGATGACGTGTGAAATGACAATCAATTTCAATGTGCTTAATGCGTTCATGAAATACTGAGTTGTGGGCAATTTGAATGGCACTTTTGTTGTCACAATACATAGGAGTTGGTTCAGAAAGAGTAACACCCATATCAGAAAGTAACCAACGCAACCAAACAATTTCAGTTGTCGTGGATGCCATAGCATGATATTCAGCTTCAGTAGAAGAGCGAGAGACAATGTCCTGCTTTTTACTTTTCCAAGAAATGAGAGAATCTCCAAGAAAGATACAAAACCCGGTGGTAGACTTACGGTCGGTAGGATCACCAGCCCAATCTGCATCAGAGTAAGCACGCACCACTAAGGAAGAAGATGATGGAAACAAAAGGCTTTGAAACTGAGTTCCCCGAAGATAACGAAGAATGCGAAGCACGGCTGCCCAATGCACAGTAGTGGGAGAAACAACAAACTGGCTAATAACATGCACTGCATAAGCAATATCAGGTCTAGTAATAGTGAGATACACCAAGCTTCCAACCAGAGTACGATACAAAGTGGGATCGGATAGAGGAACGCCATCAGATGGAGCATATTTCACATTCAACTCTAGCGGACTATCTACTACTCGAGTATCAGAGAGGCGAGATTGCTCAAGAATGTTGGAAATATACTTGGATTGAGATAGAAGATATCCTCTAGGAGAGTATGCAACTTCAATTCCCAAGAAATAGCGAAGAGGGCCCAAATCCTTCATCTCAAATATTTTTGCTAACTGTGTTTTCAATTCTTCAATTCCATCAACATCATCACCTGTAATAATCATATCATCGACATATAAGGAGAGTATAACACGACCATGAGAAGTTGTCCTAACAAATAAAGCAGAATCATGATCACTAGAGCAGAATCCAAGAGATATAATCACAGCTGAGAACTTCTCAAACCAAGCTCGGGGAGCTTGTTTTAGACCATATAATGATTTCTTCAACTTACACACTTCCCCCTGATTATGAGAAACACCTG
Source organism: Trifolium pratense (assembly GCF_020283565.1). Taxonomy (NCBI): domain Eukaryota; kingdom Viridiplantae; phylum Streptophyta; class Magnoliopsida; order Fabales; family Fabaceae; genus Trifolium; species Trifolium pratense. Next base: position 18,660,970 of record NC_060064.1, on the reverse strand, counting down.
CTGGAGGTACCATATAAACTTCCTCTTAAAGATCGCCATTTAGAAAAGCATTTTTAACATCCATTTGAGAAATATGCCACTGACGAACAGATGCAACTGCAATAAGAGTACGAATAGTAGTCATCTTGGCCACAAGAGCAAATGTTTCTTCATAATCTATACCATATTGTTGAGAGAATCCCTTAGCCACCAAACGAGCTTTGTAGCGCTCAACTGACCCATCAGACTTGGTTTTAATCTTGTATACCCAACGAGACCCAATAGCACGTTTTCCTGGTGGAAGAGGTACTATGTCCCAAGTATCTGTCTTGTGCAAAGCAGCAAGTTCCTCATCCATAGCCTTCTGCCAAAGGGGATCAAGAATAGCTTCTTTATAGGAAGATGGCTCATATAAACTGTGGACAGAGGTTAGGAAAGAAGCAAAAGAAGCAGAATAAGTTGAATAAACAAAATCAGGCAACTGAGTAGACTTACGATCACGAAGAGGGTAACGAGGAGGAGGATGTGGTGGTGACGGAGGAGGTGCAGTAGGAACAACAGTCATGGGAGATTGTTGAGGAGTCATTGGAACAGAAGGAACATATGTATCTGGAGTAGCACTAGTACCATCCCTGCAGTTCTCAAAATTACAGTCACTAGAAATATCATCATCAATGCCAAAAGGATCAATATTAATTAGTTCAGACCTGCTGGGAGTATTTGAATCAGAGGAAAGAGAGAAAAAAAAGGTATGTGCTCAAGAAACACAACATGACGAGAAACATACAATTTTTTACTTGAAGGATCAAAACAACGATAACCCTTTTGACCTTCACCATAACCAAGAAAAACACATATTGTTGAATGAGGAGACAATTTATTACGTTCTACTTGTGGACGAAGAACAAAACAAGTAGAACCAAAGACTTTCAAACAAGAATAATCAGGAGTGGAACCATACAACTTTTCAAAGGGAGACAAGCCTGAGGTGATTGATGACAGAATTCTATTAATAACATGAACAGTTGTGCAAACTGCCTCGCCCCAAAACTCACATGGAACTGAAGCAGACAACAAAAGTGAACGAGCAGTTTCAACAATATGACGATGTTTCCTTTCAGCAACGCCATTTTGTTGAGGAGTATCAGTACAAGAAGTTTGATGAATAGTACCATCAAAAGCAAGTAACTCGGAGAATTTATTAGAAGTATACTCACCACCTAAATCAGAACGGAAACACTTTATGACAGCATTATGTTGGGTTTTAACCATAGCACGAAACATACGATAAATATCAAAGAACTCAGAACGATTTTTCATAAGATAAACCCAACAATAACGAGTATGATCATCAATAAAGGAGACATAATATCTTGACCCACCTTTGGTAAGAATCGGTGATGGACCCCAAACATCAGAATGAACCAAATCAAAAGGTGCTTTGGACACAGAAATACTTTTGTTAAAAGGCAAGGCAGAAAATTTAGCAAGTTTGCAACCACAACAATCAGAAATATCATTAATTTGCAATTCTCCTAAAGCTCCAGTAGAGGCTAAGTATTTTAATCTAGATGCTGAAACATGACCAAGACGAGAATGCCACAAATAAAATTTGGAAGATGATAAATTCAAACGAAAAGATGATAAATCAATAGTGGAAGTAGAAGTTGAGGCTGCAGTATCTGGAACTTTCAGCTCATCCAAAACATAAAGTCCCCCATGTCTGCGGCCAGTCCCAATCAACCTCCCAGATTGTGGATCCTGCACATAACAATGAGTGGAAGAAAACATAACCGAGTAACCAGAATCACACAATTGACTAACAGAAACAAGACTCAATGTGAGATTAGGAATATAATAAACATTAGAAAGAAACAAATTAGATGTGGACACTGACCCTATTCCTGCTATTGGCATAAGAGTGCCATCGGCAGTCATAACTGACATGGAAGATTTAGAATTTAAAGACAAAAAAGACTTATGATCATATGACATATGATGTGATGCTCCAGAATCAAGGATCCATATGGAAGAGGAGATACCTGGAAAGTTAGACTGAGTTAAACCTTTAATAGACGAGACATATGTAGCATGTGGCTGAGTGGCAAGAAACTTTTGGAACTGCTTAGCAAGATCAAATACTCGCGAAGTAGTCTCATATGGATATACATGATCAATACCATAACTAACAGGGAGAGGAGCAGCCAAAGAATGAGTCATAGCCATATCAAGCACTCATATGAATCAATCAACAATAAATCAAACACTAAAAAAAAACAAAATTCACATCACATTTCCTTCCATACGCTCTCAATGTCACTTGCAACAATGCCTAAGCAAATCAACGAGATTAAGGATTTCCTTCTCACTTTACACACTCTGTGTGTTTGACGTTGAGAAAGCCGACAAATTGAAGCAATCACTTCCTCCAGGTTTGAGTGTTCAAGACCTTTAATTGCTTATGGTCTCCAACAAATTGCAAACAACTTTATCCAAATTAACCAAAATAATTTGGGCGTAAATCAAATTGAAGAAATTTTCCCAATTTGCAAAAACACGTTTATCTCTTCGACGGAAGCGCTGCATTAACCTTACTCTTTATTCTTTCTTTTATTACCAATCAACCAAGCTCTTTGATACCATGTTAACAAGGTTGAACATATAGAAACATAGAAAAAGAGAAAAACCCTTGAACTTAGGGTTTCAATAGAATGAACAAAAACTTAGAAACACAAGGGTTACAATAGCATATATAAACTAAAGATTTGAAAAGACCACACTACCCTTATAAAATAATATAATTACTATTGTCTAACACTCTCTTGTTGACATAGTAATGACCTTTCAAAGCAAGGAAACAACATCATAAAATTGAATTGTTTCGCCTCACTTTAATACAAAAGGATGACTTTTTACTGTGGTAAAAATTGATTTTGTAAACTTGATTCGAGTTAAAAGTGAATTTAAGGTAAAATTATTTATGTTTCGTACTTTGACGTGAAAATGAGTTAACAATAAATCTAAGTGAAAAAATCATGTTTAAAGACAAAAACTACGTACAATAATAACACCAAAACCATCAAATAATTTACCTAGAGGATCAACTCCACCTTTTTTCGACTGCTTAAACTCCATTCCCTTCGGTTTCGCCTGCTTCGCGGTTGAAAATTCATTAACAAAAGCAGCTGAAGATGAGATTGGCAACGGGGACAACGCCACAGCAGCAACCGACCCATCTGGCCCATATTTCCTTGGCCTACCTCTTTTCTTCTTAATTGTTCCTCCATCCAATCCTACATTCACCGGTGAGACACCGATAGCTCCACTTCCTGATTCAGGAACAGCACCATGTTGAGTTGGAGCTTCACTCCTTGGTGCCATATGATAAGTTGATGGAGCTTCTGCTCCTATCACTGTTACCCCTGAGTTGTTACCTTCTCTCCCTTCCATGCAAACTTCAAACTTTTCCCTCTTAAATCTATACAATCAAACCAATAACTGCATGATGACAAAAAAAAAAAAAAATGTACTTAGAATGTAGAAAGAAAATGGGCCATTTTTTTGGTACATAGACGAAATGGCAAAATCATTATAAACTGACACACACAAGTGAGGAAGCTGGGTTTCGAACCCAGGTGAAAGGCCTTTTTTTTTTATGAATAGGAATCGAACTTGTACTCGGTACTCAAGATTTACGACAGTGACATTGTGCATCAATCATTTGCGCTAGACCCAGATGGTAAAACAAATGGGTCATTGAAACAAGTGTCATTATTAAAATAAAAATAAAAAAAATCCCATAAATGTATTGAACCTTCTTGAATATGCCAAGTTCAGAAGTTTAAGTGAAAAATCATTAAAGGATTCTCATTGATAATGAAGAAAGAAAAATAAAGACACAAAGTTTGGGTTTTAGTTTAGCTGAATTATATCATAGATCTATTTTGAACTTCACTAAATTACAAAAAAAAAAAAAAAAAAAAAAAAAAATTGTTTCATTGCAACTTGCAAGTGTTCTAACTTTCAAGCAGTAAAATCAGAAATTAATCTCCTAACAAAAGACAAAAAAAAAAATAGCCATTAAAATAAAAATGTAAATAATTGATGAGATATTTTGCAAATTTATGATTTAAAAAACCACTAGACTAAGAAAATTCTGAAAACATGATTAAAAAAATTAAACCAAACATTTATAACAGTTTTGGTTAATAATTAAATCACTCATTTACTAAAAATATTTCTTAACCTTGAGCTAAAAACAGTGTAAAAGTCATTAAAAAATTCAAAAGCTTTACTAAAAACAGAAACTAAACTACACCCTTTTACATAAATCTGCTTCATATCCAGCATTTGCTTAAACTTTTAAAAAACATAAAGCTGAAACTCAAAGTTAGAAAGAAAAAGAAAAAAAAAAATCTATAATATTGTTTTTTACTTACCAAAATCAAACACTGGATATTCTTCAGAGTACAAAGATCATGACATGTCACTATGATTCCACACACTTTAGCAAGTGTCAAGATTTTCTTTCAGCTCCCTCCAGAACTTAACTAGCTCACTCAAAACAAAAAGTGAAAATTAAATTAAATACAAAAAAGTAAAAGAAAAAAAAAAAGCAGAAAAGTTAAGAAACAGCTAGCTAGCCCAGAAATTCAAAACAACTTACAAATTTCAGAAGTTGAAAAAATTCTGTTGGCTGGTTGATTTTTCCAAAGCTTCTTGAAATGAAAATTGAATTTTTATTTTAATGAGATAAAAGCTGTAAACCTCATAATAATAAATTAATAAATACTACCACAACTACAATGTTCAAATAATAATATAAATAATGAAGCAGAAAAGAAAAAAATAATCAAAGGCAAAACAACAAGGGTAATAAAGTAGGTAAATATTTAAGATTTTATTTTGAATAAAATTGCTAAGCCCCATAAATAGAATTTAGTTAAGTGCAATTTCAGGTCCGTGAGGGGCAATTAAATTTTTTAGGTCAGTGGCTAATATGGTAAATTTGTTTTCAAAAGGAAAAATAAATACATTATTAGATGGAAAATATGAGTGGTGACTTTTTCTTTTATCTTTTAGAAAAACCAATATTGTTAATCCTAGAAACTTAATTCAATATCACATTGATCTTTAATTTCTTTTATCTTTTAGGAAAATGTTTGCATATTCGATCCATTTATAAATATAAGTAAAGATTTTATATTACGAGATACACTTTTATAGCAATGGTGATTTACTATTTTTTTTTATATAACTTACTCCCTCTTATCCTAAATTATAAATATAAGTAATGATTATCTTTTTAGGTTCTGTTCTGGACCAGCCAAAAGTCCAATAACATACGAGAGATATCATCCACGATCATGAATGGAGAAGACGACTATAAACGAAAGTATATTCAAGAGATATTCAGGATTCATTCCTTGCTCATGGAGGAGGACCCCATCAAACGGTTATTCCTCCAATTCCACTATATGTGTATTCATGCACTCATTCTCAATGTACACACATTTTACCCCAATTTAGCATTTTCTTTCACTTTAACCATATATTGACTTGAATGTTGAAGTGCTAATATTGTTGCATGTATAATTTCCCCTTTTGGTACTTGAGCTTGAAGATCACAAAATATTCCATCAACTACAAATCTCACTGATTCATTTCAACGAGAAGAACATTCTTATCTAAGCATGTTAATTGAATCATTTATGCATTTTATCTAAAATGTAGGCAAATACATGAATAATTCAATGAACTAGAAAGAGAATTTTTATTTATATTTGAGACATGAGGGAGTAATATTTAGGTAAATTCTAATATGGACCACTTCATCAAGTGGTCCATGGTAGATCAGTCATGAATAACATTATAACGAATACGAATTTTACAAAATTCACCGTTGAATTGAAAGTTTATATCATATAGATCATCTCTAGAAAAATTTAGAAAAATTGAAAATCATTTAATATGTTATTGAGACACATCAAGATTAACGGTTTTTTAAATAACGTAAATCTTAATGGGTCTCAATAACATATCAAATAATTTTCAAAAAAATTTAAATTTTTTTTGTATGATCTATACAATATAAACTTTCAATCTAACAGTGAATTTCGTAAAATTCATATTCGGTAAACCACGGTGACCACTCATTAGCCGTAATATTTATCTTTTCTATAAATCTTTATTTTGACATACGTACTGTACAATAATAAATAAGGCACCAAGGTCAGTGTTAGATGACCAACCATTCTACGGCAGATGACCTGCTGTAATGCTTTTATTGACAAAGTCACAAAACCATCTTCTATCTTTTATTTAACAATTTTTAAAAATATTTTAGTGTAATAACAACAATGTTATTTGCATGTTCAATTAAGATTTTTTTTTTGGACAGACAGAAGCATGTTCAAAGTTCAATTAAGTTACTAATATTTTTTATTACTAGTACTATCTGGTATTATAATATATGGTTGTAATAATAATATTTACTCTTTTTCTACCAAAAAAAATTAATATTTACTCTTTTTATAATTTTAGAAATTCACTGTAATTAGAATTTTTAAATTTAACAATAGACCTTTAAATACCAATAACATCTTTTTATATTACTCATGTTTGGGGAAAAATAAAAAATCAAATAGTTTTGTGGTTACGGTTAAGTTCACACACTTAAGTTTGAATTTTTTTTTTTAGTTTAAACTCAAATTTCAGGAAAGGATTACATGCATTTAGTAAAATGGTGCAGTAACATATATAGTTACTGAGTTTTTAGTTGTTTGATTAAGATATTTATGCAGTCTTGCATTCAGAAGTTAAGGATTGTCTGATTAAGATCAGACAAAAAACGAAAATATATTTATTAAATAATTTTAAAAACACTGTTTTTAAAATTAGGACCGTCTGATCTTAATTAGACAGTCGTTAACACCAAACTGTACGACTGCATAGGTATCTTGATTGCATCCAATCCAAGTCCATTTCTACATATCAACGTTTATGTAATTAACAATTGCGTTAGTGTTAGGAAACGTCTTTATTTGGACTAATTATTAATGTTTTTGTAAATGTACCGGTTTGTTCAATGATTTTTTTTTTTAGTTGTGCCAAAAACTTATCTTTAAAAAATAATTTGTTATAAAACTAAAATATTCGGTACTCATTCATTACTTAAAATCTGAAAAGATACGGTGGCACGTGACTGAGCGGGCTTCAGGCTACATCAGGCCGGGTTAAAAAGTCCGGATGAAAAATGGGCCCAAAAAAATATGGTCCGAGCCTGGTCCAATATGATCTTCGGGCTAGCCCATACATTTTTTAAATTTTTACAATAAAAAATTGTTTGTTTTTATTTTATTTTATTAAATTTTGGTTTAGCAAAAATTTTGGCTACCAAAAAAACATACATTTATATTATATAAAAACAAAAAAGAAAAAGAAAATGTTTTTTAAATTAGTTTTTTTTGTATCATTAAATGCTATATTTCTATTTTTAGGTAGCTAAACATGTGCCCTAAACTTTAGGACACAAGTTAACATGACCCTTTTTATTATTACTAGTCAAAATAAAAAATTTATTATAATTTATTATTCGGGCTTGCGGGCCGCTCGTGGCCCATTCGGGCTACCCGTATTTTAAACGGGTATTTTGGATTTTGGAATACTACAGTGTGTAGTAAGTATTTGGATGATTAATATTTTAATTATGAAAATGACCTATGCTACTTTTATTAGTATATATGTATTTTGATGATTGAATGATAGTTTGATATTTATTATGTAAACTTTATTTTTATTGTCCGCATCACGTCACTAAAATAGCGCCCGCGATTCTCTGCATTACCGCGTCGCGTCAATTTTGGGGTTATACGCATTGCGTCAATTTTATGCTTTGACAACATATACCTCCATCACTATTACATTTAATCCAGTTGAGAATTGGAGGTTGGCATCACTTCTTTGATAACATGAGAGTGAACATTTTTTATCTGAACCTTAAAAGCACTAAGGATAACAAACTCCTCACTGGAAGATCACGGTTTTTAAAATGTTTTATCCTCATTTGTTATTTATCTCATTTGTTATTTATTTTTAATATCTCCTCAGTTATGTAATCAAGTGAGTCCAGTTCCATCCTGATCGTAGTTACTGGGATCAAACCGTGATCCTTCATATCATAATAAATTTATATCATTTCATTCATCAATAATTAACACTCCAATAAAATACATTTACTGATGTATTTGAAATTTCAATACTTTCAAAACATACAGTAACATACCAACATAGTGTGACACAAGTGATAGATACTTGGGTGCTTTAACCATTTGATCCTGGGTTCGATCCCCGGCCGGTGCGTATGGAGAAACATTTGTTGGAGAAGTCAACCCCTTAAATGAATCTCAATTACTTCGAAGAAATTAATCTCTGCAGTTGCACGCCGAGATACCTATGGTCTAAAAAAATACAGTAACATTTTTAAAGTTTTAATAAGATTTTATAATTATGAATTAAATATTTTCTATTGTTTATTATTTTCGTATTATTTTACCTTTTTTTTAATAGCTAATTGATTTGGGTATCTTAAACAAATGATTTGGGGTTCGATCTCTGACTATTCTTTAAAGAAAAATTAGTTAAGAGAAAAGACTCACTTTGCATGTCTCAAGAATTTTTCGAATAAAATTAATCACCAAAATGTTAATTTACTCAATACCAAAAAAAAAATGTTAATTTACTCTTGTTCTTTTATCATATCTGATTCCTAATGAAAAATGTTAATAATTCAACAATGAAATAAGTAATGTTTGTTTGAAGTTCCGATTAACTTAACTCAGTTGGTAAATGACATCACATATTATATACATGACTAAAGTTTGAACTCCGGACACCCCACTTCTCCATCTTAAGGAAGAAATTTCTGGTCACTAGATTACGTGACAAAAAAGTAATGTATGTTTGAATTTTTTTTTTCTTCTAAGAATTAAACTTGCATTTCCTCAAACATCTAGTATTATACTTCCTCTAGTTCTTAATATAAGAAGAAATTGACTTTTTTTTTTGACTTAAAAGAAATTGACTTTTTAGATACATTGAAAAGTGAATGTATTTAGTCTAGATATATCAATTTTTTAATATATCTAAAAAGAAAATTTTTTCTTATATTAAAAACGGTATAAAATAATAAAATAATTTCAATTCAATCCAATCCAATTAAGTTCCAACAAGAACCAAAATCCAGGCCATTGTCCTTCTGCCACATGTAGGACACCCATGAGATTGGATAGGATTAATTTATTGAGTCATAAGCAGTTACTACATTTGTCCTAGGTTGCTTTGCTTTGGAATTTAGTCATCCTCGTGTCATTGTAGTGCACATGCTCTTTCCAAGTCAAAACCCAACATGATTATAAATTTTTATAATGGATCCAGACACAATTTCAAATCCATACCAGACACAAATTAATAAGGATACTTTTACGCAGAGATATTAAATTGACATTGACTTTGAAATAATTTGGTGCACAGTTTTTCTCGGGATAAACCGTCAGCCTTTAACTCTGCAGTTAGCTGTGAGAAGAGTCTATTCCATAGAAGTCTCGGTAGCATTATTCGGAAGATCTGCTAAACAAGTTTCCAATCCATCTTGAACTTCTTAAAAACCAAAGATGACTTTCATCCTTAATAGGTCTTCACAAAAAGTCTTAACCAACTTAACAACTAAGTTGACAACTCAAACAATTCATTGTAACTAACTTTCATAACTTGTCACACAAGGTACGATAATTTCGAATTATACACCAACACTCCCCTCTTAATTCAAAACTCATAGACTAGTTACATTCATCATTTTCTTCCATTCATTGAACCTTTCTATCTTGAGTGGCTTAGTTAAGATGTTTACAACTTGAGTTTTGTTTTGTAGTATGTGAGCTTCAATTTCCCTTTGCTTACTTTGCTTACTTGATTTTTTAGGAAATGAAACTTTGTCTCTGTATCCTTGCAAGACTTGTTATCCACCATTAATTCAAACTCTTCAATGTCATTTTACTACATTAAGCACCTTAACAAGTGTCTTAGGAGCACTAGTTAGCATTTTCCTTATAAGTGTCACTTTAAGATTAAAATGGATGCTTTTTTCTTAGGACATGCGGAGATAGAATTAGTTTAGTGTTTTGAATTTTTATTTTAAATAAATATTTCACTTATTAGAAAACACCAAGAAAAATCACCTAAAGTTTGTCCTAACAGATATGATTATGTAGACAACATTTGCATTGCATTTGCACATAGGACAAAAAAAATACAACTATTGTGGTCAATAGTGGTAGGTGTCCGTCTGGTTGCATTTAATAATTTTAATTGAAGAAGGACTTCCACTTACCGTAATAATAATATACCCTAATAATATTGTTGAAATAAACCAAACTAAAATGGTTGAAAATTGAATAAATATAATAAATGAGTCTTCCTAACGAGTTACATCTCCACTAAAGCACTAAAAATTCACAGTTAAAAATAAAAATAAAAATAAAGAACTAAAAATTCAAAAATAAATAAATCTTAACCATAAATTTATAAGAACAGAACAAAATAAAATTTATAAGAACAGAACAAAATAAAAATTATGTGAACAGTAAAACTAAAAAACATGGATATGAAAAGCATCCATCATCCATGTCCCAAAAGAATGACATGTTCACCTAGTTTTTAGGATTGATTAAGTCAAAATAGGCATGGCAATGAGGCGGGGCGGGGACGAGTTTTGTCCTCCCCAAACTCAAACCCATAAAGTTCGGGTTTCCTCAAACTAATGATAGCCACAAACTCATACCCAATGGGGATCGGGTATCCTCATTACGCCTCTTTCCACATAAATTTAGATTATATTTTAGTATTTTTTTTATTAAAAAAAAAAGTTAAATGTCCAAAATTATTTTCTCTCAACAATATTTTTTTAAATAAAGAAAAAAAAAATAGAGAAAATAGTTTGTTTAATACTCAAACTAAAATAAAAAATAAATATATGAACGTAATTTAAGAGATTGTTTAAACGTTTCTAAATTAAAAGAGGTTAAATCTAATTTTTAGTATAAGCGGGGCGGGTTCGGGGACAGGTTCGGGGTGGGTACCAATGTACCCATTACCCGCCCCAAACCCATCTTTTGAAATCAGGGAAAACCCAAACCCTAACCCAAACCCAGTCAACTCGGATTTTTCCGTCAAAGCGGGTATAGTTTCGGTGGGTACCCGTGGGTATGAGTTTTATTGCCATACCTAAGTCAAAATATTAATTTGATGAATCATACTAAATCCCATTACAATAATAAAGATGTTGCTTAGTGAAGCACTAAACTAGTACTTTCCAAAAGAAAAGAAAGAAAATTGCTATTTCAAAACAGAGATTTTGTCAGCAACCTAGCTAGTATCTTGTGTTGATTGAACTTCCTCACCAAACTATTCAGTCATCGTCATTGAACATGAGTCTGAGGTAGGACAAAACCAGCTCTCAACTCTTCAAATGAATACTCAAGTGATGAAGCAATCTTTGTAGCAGCCTTAGAAGTAAGAGTATCTGGTGTAGTGACAGTGAACATAGGGACAGTCAGAGGAGTTGTTGGCACAGAAGATCTGGTATTCTTTGGAGTCTTGTTTTCTTTCTCATCATCATCATCAGCAATGAATGGTTTGGAAGGTGGAGTTCCTATTAGCTTTTCACTTTTTTGCAGCATTGGTTTTGTTGCAACATTCTTTATTTTTCTAGGCTCTTGAGAATTTATGTTGGCTTTGGACAGTACTGTAGAAGAAACAGGAGAGAGTGGCTTCCTAGTTATTGGTGATTGAATTCCAATTCCCTTTAGTGCACTTTGTGGAGTCATCGTTGCTGCATGACCAAAAACCTTAGAGGTACTCTTTCCTGCATAAGTTGCAATTGACAATGCATTCAAATTTTTAGAAAACTGAGAAATGAGGAATGAGTTTAACGACATGCCGTCTTGGCTATGTTACCTTTTTTATTAGATTGCTGAATAAGAGTTGCTTGTCTTAGATCCTGAAGCATAGCTCCAGCAACAGAAAATTTTCTAGTATTTGGAACTCCTGTTGAAATTGAACATCTGGGAGCCTTCATCCCACTTTTACATGGGCTGGGTTTTGACCCGAAAAATGTTTCATGCTCAGCCATCAGTTGTCCCTTTAGTCTCTTTTCTTCCTAAAATTTACACCAAAAAACTAGTAAAAAACAATTGAATTATAGACAATGAATTGGAACAAATAAAAGTCAAGAAGGGAAGTATAGACCATCCATAATACTCCCACCGTCCCAAAATATAAGGGAAAATCGGTCAAATAAAATTATATACCTTTTGTCTTTGCTTTTCATTCTCTTTCTCCTGCCTTAAGGTATTGTAATCTTCAAGCATGGAAAGCAGCCGAGTCTTGATGCATATCCATGAAAACAAAATGCATTAAAATGTATGAAGCCTAACATGGAAGATTTTACGTTGTGACAAGTGTAATTCATTGCAAAATAAATTTTCGAAGGCTAATTCATAAAATTTGTACTAGTGATTTCGTTCAAAATACTCACTCCGTTGTACAAAAACTCGAATTCTCTTTCTTTCTCCCATGCTGCAACTTTTAAAATCAATGCCTCTATCATCCCTGTTTAAATAATGTGTATACAAAATAAAACAAAGGATAAATGAGAACCAATCCAACACAATTCAGAAACTATGTAAAATTAAACTCCTATCCATGTATCTTACTCATTTGCTAAATCACTAGATCCATACTTGAAGAATATCACAGTTAACAATATGAGACAAACGCATACGAATTAGTATGCCAAGCCAATTTTAACATGTCATTTCCATAGCTAGCCTATTGTAAAACCATAACTTTATAGTAATATATTTAAGAACGAATTATTGTGTCCAGAGAGGGATATTCACCAGGAATTTTGCTTAATAAAACACGGGCTTTCTCAGCACGTTTCAACGCAAGATGCGCACCTCTTCCAGCATTATAACGATTATCATCCTAATAACCCACAATAATTATAAATAAAATAAAGCATGAAAAAATAATAGAAGGAAATGTCCATTATTGTCAATAACAGTAGTGACAATAATAGAAGGAAATGTGCCTCACCCTATTGTATTCCTCGAGCCAGCTTTCTTCTTGAATAGCAGCCAACCACTTCTCAACCTTTTCAAGAATTTCTTTCCTGCTAAAAGCTTCTTCTTTTGTCTTTGAAATTTGGTCCTCAATTTGTTCTAACATTTTTTCATGGTTTGCAGATTCTGCAGAATAATTTCAAAATTGGATGAGGAGATATAATATGAGGTTCATGGCACATTAAGATAATAAATTCAATCTAACAAACTAGTTGTGAAACAAAATTTTGGGTGCATCCGTGCAATCATATGGACGAATAAGATAAATTTAATTTAGTCAATACTCATATCTCTTTTCTGTTCATGACAATTCATCCAAATCGCCATGAACTATGTATCTGTCATTTATCATTAATCCTTTAAGAACTTTATTTTTACTGTTATGCTTAAAGAACTTAAAGTTGGAAATGTGAAATCGTTATGCAATATAAGAAAAATGATGTAACTAATAGGGAATCTTCAAAAACTAATGAAAAATCTTACCCGAGTCAAATAAATCTATTGGATGTCCACTAGGAAAAACTGTTTGTATAGTCAAATGTGTATTTTTGCACACTTCCTCTAACTCCAACTTCTTTTTCTGTACAAGTTCTTTCATTTTTGTTGATTTAAATTGCTCAAGCCTTCTAACTTCTCTCTCAACCTGCAAGGAGAAGAGTCCATTTAGTTAATCACAAAAACAAAATCAATTTATTTTAGGTGAAATAGAAGAACAGAACCAAAACAAATGGATAAAGACAAACTCACATAGATGATGTTGTCAATTGATAGTATGTTAGGCTCGGTAAATTCAGATTCCAAAGCAACAATTTTACTGGTCATGTTGTGAAATTTCTGTTGTTCCTCAAGTGGGGTATCCATCAAATTCCACATCTCTAATAGTGAAGTTGCACAATTTTGAAGCTGATACAACATGAAAATTTAGAAATTCTAGCTGAATAAAATTGGTTTTCCATAGGATGAAAAGTATGAGCAAGAATACTGACCTTCTGCATTCTTTGCATTTTAACCTCTCTCAAACTCATAACTTCAGAAGTCAAACTCTTTAATGTATTGTCACTTACATCTTTTGTAACAGCGGAAGTCATAGTGGGGCAAATCTCGCTAATTTTGTCTTTGACATCAAGACCAAGAACCGAGCACAGTGAACTAAGAGTGTCCAGTAGATCAGATACCTGTTTCAGTCGACTGACCTGCAACGATTTAAGAGAAATTTGAGCAATTAACATTTGAAACTTTCTTTTTTGACGAAACTCACATTTGAAAGTTACTACTATCTTTCTTGGGGAAAAATAATAGGTTTGGAAGAAAATAAAAGATAACTTCATCAACAAATAACATGGGCAATATTCAGGCAACAAAAACATAGGAGTAAAGACAAAAACCACCTTTTCATTTTGAAATTGAATTAGTTGCCTCTTTAATTCTTCAAGTTTTTCAAAAGATAAGTTCTTCTCGTCTAAGTTTGAATTAACCCCCACATTGCCATACAGCTCACTGGAAATATTCTGCAACTGGTGTAAGACTTCCAAAAACTGTTTCTTTCTTTCAGTTTTCAACTTGCGAATCTCCTCAAGTTGTGAAATAACAGCTTCACGTTCTTTCTTCAAGTTTCCACGAGACTTAGGCTCAAACTAATGACAAATCAACGGAAGTTTGTTAGTTGAAAAATTTCCCTCTCAACTCTGACCAAGAGAATGGCTAAATCATAAACTCAAATCTAGAATGCCAACAAGACTTACAAGTGGTGACTGTTTACCAATTGCAGCACAGATGCCAGAAATTTCTTCTTCATAATCAGCAATTTCATGCTGAAGTTGTGCCCTGTACAGTTTAGCTTCATCCACTTTTTTCTTATACAAATCCAGACACATTTGTTCTATTTCAAGCAACATTGCATCCTTTTGAGAATCGGATTCTCCAAGTTCATCCCATATTACCTTACATTCAATATACAAGATTCAAACAAAGTAATACAATGTTAGCCCTTTTCCTATGATTCTCTAGATGCAGCAGCATAAATGATGGTTTAACTGTTAAGGAACAATAGAAGAACCAAAAGCGATTCTTCACAAGTTAGATAAAAGGAGGAGAACCTGAAGTTCTTTAAGCAACGATTCACACATTGTTTCTTGCTGAGAAAACTGACTGCTATGTTTGCTGAACATAGGAAAACTGTGTGCTGTAAAACAAAACAAAAAAAGCCAACATGATGAAAAGGAAATGTGAAACCTAGGCTTAAAAGACTAGGAAAAGAATTAAAATTCACAATTAAACCTAGGCTTAAAACTAGGAAAAGGAACATAACAATTAACAAAACATAACAGAACATTCTTTTCTTTATATGCTATATTTGTAAAGAGAGAAGTAAGTTAGCAGCTAGATCAAATCCTATAGACCCCCTTCTTAATATTCCATCAGCATCTCAACCCATACCACTGAACTACATCTTCGAGGACCAAACCATTCTAATGAATATCGTGCTTCATGAAGCAAAACAACGAAAATAATTCTAGTGGATATAATGAACATACCTAAGTAAGATTCTTTTTAGATTTATCGTTTAACATATCTGTTCAAGCAAAATTAGGGATCATTGAATCAATGCTAGTGAAAAACAGTCATTTGTTCTGTTTTCTCTTTCGTTTTTTCAAAACTAAAACCCCCTTTTAGAAAAAGGAACCAAACAAGGCCTTAGAATCTAACAAAGATTTTAAAATTGAAGTAGAGTTAAAACTGCATAGCTCGAAAAGAAAAAACGCAACATAGAATGGAAATCATATTGTGATTGACTAATTAATTATAGTTGCAACATAAAATCAATATCTCAAGAAAACACAAAATATCCATTTCTAATGCATGGTGACATTTACTACCTACTTATCAGTTATCAACATGTGTCGGTGTCAGACACATGTTGGTGTCAGACACCGACACACACAAGATATGATTACATTGAATTATGTAGGTTTTTCAAATTATTATAGGTGTTGACGTGTCAGCATCAGTGTTTGTGTCCATGCTTGATAGGTGATTACTACAAATTCATATAAGTCTCTTAAATTAAATTAAACGATACACTCAAACATATCATGTGATTATGAAGTATAGGATCAACATAAGGATCTACAACATTCAGGTACTCGTCAATGATCTCATACAACAGGGCAATAACCTCAAATTGCAGCCAAATTAGATAATATTTGAAAACAGTGCATAGAAATTAATCACTAAAAACAAAAGAAATTAAAAATTGCAAAAATCTGAACAAACATAACAACACACACAAAATCGGTTATTCAAACTATTTAACCCCGTTCGTTTTCGCCGAAACCAAACAGAACTGAATAGGAAAAATGGGAATGGAAACGAACCTGATCAAGAAGCGTGGTTAAGACAGAGTTTTTAGGGTTTTGAAAATGGAAATGAAGTGATGTGTGAAGAATGAAATGAATGAAGAGGAGAATTTGAGCAATGAGCAAAGTGTGAGATTCGAAATCGGTTTTGGGAGGAAAACGGAGCGGGAGGAGCCGTTTTCTTGGGATTTATCCAACAGGGTATTGACACGTCATTTAATAATCATAAGTATTCATGAGGTGTAATAAATATTTATTTAATTTCATTTTAATTCATGGATCAAACATTTGAATTTCAATTTTTTTTTTGTAGATAGTCCAAATAATGAGAATTTATTGAAAACTCACACAAAGTGGAGGGACCGATATTCAAATCCGGTGTTCGACACTAGCAATCTTAACATTTCTACCAGTTGAGATAAGATTTTTGAACGAATATCAAAATACTTAAAAAGGGATAATATGTTCGGTTAACCAAAGCTTCCTTCAAAAAAAAAAAGTTCGGCTAACCAAAGCTGACATGACACTATAACGTGGCACTGAGGACTATTTTTTGTAGGGTTGTCCGCAAGATTTTGAGTGTCCTGCTCGAATTATGAACTTGGTGTCCTATTTTTTTTATAAGTACATAATTTCATTTTATTTTTACGGATTTATAAGTCGTGCATATAATTATAAAAATAATAAAAGATTACACGAATATTGAAAAGCTTACACAATACCAAAACTGCAACAGAATCATAACAAATTTAGTTATACATATATTATCAATATATCTGAACATGCATCATATCCTCCTTGTATTTTTTGTTGCAAATAACTTTAATATATTAATTATTATTTTTTTAATCTAAGTAGTTAGTTACTCTTGTTTACTAGTACGTTTACCCGTGCGATGCACGGGGACAAAATTACATTTTTTTAATGGGAGAGAAGCATTATAGTAAAACATATTTACAATTATTTAAAAAAAAAGTCTTTTTTAAATGATTGGTGTTAGACCTTACACTATGTTTGGATTGGTGGTATGTGATGAAATAGAATGGGGTGGTATGAAGTTAAGTTCCATTGTTTGGATTTCACAATTGTTGTTTTTATTTTTGAAGGAACACTTCACGATTATATAAGGTCAAAACTTGCATAGAGTTTATTATGTACAGATTGTCCTTTTATTTAATACGTTATGAAAAATTGTCAAGGCCTTTTCAACCTATTTTGTCTGAGATGCTTGGTGTAAGAAATTTTCTAAAAAGTTGTGGATCAATTCAATAAGGATAAGTAGAAATAGTGGTGTAACAACAACACCCCACACATTGAAGTAAATGGAATCATTAATTAAATGAAGTAGACTTTCATTAATAAGGATATGCAGAATTTCAAATGAAGTAGAAACAGAGGTGTAACAAAAAACAAAATTAATACTGTAACGTGGCTTAAACCCTTTGTGCCACACATCAGGTATGAGTCCTGTAAATTGTAGACATAATAAAGAAACCAAATGGAATAGGTCCTCTAAATTTTCAACACAAACCTTTGTTCCTGTAGCGATTCAGTGAGACGAATAGCGGGGCTTGAATGAAACTGATTGATTGAGATCCTTGTTCGTCGTTCTCGATCGCGATTGAAACCCTAAAAATCGCCATTCACATCCCTAAAAACCCAGTTTTCTTCAAACTGATGAAGTGTTGGGGTTTTACTGGTATAACACGCCTAGGATATAAAATCAGACGTCTTCATTTCGTAGAAAAAGCAACATGGGGGTATTTTGGGATTTTTTTTGGGGGTTAAAAAGCAACATGAGGGCCTAAAAAACAATTTTCTTTAACTGATTCTTCAAAATCGTGATATATAGAGTGGCCCAAACCATTACTTTAGGCCTCCAAAAAAGTACATTCTTTTTAGGAAATTTTTTTTCCTACCCCAACAAACAAACTAATATTCCCATTTAACACTTTACCCCTACTTTTTAAGTTTTTTGAAAGGGGTAAAATGGAAATATTGGTTTGTTTGTAGGGGTAAAGTGTTAAATGAGAATATTGGTTTGTTTGTAGGAGTAAAAGGTTAAATGTTGGGGTAAATTTTTTTTTTTTCTCTTTTTAGAGGATTTAGGCCCAATTTTTTTTATCTTTGTATGCTATATACCCCGTCAATTTTAGTAGTTGCATACCATAACATAAAGTTTAGCAAAAACTAAGATAAATTACATTTTGGTTAACCATTAATAAACCAAAAGTATTTTAAATATTGACTTAAAAAAGAGTACAATAAGATAAAATCGTAGTGAGAGCTAAATTTCTCATGGCAAATTAGCTTGGAGTTCTTGGTCATTGAGTTGTTGATGATAGGAATAGTATGATGGATTATTGTGAAAGTTGCTTAATTCAAAAGGTATTGGATGATGATTTTGCATGGACATGTAAGAAGTTTCATTGTTTGATGACAAATGATGAAGTGATGAGGAATGCATTGTTGGGGATATTGAAGAGTTCTGAGGTTGTTGAAATTGAGGTTCTTGAGATATGCGATTCAATATTGAAAGACGGGCTTGTACATAAGCTAACTCTGCTTGCAACTCCACAACCTGTAATATGTAAATATAAATCTATTTACATTTTATTTTTGACACAAATCTATTTACATAATTAATCATGTAAAAAAACTCATATAAATTAATTATTCAATATATAGATTATGGCGTTTGAAACAGCCTCAATATATAATATTTTTTTTAGGCAACTAAAAAAAACAACATTATATAATGTGGGATTTCTCATTTCCCTATAGTTTATTGGCCACAAATTCTTTATCTTAATTATTTTTTTTAACGTTTTGGTCCTTTATTTTTTTTAACACTTTGATCCTTTATCTTTTTTTTGTAACACTATGGTCCTTTATTATTTTTTTATTTGTAACATTTAGGTCATTATTTTTTATAGATAAATAAGATAAGGACCAAAGTGTTACAAAAAAAAAGGACTAATGTGTTACAAATAAAAAAGATAAAGGACCATAGTGTTACAAATAAAAGATAAAGGATCAAAGTGTTACAAAAAAAAAATAAAGGACCAAAGTATTACAAAAAAATAAGATAAAGGACATGTAGTGTAATTTTGCCTAATATATATCACCCTCTCTAATAGAGGACATGATTTAACTAATTCTGTTAACAAAATTACAGTATCAGCCGTTGGATCATAAAAAAGCAGCCGAGATCATAAATAGTTGATTTTATTAATATACAATTTGAACTGTTCGATCTCTATTTAACCGTCCAGATCCAAAATTGCATGGAACTCTACTGTCAATCTAGATCCCTCTAATGGGTACTATTTTATTTTCGCCCACGATGAAAGTACTTATTAAGATATTTTCTTTTGCTACCATACTGATTTTCTCGCGTGCTACGAATTTACAAAATTACTCATGTCCGCTACTTAGGTAGCATATACACCCCAAAAACACCTACCAGGTTTTGTTTTACAACGTCCGCTATTTAAGTAACGGACGTCGACATTTTTCAAAAACTCTTATTTTTATAACATCCACTACTTAAATAGTGAAAGAGTAAAAATGAAAACGCATAGAATGTACGAGAAGCGGGTAAGGCGGCAAAAGAAGGTTTCAGTTATTAAATATCAAGTCTTATAGGTAAGACTCTTCCATTTGTGGATGATCTAACACTAAAGTGACACTCCAATTTTTGTTTTTAATGTATAAGTACAAATTGTGCTCTAGCTATATTCATATCCTTGATACAACTTAAAAAATTGTTGTAGTTGACATCAATGACATGATGAGTTAAGCAATGTTCATTCATTAAGAAACTAAACTTTTCTCACTATAAACACACGAATTTCAGGAACCAAATTTGATGGTAAATCTAACTGTAAGAATATGTTTGATCATGCATTTAATGGTCTTACATTAGACCTTTGAAATCACAAGACATGCACATTACCTACTATGAAAGGGGTATGAGGAGTTAGTAAATGTGTTCCATATAAAACCTAACCAAAGCTGACCAGCATGTCAAAGCAAACAGAACATACTCAATACTATGTAATGTGAAACAAACTTTGGCCTACGTGCAATGAATAACAATTAACAGTGTGATTTGTGTCATGCCACTACTCTTGAAAAGTACACATTAATTCTACAGGGTTTTACTTTATGCCTTTAGTATTCAGCAATTAATCCCTATGATTTTTTCTTCTTTTTCTAGTCACAAAATTTTTTTGAATTAGTGTTCTGTTTCATATATTGAATTGAATACACGTCAAGTTTATGGTTTATAAATGAGACATGTTTTGTATCATGCGCAAATTTGTTTATATGTCGCATCACATCTCTTTTCATCAAATGATGAAACTTTATTGATCTAACAATTAAAAATAAATTTGTTCATCGTACAAGACTTAGCTCATTTTGTGCGCATTAAACAAAACTAATACTCCATCCAGTCTTTTTTATAAGTAACACTTCGAAAAAATTACACATATAAGGAAACACATTTTAAATAGTTATTTTTATTTAATACTCTTAGAAATTTAAATGTATTCCATGTATACCCTTATTTAATTACTCTTAATTCAACTAACTTACTTATTTTTAATATTCCATTTCATAATAAATAAGGGCATAAGTGAAATTAGACATTTACAACATTAGAAAAATGGTCAAAGTTTCTTATAAAAAGGACCAAATTTTTTTCTCAAAGTGTTACTTATAAAAAAAGACCAGAAGGAGTACATCTGTGAAGGTGTCAACTATCTTGTTGGACTTCATGTAGCTATTTTCTATGTAGCATGCTCCCAATTTATTTATTTTTTTAAGAAGCCGAGCTTTAATTCTTAAGAGCCCTAGTTTCATGTAGCTATTCTTCCTTGTAACACCATCTATTTTCATCCTTATATTACAAGAATTTAAAACAAGTTTTGCCTAGTCCTGGTGAGCTTAACTCGGTTGGCCGGAGTCGGGGTTCAGACCCCAGACACTCCACTTATTCATAAGTTAATTTTCTAGCCATTAAACTACTTAACAAAAAAAAGTTTTGCATACATAGACCATTCAAGTCTCTTCTCTCTCATTACCATTATCAAGAGACAATCCTACTAAATTCTCACAACCTTTGTCTATACCCTTCATCTTTTCTACGATATGTATCTATTGGATACATCTCCATTTGTACTTGTAGAGTATTTGAACTATATATTTTCATATAAACCTAATTTTTATTTATTTATTTATAAGCAGAAACTTGAATTATAAGGAGTATAAGGGATACTCAACCCTTATAATTCAAATAAGGGTCATTATATGCTCTGAATACAAACTAGAGGATCATTACACCAATTAGAGAATACAAAAGATGTTGATTTCCTAATACGACCTATAAACCAAAACCAAGAAATGTATTTTATTTGATCCACAATGTCAGAAACTCTGATAACCTCTCGTATAAAAAGGATCTTATTTCTTCCTAATGTGATGTGATTTACTTTAGTATATAGGAGTATCTGAACTCATGAAAGAAAAAATGTAAAAAAGTATATATAATGAAGAGAAAATATACCTGTTGTTGAAGAGCAAAGATGTGAGCAACACAACCATAAACAGGATCAGTAGCTCTAGCAAGAGCCTCATAACAAAGAGTAACAACAGCATCAAGACGTTTATGAACTGGAATCCGCATCAGTAACTTAGCTGCATTGCTAGCACCAAACACCTTATGAACTGCTGCAAAATGAGCACTTCCTTGTCCTGATGACTCAAAATATGGTGCAAATATGCAACAACCTTTCACACATTTTCTCCTTAGAAACTTACAAGCACCACAAGGTCCATCACCACCATCTCTACCACCATATCTCAAATCCATTAATTTCTCTCTTTCTTTCTAGAAGTTCTAAATGAGTACTTTCTCAACTCTCTGCTGACAGATTTTCTTGTGTGTCTCTCTCTCATTCATGTTCAATAAACCTTTGTGGTCATGCACTTTATAAATTACACTTTTCACTTTTTGCCTTTTCAGTGTACTTGATAGAAAGGGGAAAAAAAGAGATAAATGAAGTCAAGTCGTGTCATGAGAATTGAAGGGTACTGGTAGTACATAAGAGAATAATAGTTATTCATAGTATTTACCAAATTGATTTTTTTTTTCCTTAACCCTCCTATTCTTATAAAGGCTTTTAGTAATTAGTAATTAAAAGCTAATGGAGCTTACTATTAGTCGGTCTTTGAGTCGGATATTGAATTTTAAAACAAATAAATTAGAAGGTATTGTAAATAAGTCTGACCAACATTGTAGAGAGTTTTCAGACTTCAAATACTGGCACAACTTTGTCTATATATCTTTTAGGATATTTTCAGCGTATAGAAATATATGTGAAAAAAGAGGCGTCTGTGAACTTTTTAACCACCCACAGGAAGGATGATCGACTCTCAGACCGACGGATTTTATGGTGTATGGGTGGGTAGGTGGAAAGTATGCATGTGTGGATTTGATTGTAGTTTCACTACTTGTTGGATTTAGGGCCGAGACTTTTACTGTAGGTCAAGTAACCCTTAAAGTTGTTTCAATTAAAATGACCAAACATGAGAAAACATATTATGACAATCAACATGCTTTCATACCATTTGCATTTGACATTTTTGTCTTCCTAGTACCAGAGGTTGAGTCTTCTGCAAAGAGTTTAAAATGTTATAAATAGTAATGTTGTGTCTCCTAGAACTATGATTGTTGTTTTTAAGAGAATTGACCATTCAAAAATGATTAGCAGCGCAACTTATTACATGTTTGTTTTTCATTCATATGTAATTATCCTTGTCAAGTAACAGAGTTACTCAAATTTTATATTTTATGATAAATAAATAGAAAATTCTAGGTTCGAATCTTAATACTCCCTCCGTCCCAAAATATAAGAGCTAATTTGACTAATGCACGTTTGTCAACGCACAACTTTGATCACTAATAGCTTTAATTCTCTATTAGTAAAAATTTTAAAAACTTGATATTTTGAAAATACTCATCAAAACAAATCAAACAATTAAGATCTTATTTGTTAATATTTATATCTATATATTATTAAAAAAATATGGTCAAAACAAGATAAATGAATAGTGTCATTTAGTCAAAGTAGCTCTTATATTTTGGGACGGATGAAGTATATTGTACTATTAATTTTTACTAACCGAGTCATGCTCAATTGCATACGGTTACGAAGACTTCTGGGAACATGTTCTTGGAAGATCATATTTTAAAAAATTGTTTGAAACAACCAAGAATATATGTATGTAGCTCCAAAAAAAACTTTCATTCTCTAATTTCATTTTCTTTTTGAATTTCAATATTTTTGTGTTATCATAGTATTGGTACGAAGTTGTAACCAAAAAAATAATATTGGTACAAAGTTTACAATATCATTTAAAAGTGATTAATTTTCGTCAAAAGTATGTAGAACACACAAAGTGATTTATCTCCTTTAAACCAAATTTTTTTGATACGTAAAAATAGAAAAATTAAAGATTAAACACCTAATTAAGGTCTAAAATATTTAATTTATCAAATTTCAATAAATTTTCTTTTTGATCGAGTTTCTAATCGCTGCGGTGTAGACACGTGTGCTAGAGTACTACATCAAGACCCCTACGAGAGATGGGACAATTACATCTATCCCTTCCATTCAATCTATCTTTTCATGGGTCATCTCTCGTGTTACTACTCACTCACTTTCGTGTTCCTCATCAAAGTCATGGCAAAAGAATGAATGAATGTTAATTTAAAAATGTGTACGGCTATCTCATACATTTGCTTTTAGGGATTTGGATTTACTGCAGCAATAAATATACGCGGTTATACGTTATGATCGATCTCGATCATTGATTTATTGATGGTGTAATTGAGTCAACGTAATTACAACTGGAAATCAACTTCATGTTTTTAATGGCTTTTAAGTACCAATACAATAATTGTGTAAAAAAAAAAAAAAAATCAATACAATACAATAACACTATTTTTTTATTTTTTTTCAAGTAGTCTAGTGGGTAAAAATTCTACTCTTAAGCTGAAAATAATGTCTCTATCAACTGAGTTAAGCTCACGGAAACTAAACACTATTTTCTAATTAATAAGTACCAATATACTATTGTTTTATATTGATTAATTTGTCTATCAAGATCGGATGGTCTCAGCGCACTGTCTACATTGTGGTAGATAACATCATGTATAAAAAAGAGTTTGAGGAGTCTCAAATTAAGGTTAAAAATTACGCAAATCAATTAATGAACTTGGATTAACTTTTTACGCCAAATTCATTATTGATTTGCGTAATTTTCTTTCCTCTCACTTTCTTTCCATCATATCAAACGGACCCATAAAAAAATGGTTAATCTTTTTTTATAGAAACTTATGACACGATAGAGATTGTGATTTGTGATTCAATCCGTATCCATTCAACAAAAAAAAAAATCCCTTGCTTTTAATGAATAAACATTTATCATGTCAATCTTTTAACAGTAAGTAGATAAGAAATTGTAAACATCTATTTAAATGTGGCACAATTCATCATCACCTAACTACTATTGATCAAATTTTAAGCATCGGTCAATCCTATATATCATATAACAATTTCTCACCCCAATAGTTCCCTTTATTTGATTTGGTGATGGATCTAACTCTAAGCCATTAATTTTTATTTTTCTTGACTTTCACCACCAGTTCGGGGTCAGTTTTAACATCAGGTGATTTTAGTCCCCTCTCGATCGCACTTGCAGGGGATCAAACTATGATCCTCCCTATCAAGTTCAGCGTCAATCACCACCACTGAACCAACAACGATTGGTTAAGCCATTAATTTTTAAAACATATACTATCTCTTACATTATACTCCTAAAAGATTGTCCTAAAATAAAGACAGTAATTTTTAAAACATATACTATCTCTTACATTATACTCCTAAAATAAAGACAGTAATTGCTATGCACAAATAGTGTAAAATTGTCCTAAAAAATGTGTAGTTTCGATTTTATTTTATTTTGGTCAATAGTTTGGATTTTTAATGTGGTTTTTAATTTATTTTTTCTTCTAATTGTATATTCGCTTAATTATATTGGAAGACCCAAAATTTTCAAAAGTCATGATGCTGTTTGGTTTTGCTGGATGTGGGTTAATTGGGCCCGGAGTACTAGTTAGGTAGGGAAAAGTGTTATCTACACCATCTTCCTTTTTATTCATTTCTATTGCTCATGAGTCTGTATTTTCTCCAAAATCACTTTCACCTCAATGCAAAGCACTTTCACCTTTTGGTTTGATACTTGGTTAGACGGTGGTTCATTGTATATAATAGGAGACTTTTTTAATTTTTGTGAAGATAGTAATCTTTGTTTTGTTGAGACATTAAGGTCAGAGTGGGGGGTGGATGTGGATGAGATTATTGTATGCTTGGGATGAGTATGGAGGAGTGTTAATATTTGTATGTAGGTTAATATTTTTGATACATGGCGCTGGAATTTTGACCCCAATAATGGTTTTTGGTTAGAGGTGTCTACCATTTTTTGATACAGGTGGCTCAGGTTGATCATTCAGAATTAAAATGAAAATAATTTTTGGTATGCTTGGGATGTAAGGTCGTTTTTTTTTGCCAATTATTCAATGAATCTGAAAAGTTAATTTTTTCTTATAATTAAGATGACATCCTATAGTTCAAAACACAATCACGCATGACAATGCATGACTTTGACCGATTAATATTTTTAATTGTACAATAGTAAAAATTATAAAAATATGATATTTTGAAAATACCCATCGAGATGAATCCAACAACATCTTATATGTTAATATTTGTCTTTATTTATTAGTAGAAAAATAGAATTTCCGGTAAGTAAGTTTTAATCATTTCTAGGTCTTCACCACACGGGTGGAGGATCTCGCTTGTTATTTTAAAAAGTAATATGTTATGAATTTATGACTTACCTTATTGTACTACATTTTTGCTGTTAACCAAAGTTATATACATGAAGGTCGACTAGTCACATGACACTAGTAAGACAAGTTTGAAAAAATTCAAAGAGTTACAATATAGAATTATGGATATATTCTTAAGTCAAAGGAAAATATGGATAGTATATTCTATCATGTGGTGCAAACACAAAGCATTTTTGTTCAGTCTTTTGGGACAATGTTGCTTGAACTACTTCCATGATAATGACTTGCAAATAATTAATTTGGCTTAACCTCATTTGGTTTGCAAGTGGACCATTCTATTTTATTAATTAAAATATGTTTGTTTATTATGTGTTTGACTGATTGAGAGCAATTTTACTTAATAAGAGTATCTAGCCTTGGTCATAGTCATACAAATATTTATATCATTCATCTACTTATAATCAATTAAAATCGACTTCTATCAAAATTACTAATTTATCCTTAGTAGTTTTAACTATATTTCAAATTTTGTATCCTTCATTGTAATTTTACTAAAAAAATATAGAAAAATATAAAATACATATAATAAAAAGATGATGTGCTTAAAATTAGGAATAAAATAGATTATATATAGGAACAAAACAAAACAATCTATATACATTAAAATTTCACTAAACAAAACAAAAAATAGTAATATATGAATCTATGTTAAAAATAGGAACAAAACAATAAAAAATTATAAAAAGTTTAGTCGATAAAAAAAATTATAGAAAGAATATAGGAAAAAGGAGACTAGTTCGACATTGATAAGTGGGAGGGCATGAAGCCGTCTGCGGATTTTTGTTACCCGGTCCTCTTCAACTATAGTACAAGATCAGTTTAGGGGTTATTAATTAAGAGTCGTGTTTACTCTTCTTAATTTACTTCTGTTCTCTGGAATTTGTATTATGATTTATTTATTTGGAATAAATATTGCGACTATGTTTCTTTAGACATAATATTTAAGTTATGTTTTTAAATTACTCTTTATCGAGGAAACAATTTATAAAAGAGACATTGCATTCTGATTGATGTTTTAGAAAATTTTTACTCTAATTTAATTTGAAAATTATCGCCAATGTTTTATTTCAAAGTTTTCGTTGTTTTTAAAAACAAATATGCCTACTTTAAGGTTTAGAAATCAGGGTTTTACACACGGTATGAGAGACATGTCTAGACATAGAGCCTATTATTATATTGTGTGATGTAATTTCTTCCATTAATTTTTTCCCATGTTTATATAATGTCAAATCCTAAATAAGTGAGTACCTTCTCTTGTCCCAGATAGCTTCCACGAAATGTTCGGAACACAAATGAGTACATTTTCTTTTTTATGTGCCGACACTTTCATTCTTTTTGAATTGTCGGTATATACGGATATTCATGCGGGATCCTTTCTTTTGTCAAATTGCTAGTGTATAAATATTCATAACAGAATATTGATTGTTTAATTGTCGAATGCGAGCACTTTCAAACAAAATTCATACAAAGTTGGATACTGGACATTTCATAAGTTGAAAATGTCAATATATAAATGTGTACTAGACATTTTAATAGATGAAATGTTGTTACACATTTTGGTACCATCAATTTCAAATTATGAAAATTATGGTATGAAGATGTGTAACAAAAATTTTATATAATGAAATCTCACAAAATTAGGAATTAGAAGTTTTAAAAACAATTTTGTACGGGAAGTTTGATGGGGTGACATATAGGTCCAAAATATTTTAAAAAATATGGTTTTACAAATGATATGGAACTATCACAGTGGTTAAGGTGAAAATGGAACTATCACCGATTGATTGGTCGGGTTTTATCAAATTGACCCAACAAGACCACAATCTAGTTTTAGAGAAAAATAGTTAAGAATTTTTTTTTTTTTTTTTTGTTTATAATGAGCCGAAGATTGAATTCATGACCTATAACGTACTACTTAAATAGTTAAGAATTTTTAAAATACTCAATCATAACTGTCAGATCATTACCGTCGGATCATTAAAAATATTAAACTCTTATCCTAATATTTTTAAAGTTTCACACATAATTGATTGATCGTGACGTGATGACAATTTAAAATTTTATATTTTGACGATGTATAGAAATTAAACTCTTTAAAAATAAATTATAAAAAAAATCTCTAAAAAGTATATTAGATTTAATTTAAAAAGTAGATCTAAATTACTCTATCAAAAAAAAAAGTAGATCTAAATTAATTCAACGTTGAAATTAGGACAAATTAATTCAATTATTTGAAGAATATAAAACTGTAAATTTAAGGTTTTGAATGAATGGTAAAATCCGGGTGTCTAATATAGACCTAATCCAACGGTAGATTTTACTATTTTTAGTACATTTTAATAAAATATTATTTTAGTTTAAATTGTTTTTCATAAAAGTCATTTTAAGTATGCAACAAATCTTTACCATCGTACCACGATGACTTGTCATCGTGGCACGATGAAAGACGGTTGAAGAAAGCAGGAAATATGGAGAAGATCTTCCATCGTACCACGATATGATCCATCGTGACTACAATGAGGCAAAATTACACGCCATCGTGGCCACGATTGGTGCGATGGACGCGCAAAAATAGACCGAACCCAGCTGAAAAACTAGTCTTCCTCCTTCACTATTATTTATTCAGAAATATTGGAACATATTCAATATTCACTCTAGAGTTAGGAAAACTCTAAGGAGGAGGCAAGGAGGGCCAAGGAACTTCAAGGCCAATAAGGTTCTTTTCTTTATTGTCTTTGTAATTTATTTTTCATAGGTTAGGTGGAGTCGATGAACTCCCTTACGAATGCTTGATTTTGTATAATTTGAGTTTAAATTCAATTGTTCTTATATAAACTCTTTTATTGTCCGGTTTTTATTCTTTATTTTAATACTGATCACATTAGAATAAACTCTAAGGAAATTAGTGGATATCGGATAGGAAACGAAGTTAATTGTCCCGACCGAAGGACGTATGCTAGAACATATATGAAACCATTAAATTCATTATCAGCGGTTTTAGCGTAAGATTAAAGCTAAGTCAAGAACGGTAAATTCTACCTGTCATTAGGGTGATGACTAGTTTAGGCACACGCGACAACTTGCGACGAAATTGAGCCTTAAGGGTAAGGATACCTAAGTTTAAACGAAAAAGTGAAACCGACTAGGACGATGATACATATAAGCAGAGTAAGACAACCTAAACTAGGCTCTAACCAGTTTGTAATAGAAATAGGCAAAGAGTGCTCCTGAACCTATTTTATATAAGACTAATCCTAATAGAGGGGAACAAAGGAAATTAACCACCAAGTAAGAGTAAGGGAGGGATTCGAAAACACTTAACCACCTTGCGTGGACACACACGCACCATTTTACTTTTATAGTCATTTATTTTCCTGGTATTTATTTTTATCAGCACAACTATCTCTAAACAACAAAGCGAATGCAAAACTATCTAAATTCTTAAGTGAAACTAGTAATTTTGGCACAATCCCTGTGGAGAACGATAACTTATCACTTTATTACTTGATTGCGATTCTGTGCACTTGCAGAGCCATCATCAGTAGCTGAAAAACTAGTTTATAGCTCATACGCTACTTGAATTAGTATCTCAAAAATACTATAAACTAATTAGATAAGCTTATCAAATACGTATATTTTTATCAAGAAAAACTTATAAGCCAAAGACACTCTAAATTAGTATTTTGTAAAGAAGAGAAAGACAAAAGGTTGAGTCATTTTCGACAATGTTGTTGTATGATTGTAAGAAACTTAGAAAAGGAGAGTTGGCGTCTTTTGCCCTCCACGCAGCTTAAAACATGCTATTAACAAGTTTAGCCACACCATGACACGTTTCTCTCTCTCATATTAACAAAAACCGCTTTCAAGATACATATACATCATCATCACCTCAAATTCAAAGCTTCTTTCCCAATACATAACTTGCTTTGATCACATGATATACAACTATATAGAGAGAGTTCATGTTATTTTTTGTGTGACTCTAAGTGTGTTTGAGGAAGAAAAGAACATGCGTTATGTTGAAAAATTTCACGAGGAGTAGAGAAGGACAAATGAGGAAAAGTGTGAATCATTTTAAGGTATATATATAGCTAACTAATTATAATTTTTATCTTATGTTTTTCTTCACGCAAGAAGCTTAATTTAGAGGTTAAGCCTTTGCTCTTTGGCGTGGCTTTAAAAACTTGTTCATTCTTTCCTTAATTCCTATCTATATATAACCTCACCAACTATTCCTACAAACACTACCATTCCTCTTCTTTCCTTAATTCCTTCCTTCTTTCAATTTTTTCCTTCATAGTCATGGGCTATGCGACTCTCACAAAATTAACCAAACCCTAGTGTTTTTTTTAACCTAATTATTACATCCCTAAATATACTATAAACTTTTTTTAAAAAAAAAATTAAAAAAGTAATAATTAGTAACCCTAGAGATGAGTCTAAACTCTAGTGGCAGCGGCAGTAACGGTGGTGGTAGTGGGAGTGGCGGCAATAGCGGTAGCCCTTGTGGGGCATGCAAGTTTTTAAGGAGGAAATGTGTGTCAGGGTGTATTTTTGCTCCGTACTTTGATTCGGAGCATGGCACAACCCATTTCGCGGCTGTGCATAAAGTTTTTGGGGCTAGTAATGTATCCAAACTCCTTCTTGGCATTCCAATTAATAGGAGGCTTGATGCTGCAGTCTCTCTTTGTTATGAAGCTCAAGCAAGATTGAGAGATCCTATCTATGGATGTGTTGGTCACATCTTTGCTCTCCAGCAACAGGTAACTCATTAATTAATGTTGGATTTTGATCATAAGAGTTCTTGTTAGAATTATGGTTCATTTAATTTTTCTATAGTTAAATTTTAGTTGTAAGTTAATTAGGGGAGGAAAAATGTTAATAGCAGAGATCGAATCTGAACCTCATACACGGTAGTCATTCGGTCTGTCCGTCCCAACTCCAAACCACTGGGCTAGCTACTTCTTCAAAACTATGGTTAATTTAATTAGCATGTCATTTTTTGAAATAGATTAATCCCATTTTTCTTGACTCAAATCAGCATCTTATAAGGAATTTAGAAAGTGGTCAGATTTTGAGTATAAAGGTTTTTATTTATTTAGACAAAGTTGCAAGATGATGCAAACTACATATATCTCACCAAAAAAAAAAATCACATACATCTCATTTAGCACCCCCCCCCAAATTTATTTATTTTTGTTTTTTAGCTAATAAGTGAAAATGGAATTTAATTAACCCCATATTCTTATGTTCACATTGATGCTTTTGAAACTCATTTTAATTACAACCAAAATATTTATTCAAAAATATCAAAATATATTATTGTTAGTAAATTTATTTTAACAAACAGCTTATAAATGAAGCCACATAAGTATTCACTAAAAAAAAAATGAAGCCATATAGATGTATAAATATAAGTTTTTTTTTTCAAAAAATGAATTCATTTTCTATAAGGAAATATATTATACATATATACACCCTCCAAATTCCTTCAACAAAGGTCTTTGCATATATATACATATTGTATTTGCAGTGCTTTTTGTGGCATCCAAAAAAGAAACAAAAAGGAAGGTTTGGGGAAAGATGAAAAGAAAAAGGTTAGGGCTTGGTAAGCCATGGAAGTAACTATAGTAAGAGGGAACAGTTTCTATACATTTTAGTGAAATCCAAAAATCTTTTAATATGTTATGTGGTCGGTTGTTACGTACTCAAATGGGTAGTCACTACAAGAAAACTGCTTTGGAGCGTCGGCCATAAAGAGACGCTAAATGGCAAAAAGCAGACGCTACAAGGTACTTAGCGTCAGCTTAGCGTCTACATCGTGGCAGACACTTAAATGCCCGAAGCTAGACAGTTGCGTCCAGCAGACGCTATTTGACGTCCGTCCCGTTAGATGCTAAGCGGAAGCTAGTGACATGTATATGAGGCAGACGCTAGTAGCTTCGATTTTTGGGTGACGCTACACATATATATTGGTGTTATAAAACGTCACCCTTAGAGTCCGCTTGAGTGACGCTAAATGTAGCGTCTGCTCTAAAAAGATGCTATATTTTAGTTTCTGAATTATGTAGCGTCCGCTAAAGCAGACGCTTTTGTTTTTTATTTTTTAATTTAAAAAACTCATCCTAGAAAGGAACCTATCCTGTATTTCTAAAAATACATCAAAAAATTATTATCTTTCATAGTTTTCGACCATAATTTCTCACAACCATAAAATCTCTACCAATATATTCATTAAAATATCAAAACCAAAGATAACAATCATAAAATCTCTACCAATGTACTCATTAAGGTCATCAAAACCAAAGATAAAGAGTCAAAGGCATAAAAGAAAGCCAAGAACACAATTGTATTTATACAATTGATACAATTGATAACTTAGAAATGCGACAAAAATAATGTCATTAGTATAACTCATACTGCATCCTTGGACCAATATGCCTATGAATCTAGGAAAACTTTAAATACACCGGTTTAATAGATCATTCAAAATAAATTAATACTATCTTATAAAATAAAATGGCATTAACTCAATTGCATCCAGTACCTGCATTCCCATCATGCTAGATAGACATTTGTTACGATTACGGGATATCATCCCATGCATGACATCTCAAAGATAGTAGCCATAATGAAATAATTGAGAAACAAGAAACATTTGTGAACAAGATCTTCAAAGTCTTGACCACAATAACTTTTTACCTAGAGATGAGAAGTCTTGACCTAAGAATACAAGGTGTACTAAAACGTTACCATTACAAGACCAAAGCCCAACCAAAGAAACATTAAAGGACTACAAAACACTAGAAGAAAGAACTTAAAAACACCCAGCTAGCTACAACAAAACACCAATAAAGTGTCAAAGCAAAAATTAAACTAGCACCAGTAGCAGCAATAATCCCAAACAGATGGATACACTAAGGGAAAAACGCCATAAGCCTGCACCTAAAAAAACAGAAAACCAGAAACAAATACACAGGAAAAGAGCTAGAGAAAAAACAACACATAAAACAAAAAGCATACATTAGTAGTGATGCTTTGTTTCTATGACCAAGAATTCCAACATAGTAGACTAGCACTTAATCAATTATGAATCTTACAAGATATCTAAACAAGCAACACACTCAACCAAGTAGAACAGAGAATAGAACCGAGATGAAATAAGAATATAAATCATTAAAATATGAGGGAATGAAGAAAAATTGAAAAGTTTTACCAATGATAGTACACAAACATTATTTTCCACTGCTATATGAGTGTGATTCTGTCCGCAAATCCTAGCTCCTTGTATATTTGATCACTTTCCTAATTATACGCAGTCAAATAAATTAGCTGATAACAAGTGAATGATAATTTATAGAAAATAGAGAACTAATTTTAAACCATAATTAGGATGGGCATCGATACTCAAAGCAAAAATGAAAGAAGAAAAAGAAATACTAGGGGTTGAACAATATCTTGACAATAAGTCAATAATTATCAATTGACTGGTAAAACGGTTTTTAAAAAAACAAAAGCAGAGTTAATCAACACTGATATAGCAAAGACAATGATAAATGGAATTAAAAGTAATTCAAAAAAACAGGCTAGGTATAAACCTCATTAGCTGAAACAAACTTTTTTTTTTTTTTGAACAAGCCAAAATGAGATATATTAATATAAAACTAGCTGAAACAAACATTATCTAGGGTTGCTTTAGAGGATGTTTCATCTTTGAGATTTTTATTCTCTGCTTAATTATAACATAAGTCAATAATTATCAACATTTAAATGACAATGAATGACATTTACAAAAGAAAAAAAAATAAGGAACTAGTGAAGTGGGAAAAATATGGTAGTAATAATTAGCAAAATAAAAAGAGAATGTCTCCTAGACCAGTTACACACAAGCAATTCCTGAAACCAATAGAGACCAAAGCTACCAAAATACTCTGTCTATGAACTAAGAGTCACACAGTTTGATCTTTCAAAGAACAACAGTTTATAAGCTACATTCAATTTAACAATCACAGCAAGAAATTCAAACAAAAAGATTGTAATTGATTATAGAGATAGAAATCAATTAATGGTTCAATTCTTTGTGTATCCAAACAATGAGATGAAGTAACCAATGAGATAACTGAAGCAAAATAGGATCCTCTTCACTTCTTTTATATCCTATATAGTAAAACCCAAAAAGTTGATCAATTCCTATGAGAAAGACTTTGTTATTTATTATGAGATGAACTATGTGCCTTTGTCAAAACATATGTCATTCTAATAATGCAAAATTAACATGTGTACATATACATATACATATATTATACATATACGAATATAATATTGATTAATGCAAACTTAAAGAACTTACCACTCCAGTGGTGCTGTAAGAGGCGACGGTGAACTTCTGATCGGAGTTATATAGTCCTTTGTCAAAAGATCTAAAAGCAAATAATGATTTTGATTTTAGCTATGATAAAAATATAATTGAATCAATAACGAAGAACAATTGATTCATCTCTTGATTCTTCAACAAATGAACAACAAATGACTCTACATAATTAGCAAAATCCAAAGAGAGAGCCATTGAAGTACAACTACCCAAATGGAAAACTAGACTTTATATGAGTTATGATAACAAATTTAGTGTTCACAAGTAAAGCATAATTAAAAACAAATCTAGTATTCACAAGTGAAGCATCTGACTTACTTCCAAAGCTCACAAATAGCTTTCCACACAAGCAGAATTCAATACCTTCAACCAAATGGAATATGAATTAACTTAGAAGTACCAAAATAATGCTGCACATATCAAATATCTAAAATCCAGCTTACATAAGAATTAAAAACCACCTTATGTGGTATGTTTCTAGGAGCTGCTGTATATTAGTAAGACCTATTGATGGAAAGCCCAAGAGCACTAATTTACTGAAACTAAAAAAATAAGATAATGAACCCAATTTAAAACTAACATCTCAAATCAATTAACCAATTCAACCAAACCCATGATGAACTCAATAATGAAATTAGAAAGCTTTAATTAATTTACCATATTATCAAAACCATCACGTAATGATTGAAAAAGCTTGAGGAGAATATGGTTGATAAACCTCAACCTTGAGCATGTAAAACATGGCAGTCACTCTTTTGCAACCACATGTACATCATGTGTTGCATCAATGATTCTTCAAACCATTGGGGTCATAATAGAAGCAACACTCTATAAATTTGCTAATCACAAACAAAACTAAAAGAGTGTTTCAAGATATTTTCAGACACCATTAGTATTGAACCATGAAAAGGCCACCTTAGACATTACCTTCTTGAAATCTTAATTTGTCAATGGTTCATGACATTATCTCCAACCAAGGGCCAAAAATTACATGGTAGTCTTTCATTTCATTTAATTAAAACACATGGTAGTCTATGTTTCATTTAACACATAGTAGTCTTTCATTTCATTTAATTAAAACACATAGTAGTCCTTGAGATGAATTCGGCCAACGGTAACATGAAAAACACTATTATCACTTTGATTGTTTTTACTTTCTCTTTTTGCAGGAAGGACCATTGTGTTTATTTAATTACTAAGTTTATACCATCAGCCGAAATGAACACTAACAAAAATCAGTAACGTATATAGTGACAGAAACAATAGTCAGTTCTAATTCAGAAAAATCACATGCTCTAACAATGTGCTTCTACTCAAAAGAATTCCGCTAAATCCTCGGAAAAATCATATGAAGTTTTAATTTTTTTATAAAAACTGAAATATATTTTAACAGATTAAAGTAAAATTAATCAAAGGCTAAATTTATTTGCATAAGAGTTATTAAAGAGAACTAACTCACCACAATAGAAAATGAACCTTTTAGAAACCTTTTCGTCGGTGAGTGAGACATGTTTGAGAACCTCTCAAATCGATGGGATCTGACAAGAGCTGATGTATGAGAATCGCTATTTCAAAAGTGGTTCTCAGAATCATTGGTGACATTTGAGGGGAAAGAGGAACGAGGGTTACAAGCGAATACGAGTGAGGGATTCCATGGATGGGTTTGGTGATTCTCAGAACGATGAACGGAGAGAAAGAGGATTTTGATTGATGGGTTTAGGAATTCAGATTTACAAACGAGTGAGGGTTTGGTGAGTGAAGAAAAAAAAATTAGGGTTTTTATTGTGAGTGAGGTAAAAAGAAGAGAGAAACGTGAGAATGATGAATGAATGAGAGAATTTGGAAAGGTTTTTGCTGAAAAATAAAAAAATAGAGAGAAAAAGAGGAAATATAGAATTAATATTTTTCAAGTAAAAGTAATAGCATCGGATGGGCCGACTCTACCAATTTTTTGAACACCCAGCATCAGTCATTTTGTTCTATAGAGTCGGTGAGGCCGACGCTAATGTTTTAAAATAATAAACAATGAATTTTAATTGGTTAGCGTGAGAAAATCTGACTATAGGCCGACTCTATTAGCGTCGGTGTCGGGGGCCGACGCTAGTTTTGGAGGCTAAAATTGTGTTTTCTAGTAGTGAGTCTACATAAAGTCATTGGTTCATGCTGGTTTTAGGGATATGGTCGGTAGTTTCCATGGTTTAGTTAAGCAATTTTGATAGGGAAATCAAAATTCACATTAATTAATTTGTCCCTATATATCTTTTTGTTAAATTATAAATAATGTTACTAAAAACAATTTCATCCTTCTTCTTTTAGACTTTGAGAATGTGTAACCGTGAGGTGAGTAGTTAATAATCTTTCATAATTATGGGGTAAAAGTCCCTCTATATTTTGTGGTTTTTTTCTTTAATAATATAGCTTCTATAGTTGAGCCTCTGGAGTTCTTTTCAATCTCTACGATTAGCTAATGGATTAATCTAACGACTACGAATATTATCTTAGTTGATAGAGTAATTTGATGACAATGTTATTTTTATTATATATTCATTTGACTGCTTAAAAATAAAATGAGGTGAGTGTAAGAAAAAGGGAGTTAAAACATGAAGAGAAATATTTTTTTTCTTTTACCATATTGACTTATATTGTCCAAATTATTTTATAAATTCTTATTTTAAAAGTCTAATTATAGTAATACTATGAACAATGATGGAAGAATATACTAATTATAACTCTTTTTTTTTTTTTGACAAACTTTATAACTCATTTTTAACACTCTTTTTATGTTGTCATTTATTTCTTGGTACAATGTGTTCTCTTATTATTACTGAGTGAAATTCTACGGTCCATTAAGTAATAACTTGAGTACATGCAAATTTCTTCTATATTGTCATTCTTACGAATATTATAATTAATTGACTTTATGTGCTCTATAATATAAATATAGATTAGTTTATTTTTTTCAATGGAAAGTATAAAGATTACTATAATTTGCTAATCCCCATGGTTAAATAGGTCAATGTCAAATCAGAAATATTAATACTACTAAACAGTGATCTTTAAATTATTTGGTGAAGATTGCTGATCTTAGATATTTTTTCCCTTCAAGTTTAATCATGTTCATTTGTTTATTTTTCCCAAGTGACTTTGTTTGTACAAAACTTTTATTTATATTTTCAAGAAGTTTGTTTAAAGTCACGCGTTCATACTTGTCATTTGTCAATGTTATTTTTGCATCCTAGGTCCTTTATTCTCAAATTAGCTTGGGGTTCTCACCTTATTTTATACTACTAATAATATCATTAACTGTTAAGTATTAGTAGAGTATATGATCTGTGTCCATTACAACATTAAAAAAGTACTAAACATCCATTCAATCATATTTTATCAAGTTGATAATAATTATAGAGATATTTTAAAATTAATGTGACAAAAAAGTAACAAAATGGTAAGCTATAATTATACGCATAATTTTTTCAACCTTATACAGTACATATGAATTAAATCCATTATATTGTTATGATATTATTTCTATTTTCATTATTATCAAAAAAGATATTCAGTGTGTACTTTTATGTTGTAATTTTTTTTAAAAAAAAAAAAATTCATCTATTTTTTTTAATTAGAATCAGAGTATTTTTTAGCTAAATGTCCCACATTACATATACTCCCTCCGTCCCAAAATATAAGGGAAAATTAGTCAACTAAAGTTGATGTTGTTAAAGTTCAGAGAGAAACACAAAGTGACGGCTAGGGTTTCAATAATATTATAATAGCATTACTTAACAAAATAAGGATTACAAAATAATTTATAATAATTCCTAATGGACTACTAAACTACTAACATATAAAGCCCAATACTTAAAGCCCTAATAATATTATTATCTAACACTTCCCCTCAAACTCACGATGCATTATCAGATAATCATCGAGAGTTTGTCAAACAAAAAACGAAAATCAAACTACTCTAACTAAATATTTTATTTCTAATACTACCCCTCAAGCTAAAGCGTACTAAGCTTTGAGCTTGTTACAAATCAACCCGAAAATAAACTAAATTAACTAATAGCTTCAAATTCAAGTCCTTCAGACTTCGAATTGTGAGTATTCCCTCACCGGATTCAATGTGAGTATTCCCTCACTGGATTCAATGTGAGTATTCCCTCACCGGATTCAAATTTCAAATTGTGAGTATTCCCTCACCGGATTCAATGTGAGTATTCCCTCACCGGATTCAATGTGAGTATTCCCTCACCGGATTCAAATTGTGAGTATTCCCTCACCGGATTCAATGTGAGTATTCCCTCACCGGATTCAAATTTCAAATTGTGAGTATTCGCTCACCAGACAGACAGATTGCGAGCTTTCGCTCACCAGACAGACAGATTGCGAGCTTTCGCTCACCAGACATATTGTGAGTATTACCTTAACTCACCAGACAGAACCAGATAGAACTAGCCATAACAAAACAAAATAAACCGCAAGAAACTAAACTAAACATAGCATGACTAAACCGAACGAATCAAATAGACCGATCTAAATGGAACCAATCAGAATCAAATCAATCCAAACCAAAACAAATCAAACGAAACCAACCAAACCAATCAAAATTTTAGCCGAGAACAAGCTTTCATCACTGTTCTAGAATTTGGTGCAATATGTGTTCTACCACATCAATTTATTGGACACAAAAAGCAAATCAATTACTTACCAATAATTGATATCATTGTTCTTAATATCAATTACGTACCAACACGAACAAAAGCAAATCAAACCGAGAAGAACACCATCCCTAAAGAACCTTTGAACCAATAGGATGCGAAAACAAAACAGCCTACAAGATTCTAATCGAATCAACCAAATAACTAACAAAAATAAAACAAATCAAAAGGACTAACCAGACCACTAATCATCAAAGAGCAGAGCAAACATATTCCCAAACTTTTGGGAACTCACAACGGAAGCCAACATGTGGTTCAAGACGGATCGAACCTTGCTCTGATATCATGTTAAAGTTCAGAGAGAAACACAAAGTGACGGCTAGGGTTTCAATAATATTATAATAGCATTACTTAACAAAATAAGGATTACAAAATAATTTATAATAATTCCTAATGGACTACTAAACTACTAACATATAAAGCTCAATACTTAAAGCCCTAATAATATTATTATCTAACAGATGTATCTAGTCCAAATTTTTAACCAAATACATCAACTTTCTTTGACCAATTTTCCCTTATATTTTGGGACGGAGTAGTATGCATTATTAAAATAAAGAGCAATTTTTTTCAAAGTAGTTTCATACATGTCAAAATTATTACAAGAAATTCTATTTAGAAAAACAACAGTGTTGAAATAAAAATACTCTTAAGAGACAACAGTATTTCATAAAAAATATAATTTTTCTTGATCATGATATTTCTTTCTTGCCCTTTGTTCCACAGGTGCTGAGTCTACAAGCTGAACTCTCCTACATGCAAAGCCACATTAATTCATCAGAGTTAACCCAACCACCTCTACCACCACCACAGGCGGCCGTAGCACCAGCCGTCTTCTCCTTTGCCGATCTTCCACCACCCACCGCCACAACTATGCCGGTGACCTATGACATGTCTACACTTTTTGATCCTATGGGCCAACCTTCATTGGCTATGCAACACCAGAGGCCCAATATTGACCCACGTCAATATTTACCTGCTCGTGGCCCAACATCAACCACTAGTTCTCACAGACAAATTGGGTCTTCATCTGCACCATCTTCCAATGCTTCATCTTCTCCTTCATTTTCCAAATTTTCTAAATGAACAGTCATGTCTTGAATTTAATTCATTAATCTCTATTTTTGCCTATCAAAAAATATTATCTTTTCTTCTTTGTTTTATCCTTTGGATGGACATGGGACATATATTAGCAAGGGATTTTAAATTTCCAAACATCTTTCAGTATGGACCAATTAATTGCTATGTATTAATATGCGGCAAAAAGCATTATTATGTATTAATCGTGGTTGAAGTAAAAAAAAAGTTTTAATCACGGTTATATCATTATTTTTCCTCCTTTTTGCTTCATTTTTTCTAAAGTACTAGATAAATTTTCTGTCCTCGTGGTGTAACTCAGATGGTAGGCGTAGGCCATTGCATTATATATGTAGGGGATTGGGGTTCGAACCCTAACACCCTATTTATTCACCTTAAATGATGGAATTTCAAGCCAAAAAATCAATTTTCTTTCGGAATTAATTCATGTTGATAGTATAATATGTGTCTGATATTAATGAGTCATGAATTCAGTAAAGAAAAAGATGCATGTATGTACTACATAATGGTTAATGTATGCTATCTTTGAAAGTGTTATTTCATGGTTGCAAACTTTGCTTTCGTATATTCCATGTTAGTGTGCATATTGAGTTGGCTTTGCATGCATTTCAAAGCTTGATTATGTGAGAAGTGACAATTTGTCGCTTTCGTTCAATAGCGGTTTTGTTCGCCAAATAATGGCAAGATATCGGCAGCTAATTAGGTCTATGAGACAAAAATATAATGGAAGGAAGATATATAAGGTGTAACAATTACTTCAAGACAGTTATCTGTTAGTTATAATTGTCAAAGGAAAGCCACAGATTACTTCCAAAAGTAAGTGATTACTTCTTAACCCCCCAAGTATCTTTTAATCTGTTAACCTTAGTATTTTCGATATAAAGAGGTATTTAAAGGAATTTTTTAATGTGAAATTACACTTTCAAATACTCTGCTTACCAAAATAATTCAGCAAGAGCCAATTGTGTTTTAAATCATCACTTGAAGATACTGTAATAGCTCTGCTGTAGTGATTTTTCGGAAAAATTTCCGTTTTAAACCTCGTTCCTATTCTTCTTTTTTGTGCTATGAAAAAGGGTGCACTCTAAAAACTATCTTCAGAATTTTTAACATCATCTATTAAGAGGGTGAGATATGTTTTTTGGTTTAAGATTTGGGTTGAGTTGAGTATCCCAAATCACATTTGCATACTATAAAATAGGTCACTTTGTATATCAAAAAAAAAAAAGGGTCACTTTGTGAGGTTATAACACTTTGCCTGCTTACCATTACATGGGACTAAAAGATTTGGGCAATATATTGAAAGCCTAATGCTTTCTTCCATTAGGATCTCACCTTGTAAAGGTACTTAAGAATATTGATTGATAAGAGGATTCAAATATAGATTTATACCATCAAACATCTTTAAGGACACACTTCAATATATTCGGGGGGGTTGTTCACGTTATAATAGAACCAAAGATGATTGGGATTACTCTAAGTCTTGGGCAGTATGTTAGGCACCCAAGAATTGAATTCGAAAGAAATAACAATTTTATTAAGAAATAGGAGAGAAACTCTCCTCAAGGGCTTCCTCTTCACAATTACAATATTCCAAAGATACTCTCTAACCTTTGTGTTTGACTATTTATACACATAGAGACATACTCTTTAACTAATCCAAATACCAAACTAACTAACTTCTCTAACAACTCATAACTAGTTTAACTACTCTAATATCTATTTTTCTATATCCTAACAGAGTAAGAAAGTGAGACAATGTACATGTTACAACTCTCTTCAATAGAAATTTCAGCCACAAGACTAAGAGTGCAGTGAGAAATGAAAGGAAGGAGGTAGTTTTCAATTTTCATTGCATTGCACATTAAAATGGCTATAATACATTGAAAACAAGAGTGATTCCTTAGTGACACGGCTACACAAAGTTTTAAATAAATTATAATACAATACCTCTACATTAGCTTATTTGGTGACTGGTAGTGGTGGCAAAGTCTCTTAAAACAAGCTCCACCTCTTCTACCACCCCGAGTTTCCGGAACCAGCTAGCCAGTATTCTAGAAGTTTCTTCCCCAACCATAATGCCATCCTTCTCCAAATCTATTAGAAACTTCAATGCTGTATTTATCATGTTTTCCTTCTCATAAGCAACAAGTACTAAAGATATGCATTTATCAGTAGCTTTGATGCCTACTCTTTTCATATTTTCAAATGCAATTCGAGCTTTTTCACTCTGACCAGCCATACCATAAGCATAAATAAGAAGACTACACACCTTATCATCTGGGATGATACCGGCCATCTGAATTGCATCAAACACCCTTTGTGCGCCTTCTGCGTTACCAATCTTGGAGTAAGCTCTAAGTAATGCTTTGTAAACCTCACTGCCTGCATATATTTCTTGTGCGTCCATTTCTTCAAGTAAACTCTCTCCCTTTTCAGGCATTCCAGCTCTGATGTAGGTCATGATCATTGACCCATATGATCTTTTATCCAAAGGTTCACCAAGCAATTTGATCTCTTCAAAATATTCCTCGGCCCGGTCAAGATGGCCTGCCTTGCTGTACATGTGAACCATGGTAGTTAGTATTACTTGATCGCAGATGAAGCCCCTTTGCTTCATTGCCGTGAAAATATTTTCAGCAGCATCAAGTTGATTCTCCTTGCTGTAATAATGAATTAATTTTGTATAATCACGAAGATTGGGTTCAAAGGATTCTTCTAGAAGAGCATGCTCTGCCACCTATAAAAGTGAAGAAATCAAATTTTATTTCAGACTGTCGAGAATAAAGTAAATAAAATGTTTTCACTCATGCAGCCAAATCATGTAGAACATAATCAGGTAAGAAGCCGTGATGCTTAAATTTCTATTCTTTAATTATTTCACCAGGATGTTTAGATGGCCAGATTAATAAACTTCACTCCACTTCCCATTACCAATCACAAAGACGTATGATGGACATAATAATATTCATAATGCATATATATTAAACTTCTTTTATTTTTGTTTAGCAATCAGATCACTATATTTTGTGGTATATACCTAAACCTCAAGCTTGCATCTAGCAGATGTAGATAAGATGTTAAAACCATGAGGCAGAACACAGAGAATGATAGTTAATACTGTAACTGTATCCTTTTCAGTCAAAGAGACCCCGGAATGGCCAATTTCAGGAAACAGATCATTGTATGTGTGTATCAATTGGCTCAAAAGAACTTACTCCCTCCGGTCCTTTTTATAAGAAACAATTCACTTTTTAGATTCAATGAATAAATGATGTTTCTGGTCTATATTATAGACTAGATACCTTTTTTTTACGTTAAAAAAGACCGGATAGAGTATTAACTTCTCATCTGACAGCTGAAATCTAGGTAAATAAAGCCATTGAGTTAACTATGTAGTTTAAGACAAAAATATACAGATTTCTAAAGCAACAAGATGTCTACAACTTCTCCAGAATAACATCTAGAAACTACAACGTATCGTTAAACCTCGGTATCCGGCCCTAGGACCGACTAATCCGAGGGGACCAATCCCACCGCCCACTTGTGGGGGCCCAATTTAAAGCCAGAGTATTTTTGCTCTGTATGGACTAACCCACCGAAATTTGCACCAGAGGGAATCAAACCTAAGACCTTAAGAGCATACTACAAGGACCCAAGCGAATACCCCTAGGCCAACCCAAGTGGGTTAGAAACTACAACGTATTAACTCAAAATTAGGTCCTACTTTA
Source organism: Trifolium pratense (assembly GCF_020283565.1). NCBI lineage: Eukaryota > Viridiplantae > Streptophyta > Magnoliopsida > Fabales > Fabaceae > Trifolium > Trifolium pratense. The sequence continues at coordinate 18,616,554 of NC_060064.1, read as the reverse complement.
TGTTAAATAGAATAGTAAATATTTCAAATGCAAAACAGTAAGGTACTAATACTATATTTATAAACGAAATTAAAAGCTCAAAGGTACTACTACCATTGTCATTCGATTAGAGACTAGTATCAAGAGACTTTAGTAGTTTGTATAAGCTAAAAGGTAGGGGAAATTTACAAATCATTGTACAAAAAAGATAGAACATGCGAAATACCTCGATGTAGAGAGGATGATCCATATTTTTCAACTCTTTCAAAACCGAAAGCCAATCTGCTCTTGTAGGCTTCATAATCTTCACCCAAGCCCCCAAAACATCACATAATCTACCCTTTTCTTCAGAAAAACATATAATCTGTCTCATCACGGCCTTACATCGCTTAACCATCTTGAAGGGAAGTTTACCTATAGCCTGTTTTTGTTCTTCCGTTACATCATGTCGTATCTCATTCCACCTAAATCTTTTGTAATTTCCTTCTATCACTTCTTCCACAATTTCCTCAGTACCAACACCAACTATTACTGAATCAAAATAGTATTTATGTGAATCAAAATAAAAAGTTCTTTTCCATAACGAGTTTCGTTTGGTCTGAATTCGATACAATTTGGTAGTATTATTGGTAATTGAGTAATTAGGGTAGTAAAAATTGCATATCAAGAGGTTATTGCAATAGTTTCCCATTATGAAAATAGGATCAACACAAAAACTACTGTTTCCTAAGATATTCATACCTAACGGTAATAGGAATGAAGAAAACTGAAATTTGAAGTACCTAACCTATAAATTACAAGAGTATGAATAATGAGAATAAGAAACTACTTTGTTTGAACAAAATGAGTATTTTTTTTTCGTTTCTTGGCTTATAGTGTAAAAATGTGAATGCGTTTTATACAGAAGAAGCAAATGTTCCTTGCGAACGCTACAGGGAGAAGATGAAGTTACTCACTCACTGTTTCCGGCGGCCAACGACAAACTCCGTTGCGTTTTCAGGCCAGTTGAGCTTAGTTCAGTTCCACTGGTGCAGTACAGTTACAAGGGTAAAAGGAAGTGGATTGGGTTTGGGATTAGTCCTTTTTCTTCTTTTTTTTTTCCCTTCTTTTTTTTTTAATCTCAAATAAATATTATAAAAATAAAGCTTTAATACATTTTTTATCCCCTATTTTAAAAGACAACTTTTTGATCCCCTATTTTGAAAAATCAGAACTTTTGGTCTCCTATTTTTTTTTTGATACATTTTGGTCCCTTATTTTAAAGCAACTTTTTGATCCCATATTTCAAAAAATCTGCACTTTTGATCCCATATTTTAAATTTTTCTGAATTTTAGTCCCCGAACTCAATTTGATCAAATTTTTGTTGATGTATCAAGCTCGTGAATGACGTGGCAGTGTTCTTGCTGACGAAACGTTTCTATGTCTTTAATATTTTTACATCTAATATTTTAAAAGTATTAAACAATAAAATTACATCAAATATTTTAAATGTACTAAACAATATAATAATTAATAATAATTAAAAAAATAGTAGAATTAACCTCTATACATATATATAATTAAAAAACCTTACCAAAAAATATATAATTAAAAATCAGTAAATTACCCAAAAAAATTAACAATTGAGAACAAAATCAATGAACGATTAAGAGGGAGCGAACAAAGACGAAAGATGTTAACACGAGCGTTTATGTTTCTAATTTCTTAGGGTTCCATGATTTGGGAACCAGCGTTTGCTCTTCTAACTTCTTTTAGTAATTTACTGATTTTTAGTTGTTATTATTATATAATGTAAAGAGGTTTATTTTATTGTTTTTAATCATCATTAATTATTTTATTGTTTTAATACTTTTAAAATATTTGATTTTTAAAAAGATTAATGACATTGAAATGTTTTGTCAACATGAAAACTGTCACGTCATTAATGAGCTTGACACGTCAACAAAAATTTGACAAAATTGATTCGGGGGACTAAAACTCCGAAAAATCTAAAATATGGAATGAAAAAGTTGGCTTTTAAAATAGGGGAATCAAAAGTTCAGATTTATCAAAATAGGAGATCAAAAAGTTGGCTTTTAAAATAAGGGAATCAAAAGTTCAAGTTTTTCAAAATAAGGGGATCAAAAGTGCATTAAAGAGAAAATAACAATAACAACATGAACAAAAATGAGGGTGAACTAACCAAGTCATTGGGCTCAAGTGGTTAATGAGCTCACACCTTGACATAGTAACACCATACCATTATATGAACTAGGGGTAAACCCGTGCGTTGCACGGATTTGATTAAAATATATAATTAAAATATTTTTATAAATAAAAAATAATAATTGCGATAATTATAATCACATATAGTTAAATAATAGATATTATTTTAAAATATGATTATATTTAATATTAGTATATGAGTAAAAAAAATTGTTTAGAAATATTAGATTTTTTATTAATTTATATCGTAGTTTGTTTATATTTTAATGTAATAGATCTCTTATAATATTTCATAAGTTTAAAAGTATGTATCATTTTTTATTTTATTAGTGTAATCATATAAGATTTTAGTTTTCTTTATATGAGTTACAATTTTATAGTCATATGTCACTTTGTTTTTTATTTTTGATGTATCCCTTATTTTATTATTTTCAATAAGAGTTGGAGGCATACCTAATTATACTTGTAGACAATATTTCTCATGAGAAATGTTAAAATAAGTTTTGATTATAGAATATGATTCATATATGGTGGCTTTGACTATTTGTTCCACGTGATCTCATTTTTTGAAAATTATGAATCAAATAACGTATTTGCTTACTACGTTTTATGCAATTTAAGGTTCCAAATAGCTTATCTACTTATTCATCTCTCTTTTTCTTGGAGTTTATTCTCACTTATTCGCTTAGTGAAATTTTATTCCAACTTTATTAGTCCCGATTTTTTAGTCTATTGTTTAGTTCACATTTTTTTTTGCTTGGTCCTTTTGTTTTTGGTTTGTTTTTGTTTTTCTTGGTGAGGTTTGTGTCTCTTCAAAATTATTGTTAGTTTTTGTCCCTCTTATTTAATATTTTCTTGAACATTTATTTTATTTTTCTTATTATATTATATAAACTTGAATATTTGTTGTTGTCAATATATAAGTTTGGACGAAGATTTTATATATTTGAATATAGGTTTAGTTATTTGGTTAAGGTAAAGAAAGTCTTATAGATGAATAAGATTTAACATGTGGCATCTTCATATTTGCTTAAAAAAATATCATTTGATTCTTATAAATATTCTAATATTTTATTTTCAGCCGTAACGTAAACATTCTTTTAGAATATGTACTTAATTTATCCAAAAAGTAGGTGATTATGTAAATTAAATTAATAATTTTTGAATTATTGGTGAATTTTAGTTGTGTAAATATGTTTAAATATATGTGTGATTATATTTTCTAAATATATGTAAATATATTTTAACATCTACGGTTTTAATAATATCTAAAATTTATTTTGACAAATGAGCATCAACAATTTTTATTTAATAATTTTTGTCTTTTTTTAATTTAATTTAGAAAGTTTTTAGTACAATTCTAAGTGGGAGGAAAAAGTATTTAACACAATTTCTAAACTAACATGTTTTTAGCACAATTCTTTTCATTGATTCATTTTATGGTTGTAAGAATAAGATGGCATGCGTAGATTAAAATAGGACCGTCTATTAAAATTCATATATATTCATATTGAACCATCCAGATTTAGGCAAGTGTTATACGATAAATGCATGAAGATTATATATTTGGACAACCTCTAAGTTAAGTTGAATCAATATAACTTCTTGCATGTATTACAATTATAAGAACCGCATGACTTGAGTGTCAACTACAAAAAAAAAAACACTTATTTTAATTTCTACTTTGTTTTTGTTTCTATATTTCTCTTGATCGAGATCAAGTAGATCACCTACACATTGTAGACAATATAGTATTTAAAAATGAGACACATATTTATATTTATAAATTATTTGGATTGTCCTCTTTTAATTGAATGCCTCCAACATCAATATACCCTCGACCTATATAAATTTTAAGGCACTTCAAAATCAATAAATAGAAGTCTCTTTTATCCTCTTCAACTTATTCACATAAAAAAATTAATTATATTCCCATTAATCAACAATTTTTTATACAAATCTTTTACCTTATATAAAATAAAATAATAAATGAAAAAGAAAATAAGAAACAAATAAGCTAAAACATTAGACTAATAAAATAATAGGTTTAGTTACACATTATAGTGTCTTGAATTGATTTAAAAACTATTGTGTGCATATATATAGTTACATCATAAGTATATTGGTTTTTGTCCTTGGTAGGTGATGGTGTCTAACCTCATAGAATATCAGGTATGTCTACATGTGATTGATTAAGAAATTGATATACATATATGTGACAGTTGCCTATTAATATGTTTGTAAATTGAAATTTTTCTATTACTCTGAGTTTAGAACATCTCTAATCATTTTTTATATTTCTTTTTTAGGTTGGATATTTTTTTAAATATTAACCGGTGTTTTGTTCGATGATTAATTAAACTTTGAGTTGAATCGATTAATATGAATATGACTATTTTTTCATGTGAAGGAAGAGAACAGGATAAAACATACTTCTATTTTTGCTTACGTTGCATCCTTGCTCCTTATAAAGCCTATGAAATGGCACCTCGTGTAAGGATGTGTATTTAACTCTAATGGCAGTTTGTAAACCATCATTTTTTTTAATTGATATAATGTTTGTAATTAGACAACTTTTCTTTTTCATCTATTATTTTATTAGTCTAATGTTTTAGCTTATTTGTTTCTTATTTTCTTTTTCATTTATTATTTTATTTTATATAAGGTAAAAGATTTGTATAAAAAATTGTTGATTAATGGGAATATAATTAATTTTTTTATGTGAATAAGTTGAAGAGGATAAAAGAGACTTCTATTTATTGATTTTGAAGTGCCTTAAAATTTATATAGGTCGAGGGTATATTGATGTTGGAGGCATTCAATTAAAAGAGGACAATCCAAATAATTTATAAATATAAATATGTGTCTCATTTTTAAATACTATATTGTCTACAATGTGTAGGTGATCTACTTGATCTCGATCAAGAGAAATATAGAAACAAAAACAAAGTAGAAATTAAAATAAGTGTTTTTTTTTTGTAGTTGACACTCAAGTCATGCGGTTCTTATAATTGTAATACATGCAAGAAGTTATATTGATTCAACTTAACTTAGAGGTTGTCCAAATATATAATCTTCATGCATTTATCGTATAACACTTGCCTAAATCTGGATGGTTCAATATGAATATATATGAATTTTAATAGACGGTCCTATTTTAATCTACGCATGCCATCTTATTCTTACAACCATAAAATGAATCAATGAAAAGAATTGTGCTAAAAACATGTTAGTTTAGAAATTGTGTTAAATACTTTTTCCTCCCACTTAGAATTGTACTAAAAACTTTGTAAATTAAATTAAAAAAAGACAAAAATTATTAAATAAAAATTGTTGATGCTCATTTGTCAAAATAAATTTTAGATATTATTAAAACCGTAGATGTTAAAATATATTTACATATATTTAGAAAATATAATCACACATATATTTAAACATATTTACACAACTAAAATTCACCAATAATTCAAAAATTATTAATTTAATTTACATAATCACCTACTTTTTGGATAAATTAAGTACATATTCTAAAAGAATGTTTACGTTACGGCTGAAAATAAAATATTAGAATATTTATAAGAATCAAATGATATTTTTTTAAGCAAATATGAAGATGCCACATGTTAAATCTTATTCATCTATAAGACTTTCTTTACCTTAACCAAATAACTAAACCTATATTCAAATATATAAAATCTTCGTCCAAACTTATATATTGACAACAACAAATATTCAAGTTTATATAATATAATAAGAAAAATAAAATAAATGTTCAAGAAAATATTAAATAAGAGGGACATGCATAACTTTTTCTCATGGAGATGTTAGACAAAGAAACCATAGAGTTTTTGCCATGAGATAGATAAATTAAAATTTTGTTAAAACATAGAAGGTAGACTTCCTGATATGGTGGTGGTGATAATTATCTTTTGGGTTAACTTTATATAGAGTTTGTGTTTGATAATTAGCTAAATTTACATATTCAATATTAGTGTCTCCAAGAATTCTTTGTTTTCAATTGCATTAATATGGAATTGTAACATACAATATATATTTTAATAATATATTGCAATGCAATTAAAACAATAACATGATGCATCATTCCACCTTTCATTGCTTGCAATTCATTTTTGTCTCAATTCAACAACAATAAATTGTGTTAGTTTTTTTTTTTTTTTTAATATATTATTATTGTTTATAATTTATTATTAGAGTAACTCTATAATATGAAATATGAAAATGTTTTAATAAAGATTGTAAACTTTTCTTATAGAGTGCCACATCATCACAATACTTGTTTGTGAGCAACTCAACCTTCCTTTTACTAGTAAACGATATGAACAAAAATAAATAGAAAATAACAATAACAACAAAAATAAGCATCATGCATCACTTGTCTCACTCTTTCATTTTAGCCAAAGTTACAAAGCTTGAGTTATGTTGAATACAAGTAGGGATGGCAATGGGCGCCCACGGGTGCGGGTTTAACTGATACCAAACCCACACCCGAAATCAACACCCAAACCCAAACCCAAACCCAAATCTGTTCGGGTGGCAAAACTACACCCACGCCCACACCCATTGGGTTCGGGTTTTTTACACCCAAACCCAAACCCACAACACATTTTGTACTACTTTGCAAATTTAAGCAAAACAAGGTAAATTTAAGCAAAAACAATGGAATTTAAACATATTGTCAATCACTTAGCAAAAACATAGGTTTAAAATTACAAGGGAATTTAAAATTACAAAATAGTCTTTCAAGAAATTAAATTACAACTAAACCAAAATTAAGTTCTTCCAACTTTCAAGCAAAATTCAAACACAATTTTGGTTTGTGGTTTGTGAAAAACCTAATTTTACTTTTACACTTAATATATATATATATATATATATATATATATTAATATATATATATATATATATATATATATATATATATATATATATGTGTGGGGGTATTTAGGTAATTTTAACATGTTTCGGGTGGGTGTATGGGTTTCGGGTGTGGGTTTGAGTGATACCAAACCCACACCCATATTTTCGGGTGTCACCCAAACCCAAACCCAAACCCAGTCAATTCGGGTTTCGCCCGTTGACTTGGGTTTGGGTTCGGGTGGGTCTCACGGGTTTGGGTTTTTCTGCCATCCCTAAATACAAGGGAAATGAGCCCTTTATATAGGCTGAAGTTACATAAATTTGTACAGTAAAAAAATAATTAAATAAATTTGTGTACACTAAGAGTAAAAACAGTTACAAAAGGTTTAACTGCCATAAAGAGGGCAAATGAAAAGCTATAAATTGAGTTTTGGTTCCCTTTGGTCGTTAGTTCGATCGTGGATTGTGTTTTCGTAGGTGGACTCTCAAAATTTAGCAGATCATTTTCTTCAGTTTACTTATTCATCAGACGGTCTTCGAGCACGGCGTTCTTTTTTACAAGTCATTTGACTCTTATGTTTTTGGTTGTGTGGAACGAACAAAATCAGAGAGATTTCAGAAGTTCCGAGTTGTCCTTATCTCAACTCTTGGAAAAAGTCAAACTCTATTCATATCGCTGGTTGAAGACAACGAACATTAATCTAGTTTCAAACTACCATAGTTGGTAGTCGAGCTCGTTTACAAGCATCGATTAATTATTTATGTTGTTATTTTGTTTTGACGTTTTGTAATTTTTTGTAGTCTTTTTGGCACATCTTGTACTGAGATTATTCGGTTAATATATATAATTCATTTTTGTAGGTTTAAAAAAAGAATTTTTCCTCTGAAAAATGAAGGAGATTGTATACATTGATGATATAAAATACTAAAACTAAATACCTACCGACATTGTGTAGGGAAAAAAAAATACTTACTAACATATATATGATCCATAAGATTCTTTTGTTAAAAAATTGTACATCAGACAAAAATTTAGACTTAGACTATACAAGATAATGCAAGACACTGTCACTTGCAGTTGCAAATGTGCTGGAACATTTTATGTTATTTTATTTTGGACTTAATGTGATGCAGTGGAACATGCCATGAGTTTGTACTATGTCTATAGACAGAAAATGTGATGTGATGATGTATTATTGTAGCCTAATCATATAGAGAGATAACTTACGACACTTGTAGATTCAAATCTCACCAAAATCAGACTCCTTTTGGTGGACTATGAAAAACTTATAATTTGAGCCTAATTTAAATTCCTAAAAAATATTGAATTTAACTGCTAAAATCTATTTTTTTTTTTATGAAATTACTGTCATTTCATCAACCACAAAAAAATAAATTACTCTAAAAGATTCTTTGAGTGATTGTATTCCTCATCATTATCATTTTCGCCACATTGCCTTTTCATAAAGCTACAATGCTTTGTTGGAAGTGTCGACTCTATACCTATATATCAAATGCAAGACTTTTGACAATATTCATGCTAGATGAAAAATCTTCATTTCTATATTTTTCAAAGTACAACATTATACCCTCCATTTTTTCCATTATTATTGTAACTCCAACGCACGTTTAATTTAGATTGTAACTTCTTATAATATATCATTGTAAATATAAATAATTATTCCTACGGATGTATTATTGTAAATATAAATCTAAAATACATTTAAATTTAAAATCTTCAAAATTAGGCATATTATTTTTAACAATTAAAAAATTTGGCATTTAGGGCTGGTTTGAAATAGCTTATTTTTTAGATTATACAAAACAACTTATGCAAATAAATAAGTTTTTATTATGTTAATTTATAAGTTCCAACTAACATAAATTATATTTTTATAAGCTAATTTTTCATAAACTAACTTGACAAATTTATAATAATACATGAAAAATTTATTTATTTGTATAAGTTATTTTACGTAAACTCAAAAATAAGTATTTCAAACGAGCCTTTATTTATTTTGGCATATATAATATTAATATACCCCTAAAAATTTATTTTGGGGCCCTAATTTATAGAGGCCTAGAGTCGTTGCCCTCTTCGCTCTTCCTCAAATACGGTCCTAACCAAGATATGCAATAAAAAAGAATCTCACCAAAATATGGTTAAGGAAAAATTACAAGACACACAAATTTGACTTTCACTCCGTCGTGTTTGTGACTAGTGCCCAGATCTACGGACTTGGATTAGCTGTAGTTGTGAAACAACACAGTTTCACACTGTTTTGTGTTGTAACCCTTGAATCTATTATTAAATGGTATAGATTGTAAGTGTCAGTCATATGATATAAACTAATCTAATGGCTGATAATGAAAATAGTGTGCTTTTTACAGCACCAAATCCATTTCCAAGATCTACGGACATCTAAATGTGATCTGAATTGTGTGCAGCAGGAGATGTGTGAGTGTGAAGTCTATTGCATAATTTGCATTCGGATATTTTTCTTTATTAAAATTAAACGGTCCAAATTTTCAGCTTAAATTTTATATTTAAAATAATTAATTTGATTTTTATTAAATTAGTAAGGATAAATTAATTTTAATATATTAAGGCTCTGTTTGGTAACACAAATAAGTTAGCTTATAACTTATCATATGAGCTTATAAGCTTGTTTCAAAAAATTAGAGGTGTTTGGTAACAAACTTTTTGTACTAGCTTATAGCTTTTTTTTCAGATGCTATTTCAAGTAGCATTTGAGCTTATAGCTTATAGCTTTTTACACTTTATTCCATTTTTACCCTTTAATTTAATAACTACCCACTCTAAAAAATAAACTACCCATTATCAATTATGTAATTTTATATTTAATAACCACTTTAAAAGCTAATTTTACCAAACACTTTGATTTTAATAAGTTAGCTTTTCAACTATCAGCTATAAGCTAGTTTTTCAGCTATCAGCTAGCTTATCAACTATCAGCTAGCTTATACTCCCTCCGTCCCAAATTATAAGGGGAAAAAACCCGTTTTTTTTGTCCCAAATTATAAGAGAAAAAATTATTTTCAAGAATGTTTTTTCCTTATTTTCATAAAATTAAATGCAAATTGCATTTAATTTATTCTCTCTCTCATTTTCTCAATAAACAACAACCAATAAAAATTGTTTTTACATCTTCATATACAACTTATTCCAAGAAAAACCCACAAAAACATATTTCAAATTCTCATGTTTTACTTTTTCTTAATAAATGTGATTTTTTTATTTTCCCTTATAATTTGGGACGGAGGGAGTACCTTATTTTCAAATGCATTCAAAATTCATAACTGCCACCATTTACGAACACTTATGTAAGTTATGTTTCACTTCACAACAAAGAAAGTAAAGGGTATTTCAGTCAATACGCTTTCAAACTTCAGTTGCGAAAACGCGATCATCACAAAAGCAATAATCCACTCTCAAACACGCTTCGATCAGATCCCGAAATTAACTCGTTCTCTAACCGAGTCAACTCGTCGCCATTAACGAACCACTATCGAACTCCACCAACTGGTTCCTGCAGCTCATGGTAGTGAGATCCTAGTTCGAGGAAGTACCATCATCATTCTCAAGTGTCCTTACTGACTCGAGACTCGTCTTCAACTCGGGAATGGCTTCTTCGGAAGCCGATTCCCGTCTCAGCCGTGTCATCGTCCCTGCGCTCGAGAAAATCCTTAAGAACGCTTCGTGGAGAAAGCATGCTAAGCTCGCTCATGAGTGTAAATCCGTCATTGAAACCCTCACTTCACCGCAGAAGCTTCAATCGCCGACTTCTGAAGCCGGTGCTTCCGACGCCGGTGAGCCTGAGGTTTCAGTACCTGGACCGCTTCATGATGGAGGCTCCGTTGAGTATTCTTTGGCAGAGTCCGAATCGATCTTATCTCCTCTCATCAACGCTGCTGGCTCTGGCGTATTGAAGATCGCCGATCCCGCCGTTGATGCTATCCAGAAACTCATTGCCCTTGGATATCTCCGTGGTGAGGCTGATGCATCTGGAGAATGTCCTGAATCGAAGTTTCTGGCGAGTTTGATTGACTCGGTGTGCAAGTGTCATGACCTAGGTGACGATGCCATGGAACTTTTGGTGCTGAAGACGCTCTTGTCTGCGGTAACATCAATTTCGCTTAGAATTCACGGTGATTGTTTGCTTTTAATTGTGAGGACTTGTTACGATATCTATCTCGGTAGTAAGAATGTAGTGAATCAAACTACTGCTAAGGCGTCGTTGATTCAGATGTTGGTGATTGTGTTTAGAAGAATGGAGGCAGATTCGTCCACTGTTCCGATTCAGCCTATTGTCGTGGCTGAATTGATGGATCCAACTGAAAAATCTGATGTTGATAGCTCCATGACAGTGTTTGTGCAGGGTTTTATAACCAAAATAATGCAGGATATAGATGGGGTTTGGAACCCCTCAGGGACGCCGAGTAAGGTTGCGGCCATGGCTCATGATGGTGCGTTTCAGACCACTGCGACGGTGGAGACAACCAACCCGGCAGATTTGTTAGATTCAACTGACAAGGACATGTTGGATGCCAAGTATTGGGAGATCAGTATGTATAAGACAGCTTTGGAGGGGAGGAAAGGGGAGCTGGTCGATGGAGAGGTGGTGGAGGAGAGGGATGATGATTTGGAGATTCAGATTGGGAATAAGCTGAGGAGGGATGCTTTTTTGGTGTTCAGGGCACTTTGTAAATTGTCCATGAAGACACCCCCTAAGGAGGCATCTGCTGATCCACAGTTGATGAAGGGGAAGATTGTGGCTTTGGAGTTGTTGAAAATTTTGTTGGAGAATGCTGGAGCTGTCTTCAGAACTAGTGAAAGGTAGACTTTACTAATTTCTTTTTTTTCTCATTGTTCTCATTTTGCTGTATTTTTATTTGGATGGATTCGGTTCAAACTTTAAAAGAGTTAGCATCTTATATTAGTTAGGGTAGTTGAGATATGTCTTGGGTTAATTGTGAAAACTTCCGAGATGGCAAGACTAATGAAACAAAAGAAACAGTTAGATATATGAAAACTTCAGTCACACTTAAAATATAACTCAGTAGTAAATTTAAAAAGCTAACGAGGAAGCGGCATATAACATTATGTAAGACATTAACCTTGATTTACTTGTTGTGTGACTTAAAATTTAAAAGCAAGTTTAATATATGACTGCTCTTGTGTATATAAGGAAACAGAACATACTTATTAATAAATACATAATACATAATTGCCACTGATATGTGGCAGCCAAGGCTGACTGGCCTTTCCATGCAAAGAAAAGTGAAAATCTTAAAGAGCACTGGAGAGTAATTGTAGAAGAGTAGAGGCAGTTGTTAATAACAAGGCGGTTTTGTAAGGGTCGAGTTAGTCCCAACCCAAATTCTAAGAGCGCAGTATACTTATACTTAGAAGATTGTGTGTGCTTTTACAGATGCAACATGCGATGGAACTGGAATCTTGTTGCTTTGTGTCATGTTGATAATTGTGGCACTGACATCACTTGTGTAGTAGATGTATTAGAGTTGATTTTTTTTTTTCTTTTCCAAATGAGTAGATGCAGTAGAGTTACGGACCAAATTATCCAAACATGTGCAAGAAATTTTAGTTGTAAGTTGTAACTTGTAATAGATGTTTTGGTGTTTCTTCAACTATTTAATGATTAGTACTGTACTAAATTTTGTTTTCCAATCCTATTTGATCATAAGTATAGATTGTAGGCATTAACTTGGCTATGAAAGTTAGGTAAACCTCTAGCAAGGTTTTTCTATTTCAAGACAAAAGAAAAAATTCAATCTTGCATTTTATCAACATTGTTATTAAGATCAGACATTGACTAGGTATATGGCCAAAACACTCCCTATAATGACTTTGTTAAACCTCTTCCTTTGAGCTAGGTTTGTGGTTGAGATAGGCCTAGTCAGTTCTTAATTCAAATGTGGATCTGAATTTATCCAACACCTGATGTTGACCCACCTCACCTGCCACTATCCAATCATATAAAACCTATCTGGTCCAAATTTCTAGTCTTAGGCATGAGGGGGATGTGTTAAAATCCCAAATTGGCTAGATAGATGGCCAAAGTACTGTAGCGATTCTGCCAATCCTCTTCCCTGTCCATTCTTAATTCTAATAAGAGTGAATTACTTTTTAGTTGTGACATATGCTAGTTCAAACCCACCCTTTGTAGTTATAACTTATAATAATTGGTGATTCATTAGGACTTAGCAGAGTAATGCTTAGCAGAGTAATGCTTTGTTTGGATGACAAAAGAACATGAAAAGAAAGGAAGAGGAAAGAATGAAAATGAATAGAAAGTGGGTGAAAAGTGGGATATATATATATATATATATATATATATATATATATATATATATATATATATATAATAAACGACATAAATATCCCTACATATAAAATGAGATATTAATGTAAAAAAATATTAATATTTATATTAGTATATGTATATATTTATATAATATTTTAAAATAGAGTATTACTACATTATATATATAACAAGTTTACAAAAAAACAATATTTCAAACAAATAAAAGTTGCTAAGTGCAAAAAGGGAAAGACCCAGCAAAATTTGCCAATGAGCTTTCTTGCCACCTTTACAAGGAAAGCATCTTTCTGGGTCCCACATGCTCATGTTTCCTTCCTCCCAGTTCTCTTCTACTTCCAAACAATGGAAGTTCCATGGAAATAGTGCTTTCCCTTCTCCAAGTTTCTTTCATCTTACTTTCACCTAAGATAAACAATATGTAACTGATCAAATCATGTAAACATGCTGTCTGTGAATTGCATTGATTATTACTGTTGTGCTTAAATACTTTTATGTTTGTAATGGATAGATTATATGTTATTATCATGTATTGATTATTATGTTGTGCTTAAATTCTTTTATTATTTTCCCTTTTAATGTCGTTATGGTATCTTTCTTATTTTTTACATTTTCTGCTTTTTAGGCACTACATGACACCTTTGCTTTTATTTTATTGTGTTACTTTTCTGGATGAACATGAACACTAATGTTTGTATTGACCGGTAAAACAGGTTTTTGGGTGCCATCAAGCAGTACTTATGCCTATCATTGTTGAAGAACAGTGCTTCAACTCTTATGATCGTATTTCAGCTATCATGCTCCATCTTCATCAGTCTTGTATCAAGATTTAGAGCTGGATTGAAAGCAGAAATTGGAGTATTTTTCCCCATGATTGTTCTCAGGGTTCTAGAAAATGTTGCTCAACCCAATTTTCAGCAAAAGATGATAGTGCTTCGTTTTCTAGAGAAACTTTGTCTTGATTCACAGATATTGGTGGACATTTTTATAAACTATGACTGTGATGTCAATTCATCAAACATATTTGAGAGGTGTGCTGAGGTTTATTTAATCTGTTCTGCTTTATGGATAATTTGTGCTATTCTACATTTATATATGGATTTCTAATTTATTAGCATTTTCTGTCTTTGAGTTGGTTTTACACTATTCATCTCAGTGTGGGTGTTGTCTTGACTGTCATTGGATTGTTTAATAAACTATACTTACATTTTAATATTTAATCATTATGTTAGGATGGTCAACGGACTTCTGAAAACTGCCCAAGGTGTCCCTCCCGGTGTAACAACCACGGTTTTGCCACCTCAAGAGGCAACTCTTAAACTGGAAGCCATGAAATGCTTGGTTGCTGTTTTAAAATCAATGGGAGACTGGATGAACAAACAAATGCGCATTCCCGATCCTCTTTCAGGCAAAAAAATTGAAGCGGTTGATAACGGCCATGAAGCTGGAGATTTTCCCCTGGCAAATGGGAATGGAGAAGACCCAGTTGAAGGATCAGATACTCATTCTGAACTCTCCAATGAGGCGTCTGATGTTTCTACTATTGAGCAACGCCGGGCTTATAAACTAGAACTTCAGGTAAGCAAATGCATAAGTTTTCGAGTAGCAAGCAGATCTCTTCTACTGCTTCAACCGTTCATCATCTATGAAGCTAATGCAAAGTTTATGGCAGGAAGGTATATCTCTTTTTAATAGAAAGCCAAAGAAGGGAATTGAGTTTCTCATTAGTGCAAACAAAGTGGGTAACTCACCGGAGGAGATATCTGCTTTTCTTAAAGATGCATCTGGGTTGAACAAGACTTTGATTGGTGATTATCTTGGAGAAAGGGAAGAATTATCCTTGAAAGTAATGCATGCCTATGTGGATTCTTTTGACTTTCAAGGGATGGAGTTTGACGAGGCAATCAGGATGTTTCTTCAAGGCTTTAGACTGCCTGGTGAGGCACAGAAGATAGATCGAATCATGGAAAAGTTTGCTGAACGTTATTGCAAATGTAATCAAAAAGTCTTTTCTAGTGCCGATACAGCATATGTCCTTGCTTATTCTGTGATATTGTTGAATACT
This sequence comes from Trifolium pratense, assembly GCF_020283565.1. Lineage (NCBI taxonomy): Eukaryota > Viridiplantae > Streptophyta > Magnoliopsida > Fabales > Fabaceae > Trifolium > Trifolium pratense. Next base: position 18,601,064 of record NC_060064.1, on the reverse strand, counting down.
GATGCTCACAATCCTATGGTGAAGAATAAGGTGTGCTCATTTAATTCTAGAAATTGATGCACACATGATTATGATAGATGTGATGATTTATTTTCTTTTGGTTACTGAACTTTGCAGATGTCTGCTGATGATTTCATAAAAAACAACCGTGGCATAGATGATGGAAAAGATCTACCAGAGGAATACTTGAGGTCATTGTATGAGAGAATATCTAGAAATGAGATCAAAATGAAAGATGTTGATCTGGAACACCAACAAATACAGGCAGTGAATCCTAACAAACTATTAGGCTTGGATAGCATATTGAATATTGTGATCCGTAAGCGTGGGGAAGACAGTCATATGGGGACCAGTGATGATCTAATCCGCCGTATGCAAGAAGAATTCAGAGAAAAAGCTCGCAAAACTGAGTATGTTCTCCGGTATTTTCTGATTATAATATTTTATTTTAATTTTATCCTCGGTTCATAAATTAACCTTATTCTATTTTTGACACAAAGAACCTTCTGTTGCTACCTTTCATTTACCTTCAGGCTGTTTATGGGTCCTACCACTTTACTAGTACTTTCTGTTTCTTTTCACGGTTAATGTCAGTTGGACATGCAGTCTATCAATCAAAAGCATCCACATTGGTTTTCTTTTTATGTTTTTTTTTTTTGTAACTTCAATGCAACAACTGAGGAATATATTCTATGAGAAAAATGTTCCTCTCTTTCATACAGTATACATATACATATAATATTTATTTGCTTAAAATTTGTAGGTCTGTCTACTATGCAGCAACTGATGTAGTAATCCTTAGATTCATGATCGAGGTCTGTTGGGCACCGATGTTAGCTGCTTTTAGTGTTCCTCTTGATCAAAGTGATGATGAAATTGTAACAGCTCTGTGTCTTGAAGGCTTCCGCTATGCTATTCATGTTACATCTGTAATGTCAATGAAGACACATCGAGATGCTTATGTGACTTCATTAGCAAAGTTTACTTCCCTGCATTCTCCTGCTGATATTAAGCAGAAAAATGTAGACGCAATCAAGGTTGGTAAATTATAATTCTTCCTTGCAACTTGTGACATCAAAAACCTAAAGTTGCCATTTAAGTCCTTTTCTTCCAAGTGCTTTGCTCACTACATAGTCATAGATAACAATAAAAAGTGGCCATCCTTTCTGTTAAATTTCGATCAAAACATGGCATTGCCAAATCAGTGGACATGTTTTTGTGAAAGCTTTCTGCCTTCGCTGAAAGTCAATCTGGGAAGGAATTATTTAAAGACACGTTATACTTAATTGTCATGCATACTTAGGAATATGATGCATTATACGTTATCTGAAAGCCAATGTTAAACTCTCGTGGTTGTGGATTTGACTTTGGATATTCCTTCTGAATTGTTGATAGGCGATAGTTACTATTGCTGATGAGGATGGGAATTACTTACAAGAAGCTTGGGAGCATATTTTGACCTGTGTTTCCCGATTTGAGCATTTACATCTTCTTGGAGAGGGTGCTCCACCAGATGCCACATTCTTTGCTTTTCCTCAGAATGATTCTGAAAAAGTAAAGCAAACTAAATCGGCTATTCTTCCGGTTTTGAAGAAGAAAGGGCCTGGGAGGATGCAGTATGCAGCTGCCACGTTGATGCGGGGTTCATATGATAGTGCTGGAATTGGCAGTAATGCTGCTGGAGCTATCACATCAGAACAAGTGAACAGTCTAGTTTCTAATTTGAATATGTTGGAACAAGTTGGAAGCTCGGAAATGAGTCGCATATTCACCCGGAGTCAAAAGTTGAATAGTGAGGCCATACTAGACTTCGTTAAGGCTTTATGCAAGGTCTCCATGGAGGAACTGAGATCTCCATCTGATCCGCGGGTTTTCAGCCTTACCAAGATAGTGGAGATTGCGTATGTGCTATCTTTCTTACTACTTAATGCATGCTACTTCCTTGCTCTCTCTGAACTTTATTATCTCTTTCTGTAGCTTTAGGTGTTGATGGGTTGGGGAATATGATACATATATACAAAAAAATTGAATATAATTTATTGATACTTGATCTTTTGGGCAGTTACTTTGTGTCACTCTGTCTGCTTGTTATCATTTAACTCATTTTCAAATCCCCAACTCTAGCAAAATCCTTTGTAGCTTGGAAAAATTGGTCATTTTATTGTCCAATTCTTGTAAATAACATGGGGTTGCATGTGACAAGACCAATGTTTGGATAATAATTTGTAAGGTTTTTAAACTTACAGGTTCCTCCAAAGATGAATTTGAGTAGGTGTGTGCAATCCATCTGAGAGAAAAGTCAGGACAGAGCATTAGACTTTATCTGCTTATGATTTCGTGTTTCATGATTGGTGAATGACTTGATGTTTATTTACTGCTATCTATGTTATATCGTTCCGTTTTGACAATCATTCTGTAACAGGCACTATAATATGAACCGTATCCGGCTTGTGTGGTCAAGCATCTGGCATGTTCTTTCAGATTTCTTTGTAACCATTGGTTGCTCAGGAAATCTTTCAATTGCAATTTTTGCTATGGATTCCTTGCGTCAGTTGTCAATGAAATTTCTTGAGCGGGAAGAGTTGGCTAACTATAATTTCCAAAATGAATTTATGAAGCCTTTCGTGATTGTTATGAGAAAGAGTAGTGCTGTTGAAATTAGAGAACTTATTATCAGATGTGTCTCTCAAATGGTTTTATCTCGTGTCAACAATGTCAAATCAGGATGGAAGAGCATGTTTATGGTACGGCTTCTCAATTTCTGTTTTCTGTAGAGAGCTCCTGTTCTCATAGATGATGTTTTTGTTGAGTTTATCTTGTGAAGAAAATATTTATGTTTTTCTTTTGCCCATTACGCGTGGACTTGATTTCAGGTATTTACAACAGCAGCATATGATGACCACAAAAACATTGTACTCTTGGCTTTTGAAATTATCGAGAAGATTATACGAGATTACTTTCCATACATCACTGAGACTGAAACCACCACCTTTACAGATTGTGTCAATTGTCTAATTGCATTCACCAATAGTAGATTTAACAAAGAGATTAGCCTAAATGCTATCACTTTTCTTCGATTTTGTGCAACAAAACTAGCTGAAGGAGACCTTGGCTCTTCGAGGAATAAAGGCAAGGAAACTTTTGGAAAGATTTCCACACCTTCACCTCGAACTGGAAAAGAGGGGAGACAAGATAATGGAGAGGTGACAGACAAAGATGATCATCTCTATTTCTGGTTTCCTTTATTGGCTGGTAAGGACATTGTTTAAGTTTGTCTATCTATGAATTAGAGCAAAAATAGTTAACCTATGTTTCATAACTTGCTCAAAAGATTAGTACTTATTGGCAAAAAGTTGGACCGGAGATCAAACTGGCAAGACCGGATTATGGTTTAAGTGGTTCGACCGGTTCAACCACGATTGAACCAGATAACTAATAGATAAATAAAAAGTATTACAAAAGTAAAAAACAAAAAGTAAAACAACATAAAAACTGGTTGAACTACAGTTTTACCAATTTAGCCCCGGTTCAATTCGGTTTAATTAGACTGGTTTAAATGAGATTGAGCCAATAGGCAAATTGTCTAGTTCCTGGGTCAACTAGTTGAATGATCTGGTTCAGTCCTGTTTTTGAAACATTGCTTATTTCTATCCAGTATCCGCCACCCCTGTTTCTAGTTGTAAGAAGCTTGGCTGGTTTCGTCTATGCTTATTAATATCTCTTTCGTGCAGGTTTGTCTGAGCTTAGCTTTGACCCGAGGCCGGAGATAAGGCAGAGTGCTTTGCAAATCCTATTTGAAACCTTACGCAACCATGGCCACCTCTTTTCACTGCCTTTATGGGAAAGAGTATTTGAATCAGTCCTATTCCCAATTTTTGATTATGTTCGCCATGCTATTGATCCTTCAGGGAGTAGCTCCCAGGTCAGTGAAGTAGAAACTGATGGTGAGCTTGACCAAGATGCGTGGCTCTACGAAACATGCACATTAGCCCTCCAATTGGTGGTAGATCTTTTTATCAACTTCTATAACACTGTTAACCCACTTTTAAAAAAGGTGCTGATGCTCCTTGTAAGCTTTATAAAGCGCCCTCATCAAAGCCTGGCTGGAATTGGCATTGCGGCATTTGTTCGTTTGATGAGTAATGCTGGGGAGCTGTTTTCTGATGAGAAGTGGTTAGAAGTGGTTTTGTCACTAAAGGATGCAGCAAATGCAACACTCCCTAACTTTTCGTTCCTTGATGGTGGAGACTTTGTGACTGGAAATGAACATGCTTCAAAAGCTGAAGATGACACAGATCCTGCTGAGTCTAGCTCGCATGATAATTTAGAAAGCCCAAGGACGGACCGTCTTTATGCTTATTTATCTGATGCAAAATGTCGAGCAGCTGTTCAGCTTTTATTGATTCAGGTTGATTTTTTCGCTCTGTTCATCCATACATACATTATGAAGATGCCATATAAAAAGAATATACCAGAAAAAGTCTAATATAAATATAAAGGAAGTTATAACAAATGCTTTGCTTAAAATATCTTATTTGTATTCTCATGGAAATTTGATTGCAAATATAGTTTTTATATCACTATTTTAGTTATAGTCTTACTCTTAGGAATGTGCATTAACAGGGATCAAACATATATTTTCCATTCAGTATCTTTTTTTTCATATATAATGTGCGCTGACAACAACAGTTATGTGTGCCATAGAATTAGAAATAGAATCCAGATGTGTTTATTTTTCTAAAAAAATTAACATTAACTCACTGAAATTGACAGGCGGTAACGGAGGTCTATAACATATACCGCACTCAACTTTCTGCAAAAGCCATGCTAGTCCTCTTTGATGCTTTGCATAATGTGGCATCACATGCTCACAAGATTAACAGCAATACTATTTTACGCTCCAAGTTACAAGAGTTTGGGTCTATGACCCAAATGCAAGACCCTCCACTGTTACGCCTTGAGAATGAATCCTACCAAATATGCATCACATTTTTACAGAACCTTGTGGTTGACAAACCACCTAGCTATGAGGAGGCTGAGGTTGAGACAAATCTAGTTCGGCTATGTCAGGAGGTCTTGGGATTTTATATTGAAGTAGCAGGCTCTGGACAAGTATCTGAATCTTCTCATGGTAGGCCCCAACATTGGTTAATTCCTCTAGGCTCTGGGAAGCGAAGAGAGTTAGCTGCACGTGCACCACTTATTGTAACCACTCTTCAGACTATTAGCAGTTTGGGAGAAATTTCTTTTGAGAAGAATCTGGTGAATTTTTTCCCTCTTCTATCAAGCTTGATAAGTTGTGAACATGGATCAACTGAAGTCCAGGTAGCTCTCAGTGACATGCTTAGTTTATCTGTTGGTCCTCTTTTGCTGCGGTCATGTTGATCGCTTTGGTAAGATTCGCCCTGCTTTTTGAGATGCGGGATATTTTTGTCTAGATCATTTTGTTCATATTTTCTTCATCTCCCTCACCCTTGTTTTCTTGACAGAAATAGACTTTCATAGTGTACCCAAAATTAGTAGCGATTTTATGTTTAGATATACCTTCCAAGTTCTGCATTTTAGAAGCCTAGCTTTTCTAATCAGAATTGATATGTATTACCAAGAGGTTAAATGTTGTATGCTTAATTTTTCCCCCCCTCCATTTTAAAAAATAATGAGTTTCCTATGTAATTCGCGGTTTAGTTTGTTAAGTTTGATAATTTTCTTGTTATATGTTGTTTGTGATTAATTTTCTGGCTCTGGTGGAAAGCACAATTTCTATTGCTGAAGTTGTTATTTTCTTGAGAATTTTGAGATTGTTACTAATGATTATTAAGACAAATACTATACTTAGGGTGCACTTGAATGGTGCTTTTGTTTAATTAATTTCACCACGACAAACCTATTTATGTTACACTTCAATTTGATGGGCAAATATGATTGATTGGTGGACAATCTGGACTCTCGGCTTACTATTTAGTTAGATTGATAGTTTGAATACTCTTGGTGGTTTACAAATGCAACGGTGATTTTTATTGATGTTATCCAATTAAACTACTTTTGCTCAAATTTCAATTCAGTGGTGGTTCAAATATAAATCACTTCTGGAAGCAGTTCTCCAATAAGCCGTCTATTTTTATCAAAACATCCAAATACATTAATCCAGTTGCAGTCCTGGGGAACTGAATTAAATACTATCATGTAGAAAACAATTAAACAAATTAAATAGTTGTCTAAGGTGAAATTAGCCGGCATTTTAATTAGTGTGATTCTTATGACTTTTCAACAACACACCAAACAAGACCTAATCAAACTAAAAAGATAACAAGTCTAAAACTTTTCCATTTTTCTAGTACATGTGTTTTTGTGAACAGAAATTTCAGGATCCTCTATAAAGCGTATAGAAATATTTCAGGCTGTATAAAAGAAAGGGTGAAATAGTTGGAGTTAGAGTTGCACCAGTTGAAGGCTTCATGAACCTACACATGTCACCCTCAAACTGATATATTTTCTCCATCATCAGGATTTAAACTCTGATTTTTAAATTTCTTCAACTCTTTTTAACCATTAGTTTAAACCAGCTAATAATTATGTTAGGACTTTTCAGAACTTCCTTCACCTTTCTTAACAAAAAGGCCAAATTATTCTTCAACAAGCCAAAAAGCATAGACATTATTAGAGAACCTAACACAAGTTCCTCTTCTTTTGTTGATATGGAAATGTCTAATCAGTTCAAACAAGTTTTCAAGCTAATTGACACTAATGGTGATGGCAAGATATCAACCAGTGAGCTCAGTGAGCTGCTTTCATGTTTGGGATACAAAGATAGCATAGCTGCTAAAGAAGCTGAAGGTATGGTAAATGTGTTGGACTCAAATGGAGATGGGTTTGTAGACTTGGAAGAATTCATGGTTGTTATGGATGACAAAGAAGGCAAGTTTGGTTGTGCCAGTGACATGGAGCAAGATGAGTATCTCAAGGATGCTTTTCTTGTCTTTGACACAGATAAGAATGGTCTAATTTCAGCTAAGGAACTTAAGAGAGTTTTGATAAATTTAGGATTTGATCATTGTAGTATGGGAGAGTGCAAGCTTATGATCAAAAGGGTTGATAAGAATGGAGATGGATTTGTGGATTATGAAGAATTTCAAGCCATGATGAAATCAGGATTAGCCAACTAATTAAAGCTTGTTTGAAAAAATCAAAATAGGATAGGAACTAGGATAGTGTAGTATTTTTGCATTTTTTTTTCCTTCCTTTTATTGCCTATCTTTTTTGTGCTCACTCATGATGGGCATTGTACATATTGAATCGTCTACAATTATAAGATACTAGTACTAAATTATCTTTATTTATACGAGCTTCTTTGAATTTTCAACTACATTAATTTTTTTTTTTTTGCAAACAAACCTTAATTAACTTACAAAGATTAAGCATTCATGAAGCCAATATACTTCATTTATACTTATAATAGTGAAAATATAAGTTCATCTACAGAAGAGTCGGGTGTTGGATAATATGTTCATACTTCACAAATTGCTTAGTAGAATTTATTCAGAAGAAACATAACAAAACAAAACAATTGATAGAAAACATTCGGATGAAAATGAGACAAATGAGTTGTGATCAAACACCTCGTCTTTTCTGCACCGAGAGTTTGCTCTTGACTTACAAAACTAGTGTGAAATTTTAGTGATTAGGGGCGTTAGTGTTTTTGCTGTTGTTAGTGTGTATTTTTCTTGGCTTTTCCCTTGCTCTCTGCCTTGTTTTCCTCTGTGTTTGTGGTATCTTGTATATGCTACCCCTTTGCTCTTCTTGGGCACATGTGGACTTTATATTAAATTTCTGCTGCCCCTTCATCGAGACTGTGATTTCATTAAATGTTTAATTTCACTGAAGGTTCTTCTTCATTAAAGAAAATGCAAGACTTAATTTATTAATGCAACAACCGAATCAATGAAAATAACACTTCTTATTGGCTTGAAATACGAGCGAGCAGCCAAAAATGAAATATACATATGATGATTATGACAAAATTAAAGATATTTTGATAAATCATTTTGGATTTCATGAAAACAATATTACAGGATTGCTGGATAAGAGGCAAACAGACTCTATGTATCAATATTTATTTTAGAAAAATGAACTTCTCTAAAATATGCTTAGATTAAAGAATATGTAGTATTTGTGTCCAAAAAAAATAAGTCTAGATTAGAGATGTACGAGTGAGTTCACAAATTCTAGTTTAACTAACAAAAATGTCGATATTGCTAGTGTCGGATGTCATTACCGGGGTTTGAACCCCGACCTTCACTTTGAGTGTGTGAGTTTACGATGACTTGTCATTTCGTTTATTTAAAAAAAAAAAAATGTACCAGTAATTTTCCAATTTTTATTTTTGGAATTTACTTCCTTTTATTTTTGGTAAATTTTTGAATTTAGTTTTCTTATTTTGTTTTTTGGTAAGACCTTGTTTAACAAAAATGTACTATTCATTTACATTGTTTTGATCGTATTTTTTAAATAATATATAAATGTAAATATTAACATATAAGATATTGTTCAATTTGTTTTGATGAATATTTTCAAAATATTAAATTTTTATAATTTTTATTAATAGACAAAAAAAATATTAACGATCAAAATTGTGCATTAGCATACGTGCAGTGGTTAAATATGATCTTATAATTAGGGAAAGAGGTAGTATGAATTAATATATATATATATATATATATATATATATATATATATATATATATATATATATATATATATATATATATATATATATATATATATATATATATATGGGGTTTTCTAACTTAGACCCTAGTTAGGTCTAAGTTAGCAAGGTGCACCTTTTCAATTGGACCAAAATATTCATTCTTTTTAATTAATTAACCAAAATACCCATTAATAGACGCGGATCCAGTGTCCCGCGCGTACCGAAGGACCATGGTTACAGACCGTTGATTTCCATCAGACAGCCAATATCTGATCTCATCAAGACTGTCTGATCAATCCGACAGCCCAGATCATCCTGATCCATCAGATTCCAGCGCGTGCGCCACACTGGATTACACCCTGGAGAGAGAAAAATTTGCTTTTTAAAAGTAGGACACGTGTCACACAATGGTTGGCTGGACGTGATTTTTGTTCATTTAATACTTTGAACTCAATTATTTCGTTGTAAATTAATTTTTTATTTTTTATTTTTATACCAAAATTCATAATTTTTTTTTCTACAAATAGAGACTTGGTTCGTTTGATTTGGACACCGAAAAAAAAATTCAATTTTTCACTACCTTAATCTCATTTTTTGTCTACTAAATACGTTACTTGTGTGTTGTAATTTAACACGCACCACTCAACCAACTCACTGAAACCATTATACCAGGAAAATAGTAGATAATATTCTGGAACTTTTGGTATATTTTATGAAATTTTTGGAGACCTGAAACTATTTTTAGTTAATTAAATGAGATAAAACGGTAATTAAAAACTAATGTTTGCTTCTGAAACCATTTTACTGGTAGAATGGTTGCACATAGTTGTATTCTGAAACCATTTTACTGGTAGAATGGTTTCAGTGAGTAATTTATTAATTGTGTTTGCTTCTGAAACAATTTATCTGGTACAATGGTTTCAGAGAGTTGTAATCTGAAACCATTTTGCTGGTAGAATGGTTTCAGTAAGTTGATTATTAGTTATTTGCTTCTGAAACCATTTAGCTTGTAGAATGGTTGCACATAGTTGTACTCTGAAACTATTTTACTGGTAGAATGGTTTCAGTGAGTAATTTATTAATTGTGTTTGCTTCTGAAACCATTTAGCTGGTAGAATGGTTTCAGAGATTTGTACTCTGAAACCATTTTCCTGGTAGAATGGTTTCAGTGAGTTGATGTAAGGTAGTGAAAAATGAGATTAAGGTAGTGAAAAATTGGGTTTTTTTTTCTGTGTCCAAATCAAACGTACCAAGTCTCTATTTGTAAAGAAAAAAAAGTTATGAATTTTGGTATAAAAAAAAAAATAAAAAATTAATTTACAACGAAATAATTGAGTTCAAAGTATTAAATGGAAAAAAATCACGCCCAGCCAATCAGACAGCGACACGTGTCCTGCTTTAATTTGGTCTTGCACGGTGAAAGACATAGGTCTTTCACATTAGAAAAAGCCATATATATATATATATATAAATAAATAAATAAATAATAGAAGTAGGAATAATTATAGATTCAAATTCAAATACGCACTACAACATCAATATTCCTGCAATATTTTACAAACCATAGTCGAAAAGAAGGAAAATGCTAAACAGTGCCCCCGGGGCACTGTTTAAGGAACCAAATATAGTAATATCATATTGAAATTTGTGCAGTCAACTAGGGATGGCAGAAAAACCCAAACCCGTGAGACCCACCCGAACCCAAACCCAAGTCAACGGGCGAAACCCGAATTGACTGGGTTTGGGTTTGGGTTTGGGTGACACCCGAAAATATGGGTGTGGGTTTGGTATCACTCAAACCCACACCCGAAACCCATACACCCACCCGAAACATGTTAAAATTACCTAAATACCCCCACATATATATATAAGTGTAAAAGTAAAATTAGGTTTTTCACAAACCACAAACCAAAATTGTGTTTGAATTTTGCTTGAAAGTTGGAAGAACTTAATTTTGGTTTAGTTGTAATTTAATTTTTTGAAAGACTATTTTGTAATTTTAAATTCCCTTGTAATTTTAAACCTATGTTTTTGCTAAGTGATTGACAATATGTTTAAATTCCATTGTTTTTGCTTAAATTTATCTTGTTTTGCTTAAATTTGCAAAGTAGTACAAAATGCGTTGTGGGTTTGGGTTTGGGTGTAAAAAACCCGAACCCAATGGGTGTGGGCGTGGGTGTGGTTTTGCCACCCGAACAGATTTGGGTTTGGGTTTGGGTGTTGATTTCGGGTGTGGGTTTGGTATCACTCAAACCCGCACCCGTGGGCGCCCGTTGCCATCCCTACAGTCAACGCCTCGAAAGTCTAAAAAGTGTTATTTTCAATTTTAAAATTTCCTTTTTTTGGTTTCCTTAACCAGTGCCCCGGGGCACCGGTTAGCATGACCCAAAAAAGAAAAAGAAATATATTTTCCATTGTACAAAACGTGATAAACACAAAAACCCCGCGAGCCACAAATCAAATCGAAACTCTTTCAAATTTTGAAATAAAGCTCCTTCCCTCTCTCTCTCCGTTCGTAATTGAGAAATTCTGGAAACCCTAATTCCCAAAAATGGAGTTGCCGGCTCTCTACCAAAAACTCTACTCTAAATACGCAACATTAAAGGTATTTCCCTTTCGTTCTTCTTCGATTTCAACTACTTGTTACTCACTTACCTATTTATTATTGTTTCAGACTAACAAACTCTCCCAATTCGAAGAGATTAATAAGGAACAAGAACACAAATTCCTCGAATTCGTCTCCGGTAATCTACATTCTTCACAACTTTTCATGCTTCTGTTGTTTTTTGTTTTTTTTTCTTCATTATTTTACCAAATTTAAGCACTAATAGTTACCCAGGAAGTGTGATTGTGCATGTTTGTTTGAATTACTTTTGCGTTGCAGCTGCCGAAGAGTTGATAGATCACTTGAGGAGTGAAAATGATAAGCTTCTTGGAAAAATCAATGATTTGGGAAATGAATTGACTTCTGTTAGGTATGTAGTATTCTGCAGTCTACCCTCTATTTTTTATTTTAGGTTTTTGCTGGAAATTTTTAATTTTTTTAGGTTTATTTGTGCTGTTAGATGCGCCGTGTGTGTGGGGGGGGAATTTCGAAGACTTAAATTTGTTTTTTTGTCATCCAGGCTTGCCAAAGACAATCAGCTTGTTGAACATCAAAGGCTTTTAATGGAGAAAACCAAGAAAAGTGAGAGACACTATCATTTTTGTGGTTCTTCAAAATACCTGCTAAATATTGTTTGTGTGACTTGGAAATTGTACTTCTTACAAGATCTTAGTTTATTGTCATGATGATCACCGGATGTCTTCCAACATGTTTCTTAATAATCCAAAGTTTATTATCATGATGATCGCAGTTTTGTTTATTTATTTAATTTTTATGTTTTAGTGATTAGGGATGTTAGGCCAAAATCCCAACTCTTGAGATGGTATTAGAGCTCATTCTATATGTTGTGGGATTACCCGTTATCGAGCAATCTGTAAATGACCAATCCTTCAAACTTTGTGCTCTAAATGTCTAATCTTGAGTGTGAAGCGGTGCGGTAGAAATCCCACATTGACCTGTTATATGGCCAAAATAGTAATTATAAATTTGCGAGCAATCCCCATCCCAAAGTTAGCTTTTGATGTTGAGTTAGGTCTAAAGACCGAATTCTAAGATCTTAATTTATCAACTTAAAAATGAGCTTAGTGATATACTGCCATGGGCATTTATTTACCTTGGATGCTATAAGAATGGGCTGGCTACTCACTTGGTAGAGAAAACCTTATTTTTCTATTCAATGAGATATTCATGTTTCTTTGAAGTGACTAAGTGATTTACTTATTCATCCCAGAAAACAGAGATTTAATAGATTGTTATCTTTCAGGCGTTTCCTGACTTGGATGACAATTTAATGTAACTATGGTTTTTTAGTTTGTTGAGTCTGAAATTGTTTTATTTTTAGTTACTTCTCATATTTTTGTTTAACTCCTTATCAAAGTAGTAAGTCAAGGTTCTCCCATTATGATTGGCATAGCTGCCTAGTTGATCCTTATCATCAGCACTTTTGTGGAAATCTTTATTCTCTGTCAGAATTTGATCATGTTTAATTGTGTTATGATTTGTGAATGTAGGTTTGCAGTGTCCTTCTTTGTCCTTAAATTTAGTCCATTTATACATTTTTTATTGATGATTTGGATGTGAACTTTTGGCAGATGAAGCCCTTTTTGAAGAAGTTGAGAAGTTGCATAAGCTTCTTAAGGAAGGAACTTCTGGTGATTTAAATAACCACAGTAAGGTCATGAACAATGCCTCCAATAACTCATCTGTAAGAATGACAAGAAAACGTATGAGGCAGGAACAGGATGCACTGGACAAAGAAGCGGAGCTTATACCATGTGAAAATTATGAAGGTAATTCTGTGGAGAGAGAGTCAACACAAAGCTTTCTCAAGGAGAATGCTTCAAATAAGGTGAGCAATTAGAACCTTTAAAACTGAATATAAATGCATGTGTTCATTTATATGAATTATAAGTATGTATGCACATTTCATTTAATTCTTTTGGTGGAAAAATTAAGCACCTTAATCTGCTGGTATTTTGTTGTGAAAAGCCATTGGAGTGCTCTACGTCTAAGGCTAATGATCAATCAGGTTGGTGTGAGTAAATGGTATTCATGCGTCTTTATACATGAATTGTTTCATTGGGGTTTTAGCAATATTTTTATATATCCTTCATTGTGTTTTATAGGTCTTGATTTACAAGAAAGTGGTCGTAATAACTGGCTTGTTCATGCTCTTTTTGAGTATACATTGGATATGAAATTATCGACTGACAATCAAACTGGACGATTATGTCTTTTTGCAATGCATCAATCAAGTGGTAATTCATACTTTTGGCTTGTAAATTTGTGACCAATATCTTTTTCTTAGTATTTCTTAACCTTATTACACATGTTTTTGAGTTAACAATTATTGAGAATATTATACTGCTTTTCTATATTGTTTTAATTTGGTTATGTTGGGAGAATTCTTAAAGATTAGCTCTATGTACTTGTTCTAGTTGACCCAGTATTACTTTGTTAATAAATGGAGTTTTTACAAAATGCTTCTATCAAGTTTTGCTTCAATTGAACATTATCCTGGTCAACGGTGCAATTGGATGTCAGTGCACCATATCTTTTTGTACTGTAATGCATATAAATGTAACTATATGAATTTAGACACTCTAGCAAGGTTACATTAATGGGTAATGGGCTGTTTAAAATTTAAAAAATTCGGAAATGAGGGTATATACTGTGTTTAGAAGACTCAATACTTTAATGAGCTTGATTGCTGCTAGCTTAAGAGTGATTACTATCAAATATCAAGCTGTGACATTTGTTGAATGATACCTGTTCCCTAACTTTTAATTGCAAAGTTTTGGTCAAATCAATTTTTAAGTGCTTGAAATATGGTTCAATCTAGTCTCAAAGTTGTAAAATGTTTTCTTTAAGTAAGGGTTTGAGGGATATTGTGGGTGATATATTGATGCAAGAGATGTTTCAAGGGTTGCAATGGCTAGCAATAACCAGGTTATATGATTGGACTTTATTTGACCAAAACTCTGCAATTGAAAATGGAAAGACAGACACCATGATACGTCAACTGTAATAATTTGGTCATGCATGACTGGTGTGACGTGTGAGAACACATGGTGGTGCCACAAGTTTTCTTACAACTATAAGACTGTTCTAGAATCAACAGACTACATTTCTTTTTAAGGCAGTCTTCATATGCATTAGCCACTGTCATGTTGATGTATGCTCTTTGTAGATTATATGGTTTCTTTCTACTAGAGATTAAAGAGGATAAATAAGATATGAGATAAAGATTTGGAGACAAGTTTGAGAGCATGTGATTTTTCATTTAATAAGAGTAGAAAGGACTGTATGTATTGTAAGTTTAGTCGGAAGTATACTAATTCTTGCATAGACCATTCCATATAGATCTTGTGGTTTATAAGTATATCAGATCCATCATACAAATTAATGTGGGATGGATGAAATCAGTGAGTGCTTTCACTGCTTTGGATGTATTAGAAAAGTAGCAGTCATATTTAAGGGAAATTTTATTGCGGGACTACAAGACCTACAATGTTGTATTAGATTGAATGTTGAGTTGTAGAGGGTCAACAGAAAAGAAAGACCAATATTGAAAAGATGAGAAAGCTACAAGCATGAGTCAACGCACAGGACAATATATGATTAGGAATGAAATGCGTTAGAGCATGAGTTGGGTTAAAACCTATTTTGGTAAGTTGGAGTATCCTTTTAGGTAGTATGAGCATGTGCAGAGAAGACTTTTTGATGCCGCAATGGCAAAATAAATCGGACGGAGGGTAAACTGGTATAGGTAAAAGGAGACAAGTACTACAGGCCAAACCATTAACAAAGGGCTTAGATCTAAATGTTTTCCCTTTAGATATGGTTTTCAATGGCGACCTTCTGGTGTTTGGATGGTTCGGTCTACGTAGCCAACTCCAGCCATTGAGAAATGGAATTTTGTTTTTTTTTTGGATAAAAAATTTTGTTTTTTTTCATTATTGGTAGAAATGCAATTGCAAAATCATTATGCCTCTGCGCTAATGATTGCAGCCAGTAGTGTTGAACCTTCAAACAAACCTTATCAAGGATACATTTCTCCTCCTCTTTTTGTCTGCATATATCTTCATTCTTCCTGACACATCTATCAAATTTCTCTTATCCCATCTTATTTTCCCATTTATGTTTGTTTTAGATGTCAATTGTGTGTTTTAGATGCTTTGATTATGTAAAATGCATCAGCCTGTGAATCAGTTTTCTTTAAACTTTGTAAAGTTTGTTCTGTTTATTTTCAGTTCAGTGAGAAAGTCTTGTTTACTTGGGAGGACCTTCACTGCTACCTTTTTTTATTAAAGTTTAAAATAAAGTTCTAGCTGTTCAGCATTTTATTTAATTGCTTGGTTAAAATGTTTCTCTTATTGACAGGTTACTCTTTCAGTATATCATGGATTAGTAGAGCCCCTGGAGAGGAAGCAGAACTGCTATACCATGTTCAATCTCTAGGCACACTTGAAAGGTTAGCACCAGAATGGATGAGGGAGGATATCATGTTCAGCCCAACCATGTGCCCCATATTCTTCGAAAGGGTATCGCGTGTTGTAAATCTGAAACACTGAAGATGCTTTACGTCCAAATTAATTTGATTAATGAAGATGCTTTACGTTCAAATTATTGGGGACAGATTGGGAGGCGCAAGTAAAAATACAAGAAGCATTCATGGACTGCACCTAATCAACAAGAAAACTATTCCATTTTATTATTAATTTCGTACTATTTTTAGGCTCAATTTTTTTATGCCACTGTGTTCTCCTAGCCTTACTTAAAGTTGTCAATTAGTGCTTCAAGTCATGTTATAGTGGCTAGTGATATTTATTTCCTAGTTTGTGGTTGCTTTCTAGGTAGATGCACTTATCAATGCTATTGGTAAATACATGGTAGAAAGTTACTTCTACCTTTTAAGCTTAGCCTATAAATATTAATATTAGACTTCACTTTTAATCAATCAAAAAAAGAGTTGTATGCAAATTGCATTTTGCAGAGCTTGATACCTTTTGTATCTTGTTGAAGACCACTGCTCAGATCTTATCAAAGGTATTCAAACCTTAGTGGTGGTTCTACATTTCTCCCAGCTCATTGTGAGATACATGGATTGCAAATATGAAAAGTCTCGTGGAGCATTGTGAGATAAAACTTTTCTCCCAGCTCATTGTGAAATACACGGGTTCTTGAAATCGCAGGATGCAAAGGGAACAATTCCTTCTTGAACCTTAATTTCGTTATCTCCCGATTCTCCCAAATTTGAAATGATATATTCCTATCGACACTGATGAACCCTCAAATCACACTTTTCTCCCAGATCAACTAGTGATAATTGACTTAAATCGACTTAAATCTTGTTTGATAATTGACTTTACCCATATCTCCCAAATCGACCTGTTGTGCTTCAGCATTGTTATTTCATTCTCTCAAATCTCTCTTCTCTTATTGATACGGTTAGAATTTAGAAAAATGGGGACCCAAACTTTCAATTTAAAAAACTAGAGCGATGCGATGCGAAGTAAAAAAATAAAGAAAATGAAGGTTAAAAACCAAACTTTGAATTAGCAGCCCCTTCTTTAAAAAACCAAAATAAAATGTATAAATAAAAAAAAATATAGAAGAAATATTTGTTATTAATATATAAAAAAAATTATGACAAAAAAAAAAATCAGCGACTTGTGCAAATGCAAGAACATTTTACTAATTTAAAAAAAAATAATTTTTAAGAGTTTTAGAAGTTTGTAAAAAAAAATCACAAGGTTTTCTCAATAACTAATTTTTGGATTACTTTTACTTTGATGCGAAAAATCTCACAAGTCAACTAGCGCACATATTATTAACAATGGACACATGGTCGTGCAGTTTTGACGAGTTGTCTGTCGTACCATAGCTTTAAATTCATATCAATCTTCTAACTCCTTAATAACAAATTCATCAATGCCTTAGTAAAAAAAACATCCATGTACATCCAACAAATAATTAAGGAGGTGTACGTATAGAATAGAAAGAGGAGAATATAATTATAGTAAAACATTGAGCCTCAAAATAGTATATAAGTGATATATAGATACTAAGATCCCTTCAAGGCATAGTTCTTAAAATAAAAAAAGAATTTTATCTCTAATCAAAGGCCAACTCTTTAAACAAATCTAAGTTATCTTGTGCGATAAGTCTCATTAGTTGTAAACAGAGAATAACTCGGTCTACAAAATTAACACTCCAATACTTAGAAAAATCAAACGATTACTTTCTTGCACAGGAAGCTAAAAAATAAGATAATTTTCATTACTTACACAAATCAATATTAAAATACAGCAGTAGGCAGTTCCATGTAATTTGAGCTACTCAAAATTTGACTAACCCAATTTTACTTGACATATATTCTCTCACCTTCTTTGCCCCACCCATAAATACCACGTCTCACTTCATCTACTTCCCCCTCTCTGACATAAATACTTACATTCTAAGTTAGTAATGGCTAGATATCACAAAAGTGCATGCTAAATCCCTGCTTCTCTTGAGTACAAAAAAAATAGCAAGATTTGCAACAACTGCCCCCAATGCCACTTAAAAGAATATGAAGAACCAGTAGATCGGTCTCACAAGTTGTAGGACGAGAACTAATATGTAGTACTAGGTAGAGTTGTGATCAATAATCTATACGCAATCGTCGTAATTCAGATTTGAATGCTGTGATAGAACTGAGAGTCTTATGAGCAAGACTCCGTATATCTTCTCGTGAACAATCCGTTGAAATCCTGACAAGTTCCCAAAGAGCACCTCCACTAATCATGTCTTTTGCATTTGCTTCTGCAATGTTTATAACCTCAGTTGCTTTAAGTTTTATAATGATGTACTTGCAAATATTGAAAAAATGTGATAAGAAATCATATTACCATGTTGTGCCAAGTGACAAAGTGCAAGCTCAATGTGACGCCTGATCGGTGCAGCTTCATTATTAGCATTTTGTACTATCCACGGAAGTGCACCATCTTCTATCAGTATAGATCTGCCAGTTTTTATCCCTGAGAGTGCAAATTATATTAGTAAGAGCAACTCCATCGTTTAAAAGAACCATCTTAGTTTTTCTACTTCATAGGAGTAGTGTGACGTGGATGACACTGTAGATAACTGTTTTGAAGTAAGAACATGTTCTTATCTGAAAAGTGGGCCAATTACAAGTTCATATTTGAAATTACCATCGGAGTAAATATGGTATGGTATATGTTCTTAATTATTACATGGCTTGGGTTGACACACTTATCTTAATATAAGAACCAAAAATCAGTTCTATGGTGGGAGATGGTCTAACGATCCAAACTAAACCTCCTCATTTCATCACTTTATTTTTAGTATAAATATTTTCAGTTTCTTTTTGGCAAGTGTAGTGGGCAAAAAAGATGGCAGTGGCTTGCCTAGAAACGTGAATTTTACCTTAGTTATCGGGTGACTGACATTTTGGTGACAGTTAACTAGTAACAATTTTATCCATTTTATATCCAATTTGACATGTACACTTAACATTTTCACCGGTGAAAATCATATAATAATGTGGAAGAAAGTAGACCTTGATTAGAAGCTCGAGACTCGCATTTTGCAAAATTGGCAATTCCTCGTGCAACTTGGGAAAGAACATCTGGATGTCCACATCTTACAATTCCTAGTAAGGCCTTGATACCTCCCTGAGATCTCAGAGTCATCAATATTTTATCTGGATGAAGAAAGACAACATTATGAATAAATTACAAAAGATGTCTTGTGATGGTAATATGAAGATAATGGTGATTTTAAATGTAAAATCTACAGGTAAAAACACCATTTTCAAATACAACTTAATGACAGAAAAACTAAATGAAGAACATTGACAATGAAGCTTGCACAGAAGTTTCATATAATATGGCGAGTTCACCCAACACATTTCATAGAGAAAGTAGAAAAGTAGAAAAGTAGAAAATTACTCTTGTAATCTCTAAAATAGAAAGTCCCAAAATATCCCAGCTTTAAATGACATTACTTTGTAAAATTATGCGAATTAAATCTCTCTGACAGACTGATTATATGAAGCAGCATCTGGATTAGTTTATTCCATCAGTGTCAATGTAAAGTAGCATGTATATTATTATCACCAAGGACAACCATTCAGGATAAATGTCGTCAATCATGGCATCAAAATCAGACGCGTACATCACCACCAACCTGGTATGCCTTTTAACTAATTTCCCAATTGTTTTTATTTGATAGTTAAAAAATATATTTTCAAAATTAAGATTTTAGCCACATGAATGACAAGGAAGCAAGGAAATATACCATTTCCACATAGGTTAGCAATTGCCCCAGCAACCATTCGAAGAGTTTGGGGATCTTCGGCATCAGATGCAGCCATTGACAGCAGAGTAATTCCTCCTTCAGCCATTATAAGTTCTTGATTCGCTTCTGAATTGCCACAAAAGAAAGCAAGACAATATCAATAATTCAATACTAAAATTAATTAAATGCAAGACCACAAATTAACTGTACTGGTAACAAAGTCTGATGCAAGATCCTTTTATCTAAAATATTTCAAAGAAATAAATAAAAAATACTACAATCAACATCACCATTCATGGCAAGATTGGCAATCGCCCCAGCAGCTACTCTGCGAACAGTTTCATCTTCATATCTTCGAAGAAGCATCAGCAAGGAAGTAAGACCACCAGCTTCAACAATTCTCTTTTGATTAGCCTCTGCATATTAGATTGAGATAAATTACTAAACATACCGTACAAGTAACAAAAGGCACAAGAACATACACAACGAAAAGATTAAAGTCAAAATTAAGACTTCAGTATGAATGCAATGAAAATTTGGAAAGAAATAAGAAAATAGTCAAGGGGGTGGGACCAAAGTGAAAACAAAGATGTGACTGCAAGTTGCTTTCAACAACATTTACCCATAAGAGAGAAGAAACTTTATGGAAAATTTCCTGATTAACAACATCCTAAATAGTATTGAAGGGAAAGTCGACAGAGAATATTTAGAATTTCTATTTCTAACAAAAAATTAGAAAAGAAAAAAAAGGCTATGCAGCAAGGTTATATACATGGCGAAAACAAAGCAAAAAAAAAAAAACAAAGAACCACAGAAGCATAATTTTCAGGATCTACAAATTGAGCATCACAATTCACAAATGAAGATAGGGGTGAATAATCAAAACATAGGCCAAATATCTGAAAGCTCTGATTTCTGAACAAAACAAATATACAAAAGATGACCATTTTTATTTCACCCGTCCAGAATTCATATAACTTGGAGAAAAGAAAGAGACAAAAAAATGCAACATCTGGTAACACTACAGAGTAGAGGCTTAGGAAAAGTTTAGCTTCTACCTTCGGCTGCTAGGTTGGCCACCACTTTCACAGCATGAATTCGTACATTGGCATCATCTGACTCCAGTAATGACAAGATCTTTTGTAATCCAACTGTTAAAATAATGTTTCATGTTAGCATGAATGATCTGATGTTTATTCTAGTGTTGTAAAAAGGGCAGTAAATCGGTGGAGCAGCCCCTGCCACTATAAGATATGCAGTAGAAGAGCAGTTCAGTGTGGCCGCCATAGCGGTCAAAATAACCGATGATGCGGCCGCTAAAGCGCCACTCGCCAGAGTAAGTTAACAAAAAAAATATCTTAAAATTTATAGGTTTTGGCTCTTTTGCTTGGGGTAATTTAGGAACTTTGCAATTAATAGACACCAGAACAGTTTTTGGGCTTCTCTCTCAGTAGTGTCTCACTCCTACTGTCATCTTTCGCCCTCTCACTGGTCAGTCATAGGCTCATAGCTAACTGTTGAATGTTTAGATGTATAGCATAAATTATAGAAACTATATATAAAATTTCAAAATAGCAGTCTTTGCACTATCCACTATCTCGCACTTTTGGGGTTGGCTGCTATTCAGGATTGATGACATTGGTGTAAATAATCAATGCATAACTTAAGACAACATGTACCTTGCTCAAAGAGTGTAGCAACAGGTGACTTCTGACCATTCGCAGCATCTTTGAATTGGGAATGCCTAACTTGAGTCACAGAGGAATCTGTTGCAGAAAATGTACTCCCTGAGCTTCCACCTTCCAAACATCTTCTCATCTATGATCATAACATTAAATAAATGATGTTGAAGTTATGCTAAAAATAAAAACATAACATGCAGCTAGAGGCTATGCAGAAACAAAAGAACTTCATCTCATAACAAACCACTACCAATTTCAATGTGCTAGACGAGATTTCCATATTGACGGAACTTTTTGAAGAACTTTAAAATGTAAATATGTTAAGAACACTGAGAAACTAGCTTCTGGTTCTCCTAAATTTGAATTCAAGTAGTTTCAAAATCCTAATACAACTAGACTATCATATAGTTCATTGTTGTATTTTTGTTTCAGAGGAAAAGCTCATGAGTTAATGAATGTTGTCCTCACATTTGTTTGGAGTAGCATTATGTTTGATACTCTGCTTATATTTATGTTGACGAGTTTCTATAACTAGTACACAATGATATTGAAGAGGATTCATTTTATAACCACTTTTCAATTACACTGCAAAGCTAATGCATGAAATCCATGCTAAAATTTATTACTGAAGCATATGCTGAATCCTTAGTCAACCTAAAACAAATACCTGCTCAATTTCATAGTTTGACTGCAATAATTGACTTCTTAACTTCATCTCATAACAAACCACTACCAATTTCAATGTGCTAGACGAGATTTCCATATTGACGGAACTTTTTGAAGAACTTTAAAATGTAAATATGTTAAGAACACTGAGAAACTAGCTTCTGGTTCTCCTAAATTGAATTCAAGTAGTTTCAAAATCCTAATACAACTAGACTATCATATAGTTCATTGTTGTATTTTTGTTTCAGAGGAAAAGCTCATAAGTTAATGAATGTTGTCCTCACATTTGTTTGGAGTAGCATTATGTTTGATACTTTGATCTCTATTGGTGATCTGCTTATATTTATGTTGACGAGTTTCTATAACTAGTACACAATGATATTGAAGAGGCTTCATTTTATAACCACTTTTCAATTACACTGCAAAGCTAATGCATGAAATCCATGCTAAAATTTATTACTGAAGCATATGCTGAATCTTTAGTCAACCTAAAACAAATACCTGCTCAATTTCATAGTTCGATTGCAATAATTGACTTCTTAATATTATTATTTCTTCTTCAAGTTTCTTCTTCTGATGAGCTTCATCCTCCAGGAGGTTGTGAAGCTTTGTAATCTCAAAACACCCTCCTTCCTAGTACACAATAAAAAGTTTCTAATTTACCAGAAATACATGATTGAAAAAAAAACAACAGAAGCCAGAGAAGTTTTCCATTTAAAAGAAACTCACCTCTGGTTGTGTATATTTCTCCAGTTGCCATTTTAGACGTGCCACCTCTTCTTCAGCTGCCTTTCTTCTATTGCTTTCAGTTTCGAGCAGCATTTTGAGCTCAGCAACTTCGTCTGCAGAAGATTGTGCAGGCCCCTGTGCCAAAAAGACATAAATAGCTAAACAAATAAGCACAAAAAAAAAATATATTTACCCGAAAGCAGGGAAAAGATGTAAATAGAACTCCACAAGGCAGACCAAGTCACAAGCCAGTTGCAAAGATAAATTGTACTACATCCGTTCCAAAATATATCGCTTTAGTAAGTTGCACACAAAAATTAACAAATGTAGTTAATTATGTAAAGGACAGGGAAACTGAGTTACTTTACAAAATTACCCTTCGTTAACCGTATGACAGAAATTTAAAAAATTGGAAAAAGTGAGTAACAAATAGCAAGGGAAATCAGAGGAAAAGTAACATTACTACTTCATTCATATTAAAAAAAACGACATATAGAATGAGAATCGTTTTTACTAGAATGACATATTGTAGGACGGGGTGACAAAAGAACCAGTGAAGATTGAAGTGTTAATCATACAATTGAATTAAGTACATACAGGCTATAATAAGTTAATAACTTAGTCAAAAACAAGGAAAGACTACTAAGAAAACCCATATGTAAGCCGAGAAAAACAATTCAAATCTCATTCTCAGCTCTTAGAGAAATTCTTAAATTTTCAAAAGCAAAATTCATGTTAATCTCAGATGGAGGCGTGTAGCGCTGACCACTAAAAATTCTATAGTGGGTAGCGGCATGAGCACTATTGTGAAGACTAAAAAAGTAAAAACCATGTACAAAAGTAAATATAAATTCAAACATGCATAAATACTAAAAAATAAAAAGGAAAAAACCACAAAATTAAAGGGACATTCATACTCATGGCTACAGTGTGGAACTTCAACTGCAGACATATTACTGAAATTGAAATATGCTTTAATATTAGCATTAAGGATGGAAATGCCCAGGTCAGGCCTGAACAATTTCCCAAATCTAAGGCAGTAATAGTATGGCCTACATACATGACACAGACCCTTTTTGAAGTTTGGCATAGCTTTGTTAAAATTTTGGATTGACCCAAAACCTATTTAAAGACCTACTTTATAATAATCCCTTTAAATAGGCCAACAAGTCTACCTCTAGGCTCTAGATAGGCCAATAGGTTAAAGCCTTCAAATAAAATAACAAATAAAAAATTTCAATACATTGAAGTCAGGATCCAATGCGATAAAAATAAAATAAAACAAATGCCTTTTTCCGCTAGGCGAGATATCAACGGCAACAATAATAATATCTCGTTTACATTACTTAAATAGACACACCGTTACCTGGGGAAATAAAAATTGATGGACTAAAAAGTCAACTATTTTAGTTAAATATATTTTTTTTATTAAAAACCTTAGCCTTACTTAGGGTGTGTTTGGTTTGGAAGAGAAGTTGTGAAGAGAGAAATAGGTAAGAGAGAGTATGAGAAGAGAGAAATAGGTGAGAAATAAAGTAGGTTTGAGGTATTGATTGGTTTAAGAGAAAGATAAGAGAAATAGGAAAGAGAGAAGTGTTGGTTGTTTTAAAAAATAAATAAATACCCTCCAATTTAAATTATCTAT
Source organism: Trifolium pratense (assembly GCF_020283565.1). NCBI lineage: Eukaryota > Viridiplantae > Streptophyta > Magnoliopsida > Fabales > Fabaceae > Trifolium > Trifolium pratense. Next base: position 18,576,726 of record NC_060064.1, on the reverse strand, counting down.
ATTTTTTTTTAACTCAGTTAATTAACTTATTAAACTACCCCCTTTTTTTTTACAAAACTACCTCATTTTTTTTAAACTACCCCATATTTTTATTAATTATTAGTTTTAAAAAAGGTGTATTCCCCACTTGGTTCATCATCAAGAAGCGGTAATCCATTTAACTTGCTTTATAAAACAAAAACAAAAATTCTCGGTTTACTCATGTTCTTCGACATTAGCAATAAAAATAATATGACTGCAAGTTGTTGCCTTCAAAATTGTGTTCATTCCCAAGTAAGCAAAATGGCTTTAGTTTAGTTTTTTTTTTTTTTTGATAAGCAGCTTTAGTTTAGCTTTGATTTTGTGTGTTATAAGCCTAAAAGGGAATGGATGATTGAGATGTGCAAATCATGAAAAGGGGGTAGTGCTATGGCTGTGAATTATGAGTAGGAAGAGATAAGGGTATTAGTGGAATAACAGAAAAAATTGGTCTTTCCTCTTCCTTTCTTCGCTGATCAGCGAAGCGAAGACTTACAAAAGTGGTGGGCCCCACCATATTTCAGTCTTTCTTTCTTATTTCTTTGATGCACCAAACAAGAGAAAGTGGCACTCTCTCCTCTCTTCCCTTATTCTCTCTTCCCTAATTTCTCTTAAAACAAACACAGGCTTAGTAAATAGTGTAATCATAAAATGCAGTCATAGAAGTGTAGTGAGACTTGCTTAACGAAATTTAGAATTAGAAAGTCAATATGACTGGGTAGAAATAAAAGCATTTTGACTCCAATACTGCCTACAGCCTACCTCAGTCTTGAATTACAAAGAGAATGGATGATAAACATCCTTCCTAACAAACTAACAAACTAACACCACAGGAAACACCCAAGAGAAGAAAAATAAGACCAAACAAAGCCACCAAACCCCTAAACATATATGATAGAGAAAACATTAATAGCATATCATTTACAATAAATTGGAGCCAAATGCCAAATCTTAACCACATCAAATGTTGTGCTATAAAAACTGCTTGGAAAATAAACAAAATATGTTCTAACCAAATATGCCAAAGAATAGCATAGATTGCAAATTGTGACAAAAAATGGGTTCTTAACTTGAGTTTGACCAAAAGTTAACAAATAATCGAGAATTGGCCTGGGAACCTAGGACACACCCAGTATCCCCCCGGCAATGCTAAACCAGACTAAACTAACACGTGTTCCATAAAAACTCACAACTAATCCAAAAATATGGAGGTGGCATAGTTTAAAAAGGAATACCTCTCCATTATCAGCATGACAATCGTGTCTATCTTGATTCAACACCAATTTCTGTTCCAGCTCCTTTACAATTCCCATATACTCCATCTGGCATTTCAGTTTCTCTTTCTGCAGGGTATACAATCATACCACTCCATGTAAGACATTGACCAAAGATTAAAGATGTTTTTAAAAAAAAATGTTAAAAGTTAGCATCTTCAGGGATTTATATTTTCAACAGAATATGACATGATGGTTCCATGTCTTATATCTGCTATGTAAGGAATTAGATATAGCCTTAAAAAATATGATAACAAACAATGAAAAATAATTAACAAAATGCAGATAATCCGTAATAGTTGTAAACCGTGTGTGTGTGTCCCTCTCATTTTAGATATGTCACTTCTTATCCTCAAAATAAACAAGCTGGGATTTTTTCTTTACAAAAAAAATAAATAAATAACGCTCATCATATCCTATCCTTGGTTAACAGGTCATGGATTCCGATACCAACTTTAACTCCAAAAGATACTAACAAATCATACTACAATAAATAACAATATCTCAACAGCTAAGTTGTATCTATAAGAGATGCGGATGCCTAGATCTTAATAAAAGTATTCCAGCCGAATAGAAACCCTCTTGTTTTAGATATACCAATTCCCATCCTTAAAAAACACAAGCTGAAATGATTCTTTAGAAAATAACACTCATAAGAGTCTCTCCTTAGTTTACAAGATATGGATTCTGTTTAGCCAAGTCATACCCCATAAATCATAAGTACCATACAATCTGTACATTCTGTTCACAGTACCTGAAATGTTGGAACCACACATGAACTTATCTATTAAAATAACCATCTATGCAAGCATTGTGCATACAACTACCAAGCCTTCTAGTTCTACCATTAAGTGGGATTGGGCTACATGGATCAAACGACGCCATAATATTCTATCATATATCATTATCCAACTCATTAATCTCTAGGTCTTAATAGTTTCTCATGTAGTTTTTCTAGATCTTCCTCCGCCTCTAGTGATTTGACTACATCTGATCTACTCTCCTTGCTATATAATCTACAGGTCTTCTCTCTACATGCCCAACCCACCAAAACCAAGCATTGCATTATGCATAACATCCGTGAAATACTTCAAAACTAAAAGAACCTATTCCAAAAACAAACAAAAAAAACATGCAGTCAACACTGTGCTACACTGCTAGTTTCATATAGATAATGCAACAAACCTCAAATTCATTAGCAAATTTTCTCTCAGCCTCCATAATACGACACTGTGCCTCCAAATTTATTTTTTCAATGTCATCCTCAAAAGATTTCTGCTGCCTCTCATTCTCTGCAATGAGCTTATCCAACTGTATTTCAAGTTTTCGTGACAAGCTTTTATAATCAAACTCCTCCTTTATTTTCAGCATATTCTCAACTTTCATAGCCTGAGACATATAATACACATCACTTATGAGTTCAAGAAGAATAAGATGCTGGATATGATTAGGAAAATTTTAACTTGGAGGAATGAGCATTGATCTAATTAAGATACCCGTAAGAGTATCTTAATGCATGGCACAGGGAGACAGGTATAGAATCTAGCGTACTCAAATTATAGTATTTAATAACTTCTGACACAAGAGTCCAATATGAATGGCTATTCAAATTCAAAATATTTCCCAACACTGATACCAAAACACTTCAAAATAAAAAAGGAAAACACAAAATGAGACAAATATTAAGAGTTAAGTTGATATTTTTGTATTAATTAAAAATTGTATATTACAGTACAGGTACTCAAATATGAAACCTGACCCTTTGGCCAAACAATATGGTACTGGAAGTCTCTCCTCGATGACGTGGAGATGGACCAATAGTCACTATCAATGAAGTCCTAGCTGTGCCTGCAAATTAGTGGAAAACATTAAACATGGAATATAGAATACTAGAACAAGCTCCAGTGGTGAGGGGTTTGGGTAGTATGCTAGAGGTCTTGGGTTCGATCCTCAGCTCCATTGTAAACCAAAAAAAAAAAAAAGAATAATAGAACAAAAATTCTCATAGTTACAAAATATAGAATAATATCGAGTAATAATGGCATGTGGTGCAAAGAATAAGAGACTAAATGTGTCAATCCAGGATTTGAGAAACCAGTTAACCCAGACCGTGAATGAGTTGGAATTGGGATCCCAAGGAAACTTGGGCCTTTATTACTTGGACGTTCTTCCGGAACTGGTACAGAAATGGGTGCTTTTTTTTACGTTGTTTACCATAGCTATTGGGGGGGTTTCAGGGAAGACCTATGTGGGGAACCTTTTGGGTGTGGGATGCATTGTTACACTGAAATATTTGAATTTTGATCGCATAATGCGAAGAACCAGAGGCTGAGAATAAGATATGTCTAAGAAAATATATAGATTAAGGCAACTTACCACCAAAAGAATCTCGGAGCATCCTGGTGAGCTTCGAATCACGAAATGGAACGTGAGCATTATTCTCTGCCAGAGCATTAATACATTTTCCCAGTGAACTAAGTGAAAGATTTATAGATTTAGCTTCCTCAAGCATGAGCCCTTCACTTCCTGGTGGGAAAAAAAAAAGACAAATATTAAGAACATATCAACTGTCTCCCCTGTTTGGATAACCAACTTAATTAAATGCTTATAGCATAATCACTTATCATATAAGTGTTTATGTATAAGCTCTTTCTATAACAAAAGATAAAATAAAGCAAACTTGTTTTCATATAAGCTACCATGTAGAACTTATGGACATGAGTTGAAAACGGCTTATGAACATGTCATAAGTTGTTTCCAAAGGCTCTCTCAAACAGGCTCAAAGGTTCATAAGCTAATATAAGTCAATACAAAATAAACCCTTAATAACAAAAGCTACTAAGCCATTGAAGTTAAGACAAGGACCAACACCGACCAAATGTATGCATTTCAAAACCCACAAGAAACAACGAATAATATAGCAGATGATTCGTTTGGACTCGGTTATTTTTTAATTAATGTTCACTAATAATTACAAAAAAATGTTTTAGTTTTCAGTTTTTCCTGTTTTCAAGATTTTGTGAAGGATCTGGTGAAATAATTAAACATGGAGAAGCCACTCTCAGAAAATGGTGATTCATTTCAATGCTTCACAGAGAAGCCACTCTCAGCATAATGCATGCATTCATCCATGACAATGCTTCACAGAGAAGCCACTCTCAGAAAATGGTGATTCATTTCATGACATGCATAATGCCATAATAATTCAATACGTAAGAATTTTAAGTTCAATGCACACCTGATTTATGAACACGCTCTGAACCTGCTAAGTCAACCACAACCAACTTGCTCTTCCGAACAAGTGGTTTTGAAGGTTTAATCAAGTGCGAGACATCACCATTTTGACTAGTAGATACAATATCTTCGCTTTCTACGACAGACCTCTTAATATGTACCTGTTTAATATTAGAAAATATAACTTCATCAAGATTGGATATTAATTTTAAGGAATTGCAAAAAGAAGCTAGCTGCATTTCTTTATTTGCAATGAATAAAAAAAACCAAAAGGAAAACAAAAAGTTTTATTATTTCACCGTCAGCATAGCGTGACTACGAGAAGACTCAGTGTTCATTTTGGTATTAGCAGCAACACGATTAGCTTCCCCTATTCTTAACAACTCCAAAAAGCTCTGCTGATCCCTGATATCTACAAGAGTTGCCCCAGGCAAAGATACATCACCGGTTCTTGGATCTTCGACTATTGGAATGTTATCATTTGCTGGATTAAGCAAGTCCTGAAGAGTCTCCATGTAAAGCTACACATTTATAGCAAACAAAATATGAGATACAGTTTCTACGAAATTCAAAATACCCTGTAAGAGTTGTGTTATTTGAACGTAAGAATATAGACGCCATATGTGACATCTTATGTGTTTATCTCAATCTCTCTCTTACTTTTTATCTTCTACAGCTTACATTTTAAAAACACAAAAAACCAAAGGAGGACACACTGTATTTAACATCAAAATCTTGATGTCAAATATCATTACTCAAAATATTATGTAAACAAAGAATTATTTAATGATAAAACAAAATGGGGGGGGGGGGATGGGGATAGAAGATAAAAGTTGATAGATATGATTCAAAAAGCCTTAATGCACATAAAATTCAACCTGCAGATACGAGACGGTGACAGAATCAGTAGCTGGAGATAAATCGGCAAGAATATCCTCCATGGAACGCACCATGATTCCACGACTTGAGGTGTCTCCTTCACCTAGTTGTCCAAGAGTAAATGTTTTTCCCGTTCCAGTTTGACCATAAGCCATCACAGTCCCATTATAGCCATCAAGGACACTCTGCCAACCACATATCAATCACATGTTAAACTATATAAGTATATAACATAGAAAAAAGAGGACAATATCGTGACAAATACAGAATGCTAAAACCAGAAAAAATATTTATCAAATCAACAACTGGGCAAAGGGTTAAACATTTAGGATGTGCACCATTTTACAGACCTCAACAACTGGCTTAGCCACAACCTCATAGACACGCTTTTGTGATGCAGATTGAGTAAGCACCTCATCAAATTCAAAGGTATCTGAATCCCAATTATTTCTGCGAAGTTTCAGTCTTTTAAGCTGAAGGAGAGTAAAAATGCAAAAGGACAAACATCAAAAAAAATCCAAAAAGTGTATATATCTATAAATCAAAGCAATGCACAATTTTACAGACAGTTATTAATTAAATAAAAATGAATGCACCTCTGGTTGTAATTCAACGCAGTCACCAAAATCGGCATCTGCCATCTCTTCTTCAGCATTCCGAGGTCTCAATCTTACAGCCACCCGAACTCTTCCAGGCACTGTACAGAAAATTATAGGATAACGAGTGAAGTGATACCACCCATTGAGATTCAAAAAGTTTAGACAAATATGGAAATTGAGATTGAGCATTTCAACAAAGATAATGATGTTATGCTAATGCTTAAGTGACCAGCATTTAGCAGACAAGACATTTATATTTATACACACTCGCTATTAATTACATGTAATGTTTACACGAAAATCAATGCAAGTGCAACTTCCTAAGTACACAAATGATTCAAATCATAGTAATTGAATCTACAAATACAATACATGAACCTATGAATTTTCACGCTGCCATTTCCAACTGTCGCCTTTGCTGTTTCCAATACCACCATACCACAAAGCACAATAAAAAAGAGAAAAATTGCAATTGCCATGTTGTTTTCAAGCATTGGCTTTAATTCAAAATAAATTGACAAAAGCATAACGACAACTCACTGAAATCAGACTTTGAACTCTAATATGTCCACAATCTCTAGAAATATTGACTAGCTAGTAGCTACCATTAAGGACCTTTAAACCCTATACTATAATGAACTGATCAGTAGCCTTTTCACCATCAATAATACAAAGTATGCTCAAGTCCAACCCAACATTCACCTATCAAAGCCTGGTTGGTTCATTTTCTTCCCAACACAGGGCTTTGGTTCCATATCAGATATAACCAATATCACTAGGAATTGGATTTAAAGAATTTTAGTGTCATTGGCATTTTAATACCTAAACTTATGTTAACCATGCATTTAATATGATTCAAAGGTTTCAGCAATTAACTTCACAAATCACTTCCCGTAACAATAATTGAAAGACAAAATGCAGTTGAAATTCAAAAGTTGCATCGCTTCAGAGATATTTTCCCATTAGAATGAAATTCTTCAAAAAATCTTTTACAAAATAAGACAACACATTAGAATGCTATGAGGAATAGGAGAATAATACAGTTTCCATTTAAGCAAAAAAAAATAAACAAGCTAACAAAAACAAAACACACAATACACTTAAGTAAAAATGATGAAAGTAAATATCAAGAACAACCACAGAACAAGCTTACAAGCAGGAACCAATCACATCAAAAGACAAAAGGAGCACCCAGACCAAACCAACAATAGACTGTAGAATCATTGAAAACCTAAGAGAACAAACACTTCAAAAAAAAAATTCCACGGAACCTCTCGTTATACTTAATAAACCTACTAATCAAAACACAATCAAAAGCTTACAGACATTACTTTTCTTTTCAATGAGAAAATTATGCAATCACAATCACATCTTCATCCCCGAGCTCTAACGACACAACATATCAATAATTCCAGATCTAAACTACAATTACAGGAGTTTAAATAAACAACGTTCTCCATGCATCTGATTATTATTATTATTATTCAACAAACGGTTGGTCCAATATCACATGCTAGCTTTCTAATTCAACATTCTAACAGTTAAAATTTACCTAAAATACACACATGTAATTGTAAACCAGAACATAAATGAGCAATCAAAAACAAATCGGTGCAATATAAATTATGAACAAACTGGTCCACTCCGTGAACAACCACTCTAATCATTACTAGGTCAAGCAAAAAGTCATAATCAAAGAGTTAATGAATCATCTACATATAGTGAGCTTCATTATTGCGTTGTAATTGTAATTGAGAGCTACATTTCCGTTACAACATACACACGCACGCAGTTGTTGATTTCATTTTTTAGGTTTTGGTGAAATTGAAAAGGTGGAGGAACTAACCGGCGTCATTTCGTGTGGCGGAGTTAGGGCGGCGAAATCCGGATCCCGGTGAAGGAGAGGAAGCGCGGGGACGAGGCTTGAGAGGACGATCGAATTTGGCGCTTCCTCTTTGAGCGCCATTTCGGTGAAGGTTTGAAGCCATGGGGAGAGAGAAAGAGATAGAAAATGGAAATGGTGTTTAGCGGTTTTTGGAAACTTAAATCGAAGCGGAAGTAGAGAGAATAGAAGAAGAAAATGGGAGAGGTGTTGTGGGGTCCAGTAGTTAGAACTGCACTGTTTGTTTTTTTTTTTTTTTATATATATATATATATATATAAGTAAGTACTGTGCTTTGAGTTTGAGAGAGAGAGCCCGTGGACTTTGGAGTGGAGGTAAAATTTAAAACACACGGTTTTTTCAATTTTAACCATCATTTGTTAGGTGAGTAAAAAAAAAATCATCATTTGTTAGGAAGGTTTTAAAAATGAGAATTATTTTGGTGCACTGATTTCTCGTGTGCACGGCTAATTTTTTATTTTATTTTTTTGTCATTTAAATAATAAATGTTATAAAAATGATGAAATTTTATAAATATTATTTGTTATATAACTAACGGATCAGTCAGTGGTCGAGTCTTCTGTCTCAATCAAATGTTTGTCAAGTGGACATGTCATACCCCCGTCTCTTTATATATACTTTCGTTCTCTTCACTTCTCCCTCTTCTCATACTAGCCGAAAACAAGGTCGCTACAATGGAACTTTACTTCTCTGGAGTCCAAATTTAGGCCACTGAGATAGATACTGGAGCTAGGCAAGTGGTACAATCCCGGACACAAACTTTTCGGTTCAAACTAGTTAAGTGGCTGCATGTAGGACCGACAATAAAACTTGTAGAGGATGATGAGCAAGACGGTGATAAACATTGTCGAATAGAACATTCTCATCCTTTTGGTAGTTATTGTTAATTTTATTAATTTTTTTGTCTAACGTGTAATATTTAATTTCTCTTGGAGGAAGATTTCATTCACTTTGAAGTTAAAACATTTGACAAAGTATATAAGTTGGGCTTTGGCTAACATGGAAGACTTGATGAAGTCTTCCATGGTGCACAAGTAGTCAAAAACATCGTAACGAATACGAATTTTATAAAATCCACCGTTGGATTGAAAGTTTATATCATATAGATCATCCATAAATTTTTTTAAAGACATTAAAAATCATTTGATATGTTATTGAGACCGATCAAAATTAACGGTTTATGAATTTTTATTAAATACCGTTAATCTTGATTAGTCTCAATGACATATCAAATGATTTTAAATTTCTTTAAAAAAATTTATGGATGATCTATATAATATAAACTTTTAATCCAACAGTAAATTTTGTAAAATTCGTATTCGTTATGATGTTTTTTACTACTTGTGCACCATGGAAGACTTCATCAAGTCTTCCATGTTAGAACTCACCTATAAGTTGATGTAATTTTTCTATCTAATTTATAAGATTAATTTGCTTTAAGTTGTAACAAATCTATTTTTCTGTTTATCCTGTTATCATTTTTGTTTCACAGACTGGACGCTATTTTTTTTGTTTTGAAAAAGCTAAATCAGCCCACCCAAATTGGCGCCAGAGAGAATCGAACCTCATACCTCAAGAAGAGCACACTCCCAGGTCCCAAGTCAATACCAATGCACCAACCCAAGTGGGTGACTGGACGCTACTTAAGTAGCGGACGACGCCAAAACATAAATTAAAAAATGCAGACTGTTACTATAAAGAAATATTCGATAAAACAACCACATATTACATTGGGAATGAAGATCGTAAATTAAAAACAGCTGTGAACTCTATAAGCTAGGGCGTTGTTCACCCTTCTTGTATCCCGCAAGTGGAGACGGCCGTTGAGCTGGCTCAGCTGGTGCTTCAGATCAGCTAATATAACATCAACGTGAATCCTAAAAAGATTTGGTTTCCCGCATTTGTAGTAAACTGCAACTAGGTGAGTGTTCTTTTGGAATTCTAAATCTCTATTTTGTTGAGTTGTGAATGAATGAAAAATATGAAACAAAATATCCACCCCCTATTTATACAGGTTCTGGTGCGTTTTTGAGTTTTATAAATATTTTGTATTGATTTCTTCCGCTACTTAAGTAGTAGATTTTTGCACTGAATAGTTCGCTACCTAAGTAATAGACATACAATGGTCAGATTTTTTGGATTTTTGGTAACAGTCAATGGTCAATGATGGTGGCCAGTTTTGATTGGCCACCAGTATCGGCTATTACTTTACTTCAACCAATAAAATTCAACCTAAAAAACTATAAATTGTATCATTTCTTCTCATTCTCTCATTTCTTCTCTCATATTGTTTTAGTTTAGTGTTTTTTTAGTTTCATTATTTTAGGCGTTAACGGCCTCAAAATTCGTCGCTGATTAGACATAACGATTTCATCCATGTTTTTTTATGACGGCGATTGAGATCGTTATGCTAATCGGCGAGGAACTTTTTAGGACCTATTGGAATCATTATGCTAAATTTATTTTTATGTGCTTTTTCTTTCAAATGTAATTTTTTGTTTGTTTCACGTTGTAACTCTTCAATAAATTTATTTGTATTGAAATATTAATGTTTCAATGTAATGTAAATTCCTATTAAATATAATTATTTTTTGGTTTTCTATAAAAGGACTATCTGCTACTTGGCAAAAAATTTAAAATTTGTCACAAGGTTTTCTGGAGGCGTGAAATCTTAAATCAATCAAACTTTTGAAATTTTTTACCCATCAGCTACTTGTGCAGCGCAAGGGTAATTTGATAATTTAGCAGGGCGCGTGAGAAAACCGATAGGCTGCTAAAAGAAATTCTCTTTAAAAATTGCAACTAGTATATGAATTTAAATAATGGTTTAAAAATAAATTTATTTTTTTGTAAGAAGAAATGTAAATTAAACTTCAAAGTACGAGAAAGAGGTTTTGATTAAATCAACGACACAATTTATAACGATGTTAGAGTACAAAAGTAAGTATTTATTTTATCGTTCCACAGGAACTTATGCGATATTGATGTCGTTCAATAATTAATATAATTTTAAGTAAAGGGTTTTGAAGATGATTGTTCGTGAAAGTTCGAGAAAGTATGATAACGATAAAGAAAGGATGGAAATAACAGAGAGACGAGATTGCTGAGATTGGATTTCATTAACTCATTCATTTGTATTTCCCTAATCAATTATATAGATTTTAGTTATCTACTAATATTATCATGTATCGCTCGTCGTACGTTTCCATGTCCTCTCCATTTTTTCTCTCCATTATTTTTCTCCATTACTATAGTTTTGAGTGATTTTTAAATGGCTTAATTAGTAAAATGGTCCCTTAAAGACATTTTTGGTTTCAGATTGGTCCCTTAAAGAAAAAAAATGTCTGAATAGGTCCCTTAAAGAAAAAAAATCCGAATAGGTCCCTTAAAGACATCTCTGTTAATCAGTTTGGTCCCTTAAAAAAAGGCCAGAATAGGACCAAACTGATTAATGTTAAGTTTGTGAATTCAACTCTTTACATATTAAATATTTTGTATCATTAAATATTATATTTCTACTTTTAGGTAGCTTAACATGTGCCCTTGGTGGCACATGTTAACATGACCCTTTTGATATCCTCTATGCCATTTCATGGAACTCCAATAATAAATAAAAAAAAAATTAAATATAAAAGGGAACACTTGTTAATAATGTATGATACTCAAAGTGCTATCACCATTGGAGCAAAATATGTATAAGTTGCAAAAGTATTACATGACATTATAGAGACCACTTATTAGTAATATATGATACCCAAATTGATATTACAATTGGAGATGCTCTAAGTGACATCACATTTTATATGCAGGGGTCAGGATTTGAACCCCGGACGCCCCACTTATTCACCTTAAAAGTAAAATTTATAGCTACTAGACTATATGACAAAAAAAAAGGTAAAATGAAAGAGAAAAAAATTCATAAAAGAAAACAAAAATTAATGGTTGACACGTGTCACCATTTTATTGGTAAACTCATTAAAACAATGCTCCATAATGCGCCGCATCAACTTTCTGTTTAGCAAACCAGACGAAAGGACCAAATTTGCTAATTGAAAAAACTTTAGGGTTTTTTTACATAATTTTTAAAATGTAAGGACTATTCTTAAATACACAGTAAAATGTAGGGACTAAAAACATACTTAACCCTTATTAAAATTGCTTTCAGCTATACATGCTAGATCTACCATCTACCATACATAATAGAAAAAGGAGAAAGAAGAGTTTAGGTTTGCTACTACAAATTTTTATTTTTATAAGATTTTGATGTTTCATTTCACAATTCGCGTGTTTAAAACTTAGACATCCTAGACATTTAAAAGAATAAAGAACACTCAATTTAATTACATCTTTTGGTAATCGAGACTACGAATAGTTTACATACAACACCACACTTTTCAAACCATCTAGGCGTGTTTTCTACGAAGGACAAAACCGTGATGAGGAGAAATTATGAAGATGGAGAAGAACACCTTTGATTTATAGGTTGAAAGAGAATTATAACAGTCTCAATATCAAAACAATAAGAAATTATTGTTTTAGTACATTCAACACAAATTTTCGGGTTTAGAGAAATATAAGTCAATTTTGAGGTTTAGAGAAATAAGAAAAATATGTTTTTGGATTCAATTTTGTTTTTATTTTTTTATTTGGTGTCTCTCTGCAATTTCATTTTTGGATTTGGTATCTCTACTATAAGTGGATGACTGTACATCATTCTCGCTTGCTATGTTTGCCATTTTTTTTAACAGACTTCGACGTCAGGGATCAAAATAAAAAGAATTTGCACAGAATTTTTTTTTAAAATAAAAAAATGTACAGGACGAAAACCAAAAACTCGCGAAATTATAAAGACGAATTGGTTATTTATAAACCAAAGATAAATAACCTAATTGAAGATAAAAAAAGAAGATAAAAAAAACTTTGCGGTAACCAATTAACCTGCATATGATAAGAAGGGACAGGTTTGTGATGATATTGACAAGAGTATTCGAAGATTTATTTGGAAAGGCACAGGTGATACCGGCATGCATCTGGTTAGCTGGAAAAAAATCACCCAACCACGCAGATATAGGGGGTTTGGGTGTGCGATGCTCCAGAACTCAGGATACGGCCCTCCTTGGTAAGCTTATTTGGGAGATACTACAGGCTCCAGAGAAATTGTGGGTTAGTCTCTTCCAAGATAGATATCTAATGGGGCAATTACCTTTTAACGTAAATGTAACTGGTGGCTCGGTAATCTGGAACTCAGTGGCGAAGGCCACGAACAAGCTGAAAGATGGTTTCATTTTTAAAATTGGCAATGGGGAAACGAGTTCCTGGTATGATTTTTGGGTTCTCAAAGAAAGATTGTGTACGGTTGTGCCTTTTGTTGCAATTCAAGATACAGCCGCAAAAATTAACGATGTTTTGCGGAATAATATGTGGAATTTGCGATCTCTATATACGCCTCTACCTAACAACGTTGTTACTGCAATTACATCTATTCGGCCCAGGATTGTGCAACATCTGCCTGATGTCTGGACTTGGATTAACTCAAGCTCGGGGTTATACTCAGTTAAGGATGCTTATATTTGGCTATCAAATCCAACGTCGTTAAATGACCATGTAAACTGGTAGTGGATTTGGAAACTTCAGCTCTCGACGAATATTCAATTTTTTACGTGGCAATTAATTCATGGATCAATTCTGGTGCGAGCGGTGCTGCACCACAGACGGGTCTGCATTACCGATCTCTGTCCGCGCTGTTCAGTAGCCCCGGAAAGCATTGATCTCTGTCTTTTTCGATGTGCAGTTTCTGCTCGTTTATGGCGTGAGTGCGGTCTGAATATTTATCTCAAAAACTCTCAAGATGAGGATAATTTTTCTTGGTATAAGAATCTTGGAAAGAAACACGGGACTTTTTTTTTATTGTTCTTTGGGTGGTCTGGTGCGTGAGGAACGATATTGTCTTCAACAACCATACCGAGAGTATTCATACTAGTATGACAAAAATCTTTTCTCTGAAGAAATCCTGTGATTCTGTCTTCTCTACTAAGAACACGTCATCGATCACTTCTGTCAATCCAAGATTAGTAGCTTGGTCTAGGCCTACAGAAGGAACCACGTGTCTTAACGTGGATGGTAGCTTGCTGGGCACTACAAATACAGCCGGGTATGGTGGGCTGTTGCGTAATAATAATGGTGACTTTATTTTGGGTTTTTACGGTGTTGCAACAGTTCAGAGCATTTTATTCGCCGAGCTTATGGCGGTGTTACATGGCTTACAAATTTGTTGGGAGAATGGGTTCAGAAGAATCATTTGCTTCTCAGATTCGCTTCAGGTAGTTAATTTAATCCGGGAAGGAGTCTCAGCACATCACCGATTTGCGAATGAAATCTTTAGCATCCGACAACTAGTTGATAAAGATTGGGATGTGGTTCTGGAACATACGCTCCGAGAGGGTAATGCTTGTGCGGATATGCTGGCCAAGACGGGTGCTCTCTCTAACTTGCCATTAGTGAAAATTACTTCACCTCCTAGTGAACTCTCTATGCCTCTTCTCGCTGATGCGCAGGGTGTAGTTTTCATCCGGGAGTAATTTTTTCTTTTTCATTTTTTCTATATTGTAACAAAAAAAAAAAACTTTACAATAAATAAGATAAGATAAAAAAATCTTGCATTTATAAAACATGCTTATAAATAAGTTTAATAAATAAATTATAAATTATCTATCTTTTTTTATACATTAAAAATATGTATTAGTATTAAACTAATGAAAAAGGGAGCACGCAATACTCGCCGCAGCCACACTTGGTCGCAGTCTTCTTTTCCACACTGCCAATTCTACAATTCAAGTATTGAACATCAAGATCACACTCAGTCTCACCTGTTCCGAATCGATTCAGATTCAGATTTGATTTATTATTATGGCTTCATGCTTCAGAGGATCCGTTTTTCCGGTTTCTCCTTCCAATGTTACCACTAACAAAAATACCAGGTCCAAACTTTTCATTTTTTTGTTCTCAATTTGGTTCTTCATATGCTGTTTTTTGAAATCTGAACGAATCATTGCAGTGTATTTATGTATGTTTCTTTGTGTACATGCATTTAGATTTTGGCTGAATCTGTGTTTGGTGAGGTTATTTATTGCTAGTTGTTATGCATGAATGATGATTTTGTAGTTTTGTTACTCTGTTTCACTGATTAGTTATTAATTTCTTCGTTTTTGAAATCACCTCATTCAACAGTTTGTTTATTTAATAAAATGTTGTCATTATTTTGATTCTTGCGTTTTTGTAACATACATCATAGTGTTATTTTCAATCTAGCCATATTTGCAAGTAATGAATTCGATGAAAATAAACGGGGCGTCAGAGGTATATATATGTGTGGATTTGTTAAGACTTCAAGGTTTATTTGGATTGACTTATTTTTTAGCTTATGCGAAGCAGCTTATGCAAATAAATAAGATTTTATGTACTGTTTAGTTTATGAAAAATAGTTTATAAAGAGACAATTTTTGTTGGTAAAAACTTATGAATTATCATAAATGTTTATTTATTTGCATAAGCTATTTTCATAAGCTAAAACATAAGCTAAATCCAAACGGGCCCCGTTGTGAATCCGAAGAATACCACACCAATAAATCCTTTAGTGTGTGGAGCAAACGAACAAGCAACCAAATCAAAATGGAATAAGCAATTAAACACAGGCTAAAACAAGTAAAAAACGATGAAGAACACAAAAATTGTTTACCCAGTTCGGTTATAGCAACCTACTCTGGGGGAGAGAGACTCTCCGTTCCACTATCAAACTTCCTTCTTGATTACAATGAGATTCAATACAAAGAGTTGCAATAAATAGATTTTCCCTATTTCTACCCTTTTCCCAAATTTCTTCCCGTGATCAAGAGATTTCAATGATAAGTGTTTCCCGGTGTTACAAAGATTATTCAACCCTAGAGAAACCCAAAAGGAACCCCTTTCAACCCTAGATTGAAGTTGGTGAAGAAACCCTTTGCAAAACCCCTTCTTTCTCTCTCTTGCGGCTGCAGAAAAACAGAACAGCAACATATATAGTTGCACCTGCGCCTAGCACCCACCAGGCTGCGCCTGGCGCAGCTAGACAGTGAGAAACAGGCCAAAAACTCCCGTAATTGCGCCTGGCGCGGAGCATACTGCTCCTAGCGCAGGACTGCTTCAAGAAACTGTTTTTCTGCTTCATTGGTTTCAAGGCAAAACTCTACAGGCCCTAAGTTTATCTACTGGCATAAGTTTGGTGAGACGGTTTGGGAGAACTTATAAACACAGCTTACGATAATTTTCATAAGTTTGTTTCAGCTTATTTTCATAAGTTGTTTCAGCAACATATATTGTTTCAGCTTAATGTTAAACGTTTCTCTGTATTATCCAGGTACTCTTGTTGGAAGCCTACACAAGCAGCTGTGAAATCCACTTTCCATCTCCCAATGCGCAGTTTTGAGATGAAAAATAGGTAACGAATTTACTGTTCCAAATTCATTAATTTTCATACTGAATTCTATATTTTCTATGTGCTTTCATCTTTTCATTTTTCTGGTTGATGTTTTGTGTATTACATGTGGTTATGTGATATGTCTGTATTGTGTAGATTGGAGGGAACTATAGAATGTATGCTTTGATCTGTGATATGTATCTTTGATCTGCAAAAAATTGACAAAAACAAAAGATTTTACTTTCTGATTTATGATATGTATCTTTGATCTGCAAACTTCTTATGCATTGATTTATATTTTCTCCCTAAATTGCAATTGTACTGCTGCATGTTTTAAGGAGTATATTTAAAAGGGTCTCACGTGTTTCTGGTGTCATGGCTGCCTGTTTGAGTTTTTGCTGCTTTTCACATAATCTGTACAAATGAAGCTATATATTGTATTTACAGGACTTGTACTGAGGACATAAAAAGTCTGAGATTGATAACTGCCATAAAAACTCCATACCTACCTGATGGTCGATTTGATCTTGAAGCATATGATGCTTTGGTAAATATGCAGATCGAGAATGGAGTTGAAGGTGTTATTGTTGGTGGCACAACTGGTGAAGGCCAACTAATGAGCTGGGAAGAGCACATAATGCTTATTGCGCACACAGTCAACTGTTTTGGTGGGAATATTAAGGTTATTGGAAATACCGGAAGCAACTCGACCAGGGAAGCAATTCATGCCACAGAGCAGGGTTTTGCAGTTGGAATGCATGCTGCCCTTCATATAAACCCTTACTATGGCAAAACCTCCTTGGATGGTATGGTTGCTCACTTTCAAAGTGTGCTTTCCATGGGGCCCACGATCATATATAATGTGCCTTCACGGACTGGTCAAGACATTCCTCCACATGTGATTCAAAACTTAGCTCAAAGTACTTGGTTGGCTGGTGTCAAAGAATGTGTTGGAAATGACCGGATCAAAGAGTATACTGATAATAGAATTGTTGTGTGGAGTGGGAACGATGATCAATGCCATGATGCTAGATGGGGTTATGGGGCTACTGGAGTTATATCTGTTGCAAGCAACCTAATTCCTGGTTTAATGCAACAACTCATGTTTGTAGGAAAAAATCCTGCTTTGAATTCTAAGCTCTTGCCTTTGATTGACTGGCTTTTCCACATGCCAAATCCCATTGGTTTGAACACGGCTTTAGCTCAACTTGGAGTTGTCAGGCCAGTTTTCAGGCTGCCATTTGTACCTCTCCCTTTGGAGAAAAGGATAGAATTTGTCAATTTGGTGAAGGAAATTGGTCGAGAGCATTTTGTTGGAACCGAAGACGTCCAGGTTCTTGATGACGACGACTTTTTCTTGGTTAGTCGTTATTAATTTAGGTGGTTAGTTGTTATTTACTTAGGTTACCTTGTAGACTTATTGTATCCCTTATGGGGTTTTCTGTGAAACTTAAAAGACAAGATTATGTATGTTGTAGTCCATGATTAGGTAAACTCGACTAATAAGATCTTGTTTCTTTTGACTGATTACTTTGTAGTTGGAAACTGGTTCAAATTTTGTTCGTAATTAAAACTATCTGCATATTGTATGAACCTTGTTTCAAATATGCCAAAACCCTTTTACAGAAACAAACCCATTCATGCAATTTTAGAAGTCAGTTTTTGTTTAGAACTTGGATAGGTGGACATCAAACCATTGAAACATTATCATAATGAATAACAAGTTCTTGATTATCTTCCCTTACATTTATGTGTGGCAGTTTGCTTTCCTTCCCCTTAATTTTCTATTTTTAATGAAATTGTGACTTTTCTTTTTGTCTCAAAAAAATGAGTAGGTAAATTGGAGATTTGTGCTATGTTCTATGATCTGTATTTGTCACTTTAGTTGTATTGAAAGAATAGTTATTGTCTTTATTGAAAATTATGTTACAAATTCTTAACGCCCCGAAAAAACATGGTGAAGGCAAAACCAGAATCTACATTTTCCATAATTTTTAAGACAACCATGTTTGTTTTTTGTCTTTTTTTTTTCCACCACCAGTATTCAGTTCACCGAACCGCCTAATCTAGTTCAGGGTCTGGTATCAAGTGCTTCCAGCCCTCTCTCGATTGCAGTTGCGAGGAATCGAACTGTGGTTGTTTTAGTGCATGAGGTTTTACCGTTCTAATTGAATTGAAGAGCACTGCTAGTTATTTATGATATTGGGCATTGGATGTATTTTTGATTAAGCCTACAGCACTAATACTTTTGTATCCAAATCCTTGTATAAACAGCTGAAGCTACTGTTTACCCTACTTTTTTAAAAAACTACACTTTTCTAAAAGTGAATTTTCGGTAGCCATATTTTGTTTGAAAGTATACTTTCGACTCTAATCTCCTGGCCTAATCCAAGACTTGGACAAGAAGCGTCTTTTCCAAGGAATCTACCCCAAGAGAATGGATACAAAAGGGTGTTTTGAAGCCTCTACTGAATGAATGTGAAAAGCAACACAAAATCTGTATAGTTTAATGTGTACATTCAAATCATATTGGGGGAGTAACAAAAAAAAAATCATATTGGGGGAAGGAAATTTCCTCCCTAACATTTATGCTCATTTGGTTTACATAGTTTTTATTGTTGTCCTTTAAATTTCTATAGAAAAACAGTACACATTATCATAAATATAGATGCCAAACGCATATAAAATTAATTTTTTAAAAAAATGTCACATAACCAATTTTTAACCAAAAAATTCAACGGGAGCTAGCAAATGCAAAAGGGGTAAACTTGGGGGCCAAAATCGAACAATTGAAAAATGGAGGGCTAAAATCGAACAATTGTGAAACTTAGGGGTTAAAATCAAGTAGTTGAAATGTGGGGTCCAAAATCAAGCAATTATGGAACTTGAAGGGCCAAAACTGTATTAAAGCCTAACTATATAAAATGATAAATTTTTATAGATATTTGTTAAGCTTAGCCGTTGCAGTCAGATTTTCTTTGGAAGTCGTTCAAGCAATTTCTTTAAAGAAGAGCAAGACAAGATAAGGCTCGAAAGCTGCGAAGAAAGTCGAGCTGCGAAATCGGTGTGGTGAGGTATTAGAAGTGTTCGGCAAATATAAATTAAGATGATCAGAATATGAGTCTCATATTCTTCTAAACTAAGGTTCAATTCATGGACGGTGCAAAACTTGACATTTTAAATTAGATGAAATGCATCCAAGAGTTCTTTAAGTTCCGCATTTGTAGTAGTTAAGTCTTTTAAGTTTTTTAGGTAACAAATGAGTTTTTAAGGTTTTCAGCTAACAAATCAGTCCTTTAGGTTTCTACCTTGTTGCACCGTTAACCTTCTTCCAACTCCTCTCTGCCAGTTGGGTGAGCCTCGACTATCTAAGGCTCATGGTTCACATCATATTGAGCCCCAAATTCATCTTAGTTAACATCAGAATTAACGGCCACGTCAACGTTTTTGTAAACGTAAAATAACTGAAAGGACAATGGTGCAAAGAGTTAGAAACTTAAATTACTTGTTTGCTACTTTTTTTTTTTGACAATACCTATTTGTTACTTGAAAAACTTAAAAAGACTCAACTATTACAAACGTGAAACTTAAAGGACTTCTGAATGCATTTGACCTTTGATTATTTTTATAAGTTTTGTGTTTTTTTAAGGCCTCGCTAAATCTTTTTTACTTTAGACCGAGTGTCCGGTAGGCCCCGAAATTTATCAACCATCAACAAAAAACCCAAATAAATTGAAAGCAATATTAAAGGTGGTGAGAAATTACTGATCTATTACTTTTATTTTATTTACTATTTTTAATATTTGTACAAGAAATCATACAAAAACACATTATAACAATTTTTTTAAATTTAATTAAAAGTAAAAAAAGAAGTAAAACAAACAATATTTTCTCAAATCATGAGAAATAAAGAATGCTTAAATTTTAGTGGTTCTTCTTAAAATTAAAGTTGGATAGAAATTGATATGATAACTCCACATCTCACACTTTAGCTTTATATTGGATTGGATAATAATAATTCCTTAAAAACAAGCTTTTATTTGGATAATGGATGATTGCCCTTGTATAGCCAATGACAATATATAATTACTGGTTAAGCAGTCAAATATTGTACCTAACTACTAAGTGTTATTATTATATTACATGATATGCTTATTCTGTTATTCAATTGAAAAAGGTCATGACTGAATTCAATAAAAAACATTTTTCAATTTTATAAAAGTATTCAAATACAAATGAAAATTTACCTTTCAATTTAATTAACTACTTGCATGACTTTAATACAATTACACTCATAAGAGGGGAAAACCAAGACATTTTTGGGTATTTTGTTTTCCCTTCTCTAAACATATACCATCATGAAGTCAAATATTTGACCCAATATAGCAATATTGCACAATATTATATTCTATGTAATAATGTTACAATATAATTGGCACATTACCTATTCATCTTTATTATATCACTCTAAACTTATTGCTAGAAAATTAATTAATTTAAAAAACTAAGAAGCAAATTTGAAGATAAAAGAAAAGTTAAGATTCAAGGCTAACATATCTTAATTAAGGATGATTGACACAAAATAATCAAACCTATATAAAATATAAGAAATATTAATTAGCCAATAGCTAGTTAATTATTATTGGTATTAATATTTTGTTCTGAAAGCTTCATTTGGAGTTGAGACATAAGGTCTTGATTCTCTTTGTGAAGAAGCATAGCTTGTTTCCTCAACTTCTCATTCTCTTCTATGATGGTTTGATTCTCCATATACAATTTCAAATTTTTCATCTTAATCTCTTCTTTCACCTCAATCATCTTTTTTCTTTGTTTTGCTTCTTTCAATTGTGTTCTCCTTCTACATCACCAATCATATATACATGTTATCTTAATGTTACAAAAATAAAAAAAAAAGTATATATTATAGACGACGAGTGTTGTAAATTCTGAGATACTGAGTTCGATTTTTTACGATAAAAAGAGTAGAAGTGTACCTTTTGAGGTGGCTCAACCTAAGGTGCCTACAGTGGTGTCTCTTGGAGAGAGGAGCATAAAGAGTGTCATGTTGTGAAGAGAAACAACACATTATGTTTCCCTTTTGAGAGAGAAGGTTTCTCTTGCAAGAAAAAGAAAAATGGGAAGCTAAAAGATATTGATGGTTAGTGAATGAGGTGTAACAAATAGGCAATTACAAGGGGTTTTTATAGGTGAGAAAAATTTGATATAAGAAGGGTGAAAGAAAATTGATCAATATAGCTGTGATTTTGTGTTTGTATGTGTGTGTGAGAGAGAGATGAGAGAGACTTATATGGTAATGATGGCATAAGGACTCATGATTACAAAGGGCAGGAATAGATGAGGAAAAGCAGAAGAGATGAAGAAAAAATGTCTCTCTTATACTTTCTTGGTATTTTTTTTTATTGCATTGTTTCGGAGTCCAAAAGCTCCAAGTAACTTTAGGAATTTATATTGGGGCACATCAAAACACAATTGTGTTATTTAGATATACAAAAATTTACACTATATTTAATAGGTATGTTAACTGGTGTCCCTGGGACACTGATTCAGGAAATCAAAAAAGAAAAATTCTAAATTGAAAATAATACTTTTTATAATTTCGATAAGTTGACTGTACAAACTTCAATGTCATATTACTATATTTGTTTTCTTAAACAGTATCTCGGAGCACTGTCTAGCATTTTCCGAGTGAGTGAGTGTGAACGTCGAATTTGAAAAGAGGAAAAGAATTTTAAATAGGCAAGTAAATAATCATTTTTAACTACGGTCGGATATGTGGAGTGAATAACTCAACTAATTTGCGTCAAGGGCAAAGAAAATTCGAGATTCAGAATTAAATCCAAAAAAAGGGAGAAAAAATATACTGTATTAATAGAAACTAACACTACTAATATTGAGTGATTAGAAAAAAATAAAATGTTAAGTACAATCACTATGGTATTATTTTGGGGAGAAAGTGTTGTTACATATAATCTATTTAAATGTGTATTTTGTTAGTCAATTTAATCTATAAAATTATGTATAAAAAATCACAGTACATTCAAAAATATTTTTGTAATAATTTCAATATACTTAGATATGACACCATCTCAGACATTTGGGCAACAACTATGATTTTCTCAAAAGTAAGTACAGTACCCATTCTTTGGAAGTTTCCCATTCGGTTTCAAGACCTTAAAATTGGGACTTGAATTTGAGATCTTCAAAAAGAGAACATAGTTTTAAAGTCATGTCATGAGGTTGTAACAAATTAGTGGTGCTAATTATGCTGATTAGAAGATAAACTTGACATCCATCATATATTTTCAAATTGGGTAATTAACTTGCATTAACTCCAGGTTCATTTAAAATGGGCCACTTTGTTTGTTGCTTCTAGTTTCTATAGTTTTTAATGCTACACCAATGCCTGCCCACTTTTTTCAGGTAGTCCCAAGTGAAAGAAATGTCACAGATAGAAATATTGCTAACTTCATGTAACAAAAAAAATAATAAAAAAATTGTTACTCCCTCCTGACACAATTATAAACAAAAAATACTTTTTAAATTCATTGAAAAAATAATGTATTCAGTCTATATTATTGATCAGATACATTACTTTTTCAATGAACCTAAAAAATAATTTTTTTTCTTATAATTGTGGCCGAAGGAAGTAACTTCCAGTGTGATTTTTTTCATAAAGGAAAAAACAACCAAATTTATTATTTCATTTATTGTATATAATAAATCTCCAAATATTGAGGGAAAAAAAACACTAGCGTAAGTATAATTTTATTTACCAATGGTGTGTTGGTCTAGTAGTAGTTTTTTTTTTTTTTTTATTCAAGGTCTAGTAGTAGTTGATCTTAACTTTTTTTTTTGCAATCACACAAAGAACCATATATTAGAAACAGCAATCTAGATTAGCACAAGGTGTCCACAAACTAAATGCTAAGAAATTGTTAAGTTGCAAAATGAGCAAAAAGTGAAACAAATAAAAAGTTACAAACCGGACAAACCCAAACCGGACAAACCCAAACAAAGTAAAGGGTTAAAAATCCAAAAGCTAAATGAACAAACGAAATCTTTGAACTTCAGTTGATCTTAAATTTAATAGGAATGATCATGGTTCGATCTTCCGCAACTATCGGGAGAGGCTGAACCACAGTAACAATCTTTTATGGAGTTAATATGAAATTCAATATCTAAGAGTTCCATATGCAACGAGATGGATATACGTGATTAGTCTATTTTTGTGATCATTGTAATAGATGTTGAAGTATAAAAAAATTGTCCTAGTTATTGAGTTTAATAATCTTTTGTTGGTATTAAATTTTATAAAATCTTTTAAATGAACATAGATTTTTATTTTCTTTTGGTTTATATTGTAGTTGAGGATCGAACTCATGACTTTTATCATACTACTTAAATCCTCATCACTGAACCAAACCTAGTGACTTAAATAAACTTAAATTTCAGACTCAAGAGTCTGTATAAATTTAGGTTTGGGTTTGGGTGACATCCAAATATATGGGTGTGAGTTTGAGTAGTATCAAACTCGCACGTATGGGCACCCATTGCCATCCCTATAGTCAAAATACTTGCACAAACTCTTAAATTTATCATAGTTACTCATGCAATAAATTTGTTTATATTACTCTCTCTCTAATCTTAATTAATTATTATAAGGAAAAAAAAGTTTAACGTAATTGGTCCAAAGAAGTTTACCCAAGAGTATTTAGATGAGATGACACAGATCTCTTTTACCTTAAGATTCTGAGTTCGATCTATATCTTGAGCCTGCATCAGTGTTAAAACTCTTAAGGAGATTTAACATTCATTTTGGTCCCATAAGTCTATTGTTGCATGCAGAAGATATCCGATTTATTAAAAAAAATCTAAAATTTAAACTAAATTCACCAATTTTATTTAACCTACTTTTATTTATAATTAAGATGGAAGAATTTCACAAAAGTTATTGTTAATTTCACTTAATTAGCAATATTTAAGTGCGTAAGAAAGGATTTGTTTGAAAAGCAGAACCACCTTTTTTAAATCCTCTCTGTTTCTTTCACATTAGAAAATCCATAACATTGTCATAAAGCTTATAATTTTTTAACATTTTCTTGGAAAACATAACCCCCACTTTTTCATTCATTAAACGTCACCTGGTATGACTAGGTAAAATTTAATTAATTAATTCTATAATTAGAAGAGACAAAGATGAGTACTATACGCAAGGCACTTGAGCGCAGTGTGTGCTCCAATGAAGTGTGATGATGGAACAACAAAGTGCTATTGAATTTTACTCACCCCAATCTAGAGTGGGTTTTTGAATAACCCGACTTACTTTAAATGGTGTGAGTTGAACCAACTATACCACTATTTAGGATAGGTTAAAACAAATTTTTATCTCAATATATTATGTGGATTTGATGTCAATGTAGGGGATGTGTATATGTAAACACTCATAGTCGTGTTAGTATAAGATCGAGGTGAATGTTAGGGTTAGAACTAGACATTCATTGTTAGGATTAGAATGTAAGGTGAAGTAGTATATATAGACCAATATATATGGTATAATTAGACCGATGAATGTGACATTGAGTTTGACATAACACAAAAGACATAGTTACAAGTTTACAACAAGATTTTGATCGTGATCTGACCATCATAATTGACAATCAAATCTTTCCTTCCTGACAATAAAATAAAGGGTCATGTTAACTTGTGCCCTTAAGGGCACATGTTAACATTCTCCTAAAATAAAATTTATGATAGAGTTATTGCATGAGTACGTAGATGTAATTAAATAAAATTGGCATAGTAAAAAATGATACAGTAAATGATTTTAGACATTGGACCAACTCACGTACTCAATTATGCATTTCTTTTTCTTCAATAAATTAGGTTAAAAATGCCTTGAAAAAAAGGTTAAAAATGTAAAATTATAACATAATTGTCTAATCTTGATCCGACCGTCTTAATTGATTATCGAGTACAAGTAGATGTAAATAAAATTGATGCAGTAAAAAAATGTACAAATTGATCTCAATAATTTAAAAAATATAAATTAGATACATTATTTTTTTTAATAAATTTATTTATTTATTTATTTATACTTATATTATATATAAGACCTGAAAAGTAGAAATGAAAAATAAATTTTGTATAGTCAGAACTTACTATACTCACTAATCTCAATATATTTGACAAAATTCTAATGGATTAAAACTATTGACCGGATGATTATAGTGAATCGGGTCCAACGCAAAAAGTTTATTCAAATAAAACTCTTAATAGATGCAATTAATCACTTATAATTAATTTTAGTTTAAGATAAGCAAACTGCAACTAAATAAAATAATCTGGTCAAAAAGGGCAATTAGAGACAGCTACATTACATGATATAAATTTTACTTTAAAGTAATCCCCCCAAACATCAAAAAGAAAAGTCACGTGGAAGTCACGTGCGGATAAGAAGAAGCAAATGGAAAAAATTATAGAGGTAATGAAGATGAAAGGGGTAAGTAGTCAATGAGGTTAGGTCCCTTATTTTGTCCCTTTTCTTTAAGTAATTGAGTACCAAAACCATGCTCATTTATTTGGAAAATGAACCCCATTTTGGCTTCATCTTCTTCCTTATCATCATGACCACCATACCCCTCTTCTCACATTCATTGGAGGGTTTTTGTTTATATCATCATGATACATAGTGGAACAACTTAGTCTCACCTATTTCACATGTTACCCTTAATTTGTTATTTTGCCTTGATATAGCTCACCATATTTGTTTTTATCTTAATTAAATAAATGTTCGGTTTTAATAACAAAGAAATCCTGATAACCTAAAGTTCGATTGATAATTTGAATCTGATCACTTCAGTAACTCGTACTTAAATAATTTGTGACACGAAGGGAATAATATATTTTTATTTGTATATTCTTGCATTGGAAATTATTAGTCCTATGCTTGATTATATATAGTTTGCCAATAACCAAGATGGTGAAATAAATTGATGGTTGTCTATATTTTTACCAATGCACAATTATTCCCCTACTAGATTTAGGAGAAAAAAGCAACAATGAGACATATAGGTAGAGTAATGTGGAGATGATTGTAGCTAGGAAAGCGAAGTTACATACTATGGCAAAGCGTGTGGGGTTATTTTGATATTAAAGTGAGTCATTTTCTTTAAGTAGATAATAAAACAAAGCTAGAAATGAAATGCAAAGGGAAAAGAGATAAAAGCAATTTTGCATAAAATTTCATATATATTTTTTGATAGTGATTTGTATCTTTTTTCATGATAGTGTATATCATATAAATTTTTGTAAGTTTGATTTTTACCAAAGATGAAATGTGAAATTGGATATTTTTTTTGTTTTTCTTGAATCCCTCATCATATCCTTTTGGAACAAGGAAGGTTGAGCTATTTGATGAGGACAAGGACCACAAGGGCTTCACTCATTTCTTGTATTACTACCTCCAAATTATACTTGGCACTATGGAGGATGGAAGATGTTGGTAGTCAACTATGATATCAAAGTTCCTCTCTATTTTCAAGATGATTTTATTGCCTATGTGTTTTTTATATAGATGTATAATTTATGAGAGCTAGCAACTTGTGTATCTATTTATATATATTTTTATCTAATTTTAGAGAAGATTCTTTTGGGTGCATGTGACATGTGTGTCATTTAAGATTATTTACATTAAAGGGAGGAGATGAACATTTCTTTACTTTAAACAACAGTTCAATTGTACTTGCATTTATATCTTTTACTTGCATCTAGTGCTCTATACCTAAAATATAAAAAGGCAATGTCACTCAATTGATTTATCTTCCCACTTTTTTATATTATGAACATAGGGTATTCATGAACATAAAGTCATGTCTAAATGTTGTAATTAATCATTTGAGTTATACAATGATCAATATAAAGATATCTCTCGATTGATGTTGTTTTATACACACTAATCTATAAAACGTATTAAATCGATCATCGACAACTAACATTAAGAACTAGTAATTTAACTAGTGTTGTCAAATAGCAGCTATCACGGTGGAATTTGGACAAGTCATTGTTATTCCATGACATATTTAATATACAATATATTTTCAAATAGCGGCTATAACAACACTATAGTCTGCCATCTGCGGTTGACAACATTAAGTTTAACAATATTTTGCAAACTGGTTACAAATTGATTTAGTTACCAATTTCAAAATTCAATCGCTTAATTAGTCGCTATGGTGACTCAATAATTCGCCCACTACATAGATAGCTAAGGAGCGTATACTTTTAGGAAAATTGTCATTAGGCCCTCCACATTGCTCTTAGACCCTTAAAAATTCGAAAATCCCCCTGAATTTGCTCTTGGTTTGGTTTGGATCATACGTTTCGAAAATGCTTAAATTTGTAACTTACTTTTCGAAATGGTGAATTATGCGATCAGAATAACATCAAAAAACTGCAGATTTGCACATATCAATTCAGTTTGAAACCACAAACAAATTAATATAGATGGAGATGGATTGAGATGTATATCAATCAACAATTATAATTAAGTGAAGTGAGAAGGAGAGGCAATAGTTTCACATGCACAATATTTATTATGAAATCAACTGATTTCTCATTCACCACTCACCATCAAGTAACAACTATATATTATATATTATATGTGGTCCACCTCAACATCACCAATATTTCACCTTACCTTACATTCAAATTAGAAATCTATGATTTTCTTCTCTGCCACACAATTATCCACTGCCATTCATTACCTTCAAAATTGGTACACATCCTCATCATAATCATCACTTTGCTTCGTCTTCTATTACCATCATCATAATCATTACATGCATTTTTAAACATGTACAATCATAGCTATATGAATTTATTTTCACCACATTTTTACTGATGCTGGAATCTCATGCAGTGAAAGGGAACAGTAGCTGCCATCTCGTTACAATTAATTAATGTTGTAGTATTTGCATATTCGTCAACTTATTACTCCCTCCCACCCAAAATCACTTATCCATTTGTAGAAAACATTTGTTGCAAAATAGATCATCCTTTTAAATTTTAAATACAACATTTATTTTATAACAAGCCAAATAAATATATATATAATACATTTTTTTTTTGGTAGAGATATATAATACATTTTAAGTACAAGGTGTGCATAAAAATAAGAAACAGTTATTACATTTCAATGGAACCAAATATAAAAAATGCATAAAACTTAAACAAATAGAGGGATCCGTCATCCATCGATGTAAGTTAAAACAAGTCTTTTTTTTCTAGCCTTCAGCTACCACAAAACTTAAACTTTAATGTTGAGAATATCTTATAATCAATAACTCTCTTGCTTCTTTCTTTTCAAATAGAGCAACTTGTAGCTAATCAGAAATGCTTAAGAGTTAAGACACAACATGATTTCTTTACGAAACATGTGAGCTCCACAAAATTGTTGAGAAAGAGAGAAAACATTATTTGGGAGAGCGCAGTGCACACCCACCCAACTAATAATATCACCCCAAATTGATCCAAAAGGGTACAATTCAAGAGTAGACGATTAAAATCATCTATAGAACTCCACACACCAGTTGAGCACATAGCCAAGTCGTTACACAAACAACCACGAAAATCTAAAATGAACTTAGTAGCTAGGTAGCCTATCAGTCTATCACTAAGAAGTCTCTAAGCGAAAGTATATTAATTTTCAACGGAACAAACTTGTTCCAAACCAACTCACTATCAAATGACAAGTCCCTCAAAACCATACGACTCAACATATAATACGCCCCTCGAACAAAATAACACGTGTCTCGATCATCTAACCACACCCCGAAATCCGATAGAGTCTTGCAAAACAATATTATCCAAAGCAATGTAACACTCTCCCCATAGCCCTTCCTCCACGCAAATAAACACCACACCCACCCATTTCCACCCAACACCCCAACCCGACCAACACATGTCCTCCATTGAAATATCTTCGTTTAAACTCAAATTAAAAGTGTCTCAAACAGAGGCCTTAGCGATCCCCCATCTAACCATTCATCTTTCCAAAACAAAGTATTCTCGTCATCTTCTGCCTTTCTCTCAACATTAATTATATTATTATTTTTTTTTTTTACTAATTGTGTCATCTAATTAATACTACTTGCATTACACATAATTTAATATCTTACGCTTTGCATTTAAGACAAGAACCCTCCAATGCATGATAATGGTAGTTTTTGTAAAAATACTATTCTTTTTTATTCCATTTATACAATTTTTCTTAATCTATGTGAATTGGTCATATTTTAGAATGGAGAGAGAATAATAGAGACAATTTTTGGAATTATTATATGTTAAGAAGTCTCATATCGGATGTGAGTTGGTCTGGACAAGGGCTTATAAGTAAGAGGCAATCCTTACCTTACAAGCTGGTTTGTAGGATTGAGTTAGACCCAACTCTCAATTCTAAGATAGTATCGGAGCCTCGTCCACGATCCTTTTGACCATCGGCAATCAGGTTTCTGATCGGGCCATCCATTATTTATATCATGTTTAAGAGTCTTTCTATTTAATTTTTTGATTGAGTTTGCTAAACAAGTTCACATAGTTGCTCTGCTCATATTTTGGGCATCAAATAATTTTATTGAAATACTTCCATTTGATTTCTGAAAATAGTACTAGTTATTATTTATTACCTTGGTCCCTATAAAAACAAAAGAATAAAGATTTTATTAATAAAAGAGTTTGAACATCAAATAATTGTGCTCCATAGTTGATCTAAATGATATTGCATTGAGACTATCATGTCAAGCCATGTGAACTTTGGATTGTGATTCCCTACTGTAATAAAGCACAGTTTTTATTCACAACCTTTATTTATAGATCGAATGATTTAGACCAACTTAATTATAAAATCATGGTAAATGATCTCGGCCGCACATTTTGGATTACACGGTCCTGATTCATGAACTTTAACTACAACATAATGAGAGAAACTCTTCGGCTACACAAAAGTAAATTCATACTAATAACCAAAGTGTTACTCTCCAAAATGAAATTATACCTCATTTTTACTCTAAGCTGAAAATCAATTACGCAACCGTAATGACTAATTCCTCAAAATCGAACTGGATAGGATCACATAGGAGAAAAATTCCTCGAGTTATAACACCGACAAGGCTGGATTCTCAGATTCAAATTCAAGCAATTCACTCATTATTTGCATTTGATGAAAATAATGGCTAAAAACCCCACTTGAACAATAAAAATAATTACAATAACCGGCCCTAAATATTATTACAGAGGGTGAGAAAAGAAAGAGACAAATCAGTAAAAATACAGAGGGAATCCATCGGTATCTACAACTTAATACCCATTAGTCAAAAAAAAAACTTACATACCCAAATATCCTTTTAGAGCCCCTTATTATCCAAGAAAATCAATCTTCTTGAGTGGCTTCATCATCCTCGTCCATGGAATCATCCTGCTTTTGATCCTCCTCAACATGGTCGACGCCCTGAGTTTCTTCATCGGATATTGATTCACACTTTGCATTAGCTCTATCACCATCACCAGTGTCACTACAACTCTCAGTATCCGAATCCGATGAACCACCATGGTCTTCTCCCTTTCGGCCACAATCATAAGCAGCGCCTTCAAACTGCTCTTTCAAATCAGGAGCAACAATACCAATCATTTCACTTAGTGCTCGACGTTCATTCTTTCTGGCAGCAGCGGCAGCATCAGAAGGAGTGCTTGGACTCTCCGCCACCACAATATTTGAATCAAGCAATGCCCCTGAACTTTCATTATTGTCTCGGCTTCTTGAAGATTCATTTTCCCCGTGTGCAGAAGGGGCAGTATTGCAAGCCCAGCTACCAGGGACTTCTGAAGTTATAAGGTCTTCGGTTCTGATTAGGAGGCATCCAGCTTCTGTACCCTCAATAGTTTTTTCAGTATCTACATGAATATTTGATTGCGAGTGTTGTGAATGTTCACGACAAGGTGTCTGATGATCATGCTTCTCTGTTTCCATATCGTCATCAATCTTCATAGTATCCCCTTCTAAAGGACTCTCCTTGTTCAAATCAAAATTCCGTTCACCAATATTTGATGGACTTTCAGTTTCCAGAACTCGTTCTGTTCCTATAGCATCTCCTTCCATCATAACTGTTGTGCCAACACCATCAACATCAGAACCAATGCAACCTCTAACACCGTGGTCATTATCAGCACTGGTGAATTCTGCCTCTTGTGTATTTTGGCATGCCTCTTGTGTATTTTGGCATCCTTCACTTCTTATATCACAGTCATGCTTCTCAGTGACACTTGCTTCGTTACTCGATGTTTCAACTTGTTCTCTGGTAAGCTTCTGGGCAGAAGTGGTAGATCCTGCTTTGGCAGCATTGTTACTGTGGTGTACGGCACCACCTTTTTCTCTTCCTGACGTTCCACCTACGACTCCATCCATATCTGCAGAAGTATTATCGTAATTTTCATCATCTTCTAGAGTTCTTTGCATAGCTTTCAATTGTTCCTGTTGCTTGGCAAACAATGATTGTATCTCCTCGGTAGTGGAATAAAATGACCGCAGCTGTGTTTCCCTGCATAAATCGTTGAGCTTCAGTTGAAATATCTAGGAATTTACAATCAACATGACGATTGAGGCAGGTGTATGTGTTGCATCACAAAACAAAACTGTAAAACAGCATTTCCCATACAAATAGTACAACACAGAAGAACACTGTCCATCATTAACTAGTAAATATACATATCTGGAATCAAATAAACATAAATAACATGGCCTAATTAAGGATATCAGGATCACAAATTTCAATTTAAATAATGTGCTGTTGAGTAGTGTATACCCTAATAAAAACAACAGTTAATTACGTTTTTTTGGCTATGGTCATACTCTCAAATTAGTTAGTTTTGAACCCGGCCCATAGAAAAAGCACCATACAACACTGCACTCAATTATCAGCAGCCAATGCTATAAAGATCTCATCTAAATAAGAATTTTGTTGTACATGTATGCCTCAATTATTTATAGGAGTTTAAAAATTAGTTATGATCCATGAAAGTAATATTAACAAAGCCCTGGCATACATTGAAGGTTTCTATTATTTGTATCATAACGCCAAAAACCAAGGAACTGCACTAAAGTAGCTGGTCCAGTGTCCTCTGATATTCTATGCCAGCATGTCAGGGCAGTCCATAGTCATTAGGTTCAAAATTCGCTTTGGTATGTGATATCATATGAGTTCGGGTAATGTGGTACGCAATTCTTGAAGTATTGGGTATGTGTGTGTGTGTGTGTGTGTGGGGGGGGGGGGGGGGGGGGGGGGGGTATTCATAGTCGGTACGTTATTTGAGTTCACGGTACGTTTTATTACATTTTAATCGTCACACTATGAATAACTTTTATCTAGGCTAGAAGTATAACAAGGCTTCCTTTAACATTTATGTACTTTATTTTTAAAGGAAATTACTAATTCTATTTTGGCACATAATACTAATTTTATTAAAAGAAAAACTAACCCAACAATTAACAATGATAGGATAAAAATAGCCCCAAATCAAGTGGTAAACAACCTATATCATAGTTTCTCTAGTTCAAGCTTTCAAACCCACATTAGAAATTTTGAAACAACATAGAGGAATATCAGCTATGTGTTTGGATGTTCAAAGAAATAGGAAAGAGAAAAATAGTGAAGAGAGAAATAAGAGAGAAGGAAATACGAGAGAAGTTGGGTGGAAATTCTATATTGTTTGGATGAATAGAAATAGAGAAGAGGATGAGTAGAAAAATGGATAGAGAGAAATTAATAAAAATGATAAAAGACGAATTTATCCTTCATATTTAAAATTCAAATATAGTTGAATATTAAACCAAAAATAAGGAGAAGGACATTGTGGAAAACTACAACTCCCCACTCCTTCAACTCACAAATCTCACCTATTGGGGAGAGATTTCTTTTGACATGGGACCCACCTAAAAATCTTCTCTCTCTCCCCTTAATTATCTCT
Source organism: Trifolium pratense (assembly GCF_020283565.1). Lineage (NCBI taxonomy): Eukaryota > Viridiplantae > Streptophyta > Magnoliopsida > Fabales > Fabaceae > Trifolium > Trifolium pratense. The sequence goes on along the minus strand of NC_060064.1, from coordinate 18,543,330 downwards.
TCAACCAAACTGAAGAAATACCTTATTTCTTTGCTATTTCCCTCTTCTTTATTTCTCTCTCTCATAAATCTATCCAAACAAACATAGTGGGTCATATGTGAAGCACACTTTATCAGTGAAGCAATAAGCGTTGCTTTCCTTGTCTGGCTTTCTGGTTTTAGCCGTTTTGTATCCTGAGTGATTTTTATGCTCTGGAACTCGGATTTCAGTGAATTGCATGCATATTTGTTCAAACCAATTCGCATAAGAACTGCAAATTGGTATGAACCAACTCGCGGTTCTCTTGTTGGTCCAACGAATTATGTGACTGGTGCAGTCTATATTAGAAAATAAGATAATAATGTTGATTCATTCAATATATATCTTCCAAATTAGAGACACCCCGCCAATGATTCTAATTTACAATAAATCAAGCCTTACCGAAGCATGAGTCTTTCCCTGGCACCTTTTAACCTCCGCCTCTCAAAATCTAGATCTCGCATTGTAGCATCTATCTCAAGCTCAAGAACTGAAACTTTAGCCCATGCTTCTTCACGAGCTGCCTGCTAACAACAGCAATAAATATCTAAGTTTTAAACAAATAAACTTCACCCAGAAAAATAAGCAGGTAGTCAATCCCGGGCGATCCCAGTGGGATCCCGGTGGAGCAGAGCGGAGCGGAGTTCTGCCGGGACGGGATGGGATGGAGCGGCGCAGCTAAGCTTCTCGGTGGGATCCCAGCAGGTTCCCAGTGGACCGGAGCGGAGCGGGTCCCGGGTTGCCATCCCGGGTTAGGACGAGATTTTGTTTTCATGGGTTTTAAAGGCCATTTTTGAAATCTCACTCATTTTAGTAAGGGTAAAATTAGACTTAGACTTTGATGATGAACTCGAGTTTTAATTTTTAGTTACTTTATTAATCTAAGTGTTGGAGACTTGACTTTTGCTTATTTATTTTGCTTGACTTTTGTTGGTAATTTTTAGTTACTTTACAATGAAGGTGTTTTTTTTTTTTTTTTTTTGACAAAGATGAAGAAGGTGTTGTAGACTTGAGATTTGTGTTTTTAATTTTTAATTTATGAATGTTTTATGGATTTTGAGATGTTTGTTTAATTTTACATTAATTATATGTTTATAGTATTATTTATGTAATTTATAAATAAATAAAAAATAATAGCGGCATCCCGGCCATCCCGCTCCCCGGGATGCCGCTATCCCAGTTTTGGGGCTGGCCGCTCCGCTCCGGGATCCGGGATTAACTACTATGAAAATAAGAGCTTAAAAGAAAAAGGATAAGATAGAAAACAAAGTAAGAGAATCAATCAGAAAGCCAATCAACAAGATAATGATAAATGTAAGAATCTTCATTCTTTGGATCGTGAGTACGAGTAAGATAAAATCATTACAATTGATTCAATAAATTTTGCTTCACTCTCACTGAAATATCATTAGCAAGAAACCTGGGTGTAACTAGACTTAATTTCAATAAAAGCACCTTCATATCAAAACATTTTTAGTATTTAATGCAATAAACTTCTCTTAACTACCTTTTCGCTCTCAAGCTCTTTTCTTAATCTTCTTGTTTCTTGTTCAAGTTCTTCTACTTTCTGGTCCAAGAATTAGCATTTAATTTCAGTTAGATATCAACTAAATATGATAAAGTACATGATATTCAATACAAAATAGTCTGATTACCTTCATTCCATTTTCAGCGGCCAGCTTCTCTAGATCTACTTGGGTCTCCAACTGGCGAACCTTATTATCAGAGACAACCAACTTTTGCCTTGTATCCTCCTGCAACAAAAAAGGATTAAAGAGGAAAATCTCTATATGATGTACATAAAATATTTGGCCTGACTTAGGCTAACAGAACCATACCAGCTTGGACCTCAAGGTTTCAACCAGCAAACACATTTCTCTCTCTGACTCCTACAACACATAATAAGAAAGATAGCTTGTTAGCTCTTAGCAGGAAGCAAACAGTTTCTTACTAATTTAGCGTCAGAACTTTCAAACCTTTAGCTTATTTATTGCTTCTTGTAGCTCACTTTCTCTTCTTAAGGCAGCATCTGAGACTCGTTTTATTTCCTCTTGAGCCTCAGACTGTGCTCTACGAACAGCAGCTTTTAGATCAACTGCAGCCTTTTCTCGTTCTTTTTTTCTTTGAGTCCGCTCTTCATCTAATTGTTCCTTGAGTTCAGCTATACTTACCTTTTGACTGCAAGCAGGAGAAAGACACAATTAATTGCTATAGTGCGGAACATAATTATTACTACTAGAATTATCCATCTGAAATAAATTAGGAGAACATGCAACCAAAAAGGTACATCCTCCTATAACAGTTATATAGTACAAAGAAATTCAAATTTAATTTAAGTGTTTCACAACTCTGACACAGAAAGACGAGTGAAAGGTTGTCAGACTCGCGAGTCTACTCAGACTCGTAAAGGTCCATAAACTCGACTCGTGGACTCGATTCGTAAACTCATACGAGTTTATGGAAAATTAAAAATGACTTTTGAAAACCTATAAGTGACACATATTTGACAAACTAAAGTTGTATATGACACAAACACACACACAAAACTTGTTAACAAAAAAACTCCATAATAAAACAAAGAAAATAGTAAAGTATATAGATAAGGCGTCATTTCCTTCTTAATTGGCTACTACATAAAGCAAACAATCATAAAACATATATGCTAATGACTTCAAACATTCAAAGTTTCAACGAAATCACCACCACCAACATCATCGTCACAAACAAATGTTGATGAAGGATGAGAGACGTTCGTGAACACATCAAAAGACAAACGGGACCATGCCGTCAATGAAAGGTAGAAAAAATGTCAACGAATCCTCGCTGAAGGTGGAGACTAGAAGAGTGAGAGTTCTTTAACATTTAAGATTTTAAATGTGTACCGTCATACGCAATAATAAAAAGGTTTAAAGCCTTTAAGAAAAATAAGTTTGGGAAATTTGTGCCCATTTTGGTTTTTTCCAAAAAAACTTATAGACTCGTAAATTCGCCAAAAACTCGCGAGTTTATGCGAGTCTACCCGAGTCTATCTGAGTCTATAAAAAATTGATTCTATACACGAGTCCACTCGTTTTTGCTTCCTAGACTCGTAAACTCGTACGAGTTTAAGTAAACTCGTACGAGTTTAAGTAAACTCGTACGAGTTTAAGAGTCTACTCGCGAGTTTGACAACCAACTAATCCCAATTTTACCCGCATAGGTCACTTGTTACTGCAGACAATCCAGTCCAAGATAAATGCAGTTCTAGCTGAGCAAAGAGGGACATGTGTGCGCACACGAATAATTTACCACTGGAGTTGCCATCTAACAATACATGGATTGCACAGAAAACAGCAAAAGCAAAGGACCACCACCGATTTTATTTACTAGAGATAAATTGGAAAGCCCAATACATAATTATGAAAACTGGTCTTGAACAGGAAATCCAGATCCACATGAGTGTATTAGTAGGAAAATTAATACACCCAACTATGCCTGTTATACATCAGTTACCTCTAATTGATTGTGCAGATATATTAGAACTTAAGAAGTATTTTTTTTTACCACTTCAATGAAAGGTTTAAGAAAATTTATTTATGTTGAATAATAAGAAAGGTTATCGACAAAAGAGGAAAAATTAATAAAAAAATAATTCAGAGCCTATGTATTCCTAATTGCAATGGAGAAATCAAAGCCATGTAGTTTTTTGTAAAATGAGTATGAATCATTAATATAGCAACCAAGTTGAACCAGTAGTTGGGAGCTATTACATGCAGGGTAACTGAATCATGAATTGATAGAAACATGGATCAAGAGATGGGCCATAACACTATGGGCCCTGACACTAGGCCCAAACCAAGGATATGGAGGGTTTACAAGAAAAAGAAAGGGAAAGGCATAGAGAATAATGACGTGGCCAAGTGATGCATATTGTGCATGGGTTTATAGCTATATAAGTGGTGTCAGTGAGAGAGAATAATCATCTATGAATTCTGTTATTTGTTGTAGGGTCACTGTCTAGTGATTTGGGGAGCATTGTATGCTCTTGGGCTGTTAGAATACCTCTAACAGTTTGTTATTTCTTTTATCTTTGCATATTTCCTTGTAATTGAACCTTCCATTAATACAATTACAAGCATTTCTCTCTATTTCCATTCATTCAAATACTGCTTCATTACTTTAATTCACATAAAACCCATCATGAATCCAGCCTGTGCAGTTATAAAGTGAATCTTCCTCGAGCTAAGTTATCAAGCTTGCCTAATGCCAAACCACCAAGCTTACAATGTCACTTGTTTACAGGTATTGAATCATGGGTTCAATAGGCTCTTATCTCTTTAATAAGGTACAAGGAGTGTGGGATGATTACTGTAAATGTCATTCCTCACCCTTTGTCTCTAGCATGTTAAACCCAAGGACTTTTATCAAAAAACCAATGTGTATTGTTTTCTTATCAATAATAAAAAAAATCATATTTTGTGTTTGTGAAAAGGAGACTTCAAAAAAAAATTACAAGAACATTGGTTTAATTTGCAAGTTTGTAAATTTTATTTCAATCTTGGTTATGCATGACTCAACAATTGGCGAGTCTCAGACTTTCTTCAAGTCATATTATCTCTTCCTCAGGCGTGATTTGGATTCCCGAGTTTGGTACGTGGTGTTTTGCTGGCTGGGGATAGTGCTGGTTCAATCTTGTGATGTCTACGGCTTATATTCCTTCGATCCTTCTTAAGTGGGAGAAAGACGAATGGTAGAATTAGGCATGGCTTGACATTGATTTGTGTTGATATTTCAAGTTTGAGTAAGAGTCCCACATTGGATGGAAAAGTGGATGTTGAACACTACATAAGTGAGAGAACCCATAAACCTAATGTCTTAAGGTTTTGGATGAAGAGGTGGTGTTCAACTCACTTGTGCAATTGCTCTTGGCCCAATATGGATAATCCCCTGGGTTCCCCGCATGACCCAACAGTACATGGTACTAGAGCATGGTTAAACTGACTCCTTGTGTCGAAAGCCTTCCCAACAATGGTAATCAGGTGACTTTGTCCCGTTAATGGATGAAAAAGATGTCTTTTGAGAGGAAGCATGCCCATAAAGAATGGATAGACTCGCACTTGAGGGGGAGATTGTTGATATTTCAAGTGAGTCCCACATTTGATGGAAAAATGCGTGTTGATCACTATATAAGTGAGAGGACCCATAAACCTAATGTCTTTATGATTTGGCACTTCGTATCGTGGCCATTTGGGGGTTAAAAAATCGTTATGTTCTCAAAGAAGGAGTTGAACCTCTATGAGTCGGTGGGTCTCATAAAGGAGTCGTCATGGAGAGGGTTCTTGGGTAGGGTGTCTAAATGTCCCTGTCTCTATTATGCCGGGTGTGTGGACCACCTGTCTACCTTGAGTATTTCTCTAGGACTAGTGGTCCATCAACCTTTGGTTGTAGCCTATGATCTATTTTGATATGTATGGGCATCTAATACTGGTGTATCTTAGTAGTTGTTTTCGTTCTCTTTTCCTCCTTTTTATTGTTTCTTCTTCTAATTTGAGCTTAGAGTACCCATTGTATTTCCATCTAATATAAGTTTTTGGTTTTCTGTTCAAAAAAGTTAAAGGTAAAACAAGGTTAATTTCTACTACCATACATAGAATGGATTCTTGCACCCCCAAGATCTTTGATGCCACAGAGAAAATTGTAGAAAATAATAAGTGAATACTGTTGTGTGTTATTCCTCAGCTCAAGCTGGTTTAAATAGGAAGAGTACAAACATAAAAGGAAATAATAGATAAGCTTAGAATCTCCTAGAAATAACAAACTAGGAAACTAAATATTTTCCAACACCCCCTCTCAAGTTGGTGCATAGATATCTATCATGCCCAACTTGCCGATCAAATGCTCAAAGGTGGGTCTTGCCAAGCTTTTGGTCAAGATATCTGCAGTTTGCTGACTCGAAGTTACAAAAGGTAGACATATGAATCCGGCATCTAACTTCTCTTTTATGAAATGTCGATCGATCTCAATATGCTTGGTTCTGTCATGTTGAACTGGGTTATGAGCTATGCTAATAGCGGCTTTACTGTCAGAGTATAATTTCAATGGAAGCTCAATTTTCATCTTAAGCTCTTCTAGGACTCTGTGGATCCATAATCCTTCACAAATACCTTGAGCCATAGCTCTAAACTCAGCTTCTGCACTACTTCTTGCTACAACTCCTTGTTTCTTGCTCCTCCATGTCACAAGATTACCCCAAACATAGGTACAATATCCGGAGGTTGATCTTCTGTCAGTGACTGAACCTGCCCAATCAGCATCGGTAAAGATAGACACATTTCTTTCATTAGTCTTCTTAAAAAATAATCCCTTTCCAGGATTTGCTTTCAAATATCGCAGTATCCTATAGACTGCCTCAAGATGTTCCTCAAAAGGAGAATGCATAAACTGACTTACTACACTAACCGAGAAAGCAATGTCAGGTCTAGTGTGTGACAAATAAATCAGTTTCCCAACCAATCTCTGGTACCTTCCAGTATCAACAGGAACACTACCTTCTTCCCAAAGTTTTGCATTAGGATCCATGGGAGTATCTGCTGGTCGACATCCACTCATTCCTGTTTCTTTCAATAAATCTAGAATGTATTTTTGCTGGGAAACTACAATACCATCTTTTGATCGAGCAACCTCCATACCAAGAAAATATCTCATGGATCCCAAGTCCTTGATTTCAAAGTCTAATGCTAATTTCTCTTTTACTCTTGCCATTTCAACTATATCATCTCCAGTAAGGACGATATCATCAACATAAACAATTAGGACAGCAATTTTTCCATCTTGGGAGAACTTTGTGAACAAGGTGTGGTCAGCTTGTCCTTGAATGTACCCTTGTTTCTTCATGGAATAAGTGAACTTTTCAAACCAAGCTCTAGGAGACTGCTTTAATCCATACAAAGACTTATTTAGTTTGCATACATTTGATCCAAACTTGTCTTCAAAGCCAGGAGGAATGTCCATATATACTTCTTCTTCTAAATCACCATTGAGAAAAGCATTCTTAACATCCAACTGATGTAGGGGCCAATCTAAGTTAGCAGCAAGAGACAAGAGAATTCTGACAGTGTTCAATTTTGCAACAGGAGCAAAAGTCTCTGAGTAGTCTATACCATAGGTTTGAGTAAAACCCTTAGCCACCAATCGAGCCTTGTACCTTTCGATTGACCCATCTGAATTATACTTCACAGTAAACACCCATTTGCATCCAACCGTCTTCTTGCCATCCGGTAGTGTCATAACACTCCAGGTTTTGTTCTTTTCAAGAGCTTTCATCTCCTCAAGTACAGCTTCCCTCCACTTTGGAACTTCTAGAGCAACCTGTACATTTTTTGGAATCTCTACACTAGACAATTTTGAGGTAAAGGCAGAAAAAGACGAAGACAAATTTGAATATGATATAAAATTGGACAATGGGTATTTAGTGCAAGATCTAACAGGTTTTCTAACAGCCACAGGATCATCGATATCAGGATACAAAATACGACTCTCAGAAACAGAGATAGACTTACCTTTTCTTTTTTTAGGAAGTTGATCATCCCCCGGTTCAGATTCATGACAGTGTTGAGATGTGGACTCGTCACTTTCTTTGTGATTCTTTCTCACAAAAACCTTTCCTTTCCAAGTCTTGTTTCCTGCTTCAAACCTATTATCTTTATATGACTCATTATTTTGTGGCATTTCAATTAGATCATCATTATCATTGTTTTCAAGATTCTCATTGTTTTCTTCATGAGAAAATGTAGGCTCGGATTCACCAAGCTCACTACTCATAACAGGAGTAGGATTAGATAAAGAATCATGGCCATTTTTCGTTGGTGCAGAAGTATAAGTCTTAGAACTTTGTGATACCGGCAAAGATAAATTATTAAAAAAACTCATGTCCTCAGTTTGAAACGAGTTAAAAAAACTCATGTCCTCAGTTTGAGACGAATCTTCATTTAAATTTCCCCCCTGAAGATGCGTGTCAAAAAAAGGTTTGTTTTCAAAGAATGTAACATCCATGGTGACAAACATTTTCTGGTTTTTTGGATCAAAACATTTATATCCCTTCTGGGTTGGAGAATACCCAACAAAAACACATTTTATAGCACGCGGTTCGAGTTTGCTAATATTCTTATGTTCATGAACAAATGCAGTGCAACCAAAGATTTTTAAGGTCAAATCGTTTGAAACACGATCATTAGGAAAACATTCTTTGAAAATATGAATTGGAGTTTTAAAATTAAGAACTTTGGAGGGCACTCTGTTAATTAAGTATGCAGCAGTTAAAACTGCTTCACCCCACAAATAATTTGGTATTTACTTGCGAAAAGTAAAGCTCTAGCCACCTCCAACAAGTGCCTATTTTTTCTTTCTGCAACTCCATTTTGTTGGGGAGTGTTAGGGCATGAACTTTGATGCACAATTCCATTTTCACGAAAAAAATCACTCAACATTGTGTTAAAATATTCTTTGCCGTTATCACTTCTAAATACTTGAATATTTGTTTGAAATTGATTTTGCACCATTTTAACAAAATCTTGTACGGCCTGACAAACGTCAGATTTCCCCTTTAACAAGTACACCCAACAAACTCTTGAGTGATCATCTATAAATGTGATAAACCATTTTTTATGAGAAAGTGTACTCGTTCGGTTAGGGCCCCAAACATCACTGTGAATAACAGAAAAAGGTTTTGATGGTTTGTAGGGCTGTAATGGAAAATGAGAACGATGATGTTTTGCAAATTCACATGCTTCACATTTAAACAAAGATAAATCCTTATTACGAAATAACTCAGGAAATAAGTGTTTTAAATAAGGAAAACTAGGATGACCTAATCGTGAATGCCATAACATAACATCATCATTATTATTATTCAGAACTAAAAAAGATTCAAAGCATGAACTTATTGGTTTGGAAGGTAGTTGTGATTCAGGTTCAATGTCGAAGTAGTAGAGTCCTCCACTCTCCTTAGCACTACCAATCATCTTCCCCGAGTTCAAATCCTGAAAAACACAATGAGTACGAAAAAAATTAGTTTGACAATTTCTATCTTGGGCTAATTTACTGACAGACATGAGACTACAAGATAGATTTGGGACATGAAGAACATCTTTAAGGGTTAGACTTGGAGACAACACAACCGAACCTTTACCCGCAATGGCTGAAAAGGATCCATCCGCAATTTTTATTTTATGGTTACCTGCACAGGACTATAAGAAGAAAACAGAGTAGAATCACCTGTCATGTGATCACTTGCACCCGAATCTACTATCCAAGCACGACTGGGACTGACACTAAAAAGGGTAGAAGTACCTTTGGGGGCAACAGAGCCAGAAAGAGTGTTAGATTCAAGAATTTTGTACAGTCTGTCTAGTTGTTCCATCGTGAATGAAAGCTGAATTGAAGAAGACTGATGCTCTTGATCAGAATTACTGGCTTGGAATGTATGACCCTCACCTCCACCTTTGTTCTTCTGATTTGAAGGTCGCGGAAGACCATGTAATTTCCAACATTGAAAAATAGTATGTCCCAAACGATGACAATATTTGCATTCACGACGGTATTTGAAAGTGGATGATCGTCGTCGAGAATAAAAAAACGTCATAATTAATAATCTTAGCCAAGTAGTACCGGAAGCAGCAAAGAAAAATTAACACCGGTGAACAGTACTCGTAAACAGTGTGCGTGAACAGTACCACTGTGAACAGTACCAGCGAATGAACAGTACCACGGGTGAACAGTGCCGCACACAAAATCAGTTGTCGTGGTCAGATTGTAAACACGACGGCGGCTAGGGTTTTGCGGAAGCGAGACCCCCAAAATCGGGAGCTCTCGATACCATGTAGAAAATAATAAGTGAATACTGTTGTGTGTTATTCCTCAGCTCAAGCTGGTTTAAATAGGAAGAGTACAAACATAAAAGGAAATAATAGATAAGCTTAGAATCTCCTAGAAATAACAAACTAGGAAACTAAATATTTTCCAACAAAAATGTATGGATCAAAATCTGAATTCAATGTAGTCTTAATAGACGACTATGATGACAATAACCGTGGGGGTCATTTTCATACTTTTTTCTATTCTCTTGGTAATAAAAAAATCAATCAACCAAGGTAACGATGCAACTATATAAATATGAGCAACTTATCTCTACATTACCTAAATCAATAATGAATATATATAATAAAAGAAGAAAAAAAAATCAAGTATTGAAGAAGTAAAGAATGAAACCATAAGAATTATATAAATCATACCTACTTATAAGTTCATTTGATTCGGAACACGACTGCATAGAAGAACTAAGTCTTTCATTAAGGTCTTCCAGGGTATGTTTTTGTTCAGCGAATGCTCTGTTGACATCTCCTAGTTCTTTTTGTTTGAGTTCAACCATTTGCTGCAAGTCTTTTACTTGATCAAGATAACATTTTGTGACAGACTCTTTGGCAGATTTTAATTCCTACAGATTGGATCAAAACTTTGTTAAAACATTGCATATTACAATTATATGAGTGCTTAAGATGAAATGAATATTTAATATTTCTTTTAGAATGCACAGATAGTTAATAAAAACCACATGTTCCCTTTTTTGTAAAACAAGGAGGTTATAAATTCATCATAGGGCTAAGTATCATGAATGCCATTAATTAGGATTTAGATGCAATTATGTGAGTGTTAAGTTAGAAATTTTTTGGCAGAGCCTCAGCTAACACTGGGTGCAGTCCCTGTAAATTCAAATTATTACATACACTTTCATGGCGCTCAATAGCTGCACGGTTGTCACTACGCAATGTATCAATTGTAACGACCTGATTCTCCAATTGCTTTCTCAATTCCTGTCAAGATTCAAGATAATTGGATATAATTAAAGTGAAAAAAAAAATTAAGAATAATTAATACTGCAATCCTTCTAAATTAACACACCGAGTTAGATCTTTGAAGGCTTCGAAAATCATCAAGAGATATAGGACCCTCGGGAGCGCCAATGCCCAAACCTTTCAATCTCTTGTTTTCAGACACAAAATCCTCTACACGTTCAAGAAAAGAGAAGCAATGAAAGGAAAAAGCATAATAAAATGAGACAAAAGCAAGTATCTTATGTCAGTATCAAAATACTGTATATCATAATTATCATTATCAGTGATATGCTTGTGTAAGCTGTAAGCCTTAACTAATGCTGTTGAGTTAGTTAAGGTGCTGGGTAGGTACTCTGTTATAGACTTATAGTTCAGTAACTATTTTATTCTTTGAAGTTTGTACTCTTTAAGGTTTCGTAAGCTATCTATAAATAGCTAAAGTTATATCAGATTATATTATATTCAATGAGAATAGCGTTTGTTTTTCACTTTTGTCTCTGTTTTTGCGCTCTCTCTTCCCAGTATAGTCGATATATATGATGTAAATTGCAGTAATAACTGTCCAGTGTACAAGAAGCTTGAATTTTACTTACAAGTATACATAAGAGTAAAATGCAAGGATGCTTAAATTCAGTACATATTTGTGCTCTTCAACATGACATATACCTGCTTTTCGTTTAGCAACAGCATTCTCTGGCACTGGATTTGAAAAATGCACCTCTCGATATACAAAAGCAAATGCATTTTCTGCAAGATAAGACAAATGATAATTTTAATGTCTTCTCTTCGTTGACCAAAATACGAAGCTTCTCAAATCTTAATGATCTTTTTTTTCTTCATATTTGTAATGCTTTTTACAGTTAAAGGTTGTTGAATGAGCACATATAGTGAATGGGGAATTAGTGTTGAGAACTACATCGCTGACGAGTAAAATAGAAAAATCCACAAATTCTACAACAAAGGTGAGAAAAAGTCGAATACTATTAGGAATAAAATAAATAGAAGACATCAGAAGGAATTCATATTACCATGCTGAGGAGGAGCAGCAAATGCTATAATGTCACCATGGCAGACTTTGACAGCAGCACCTTTCTTTTTCAACTTCTCCCAATTAAGGTAAGTTCCATTTGTGCTGAAAAAGGCTTTACAAAAGTTAGAATATGAGGAGATTATAGAAAGAAAAAAAATCTTTTCTTCCTCTCTCAAGTAAGAAGAAGGATGCGGGAACCAAAACTCTAAAACGAAGCCACAACCTAGTATCTTTCAAGAATATTGATGTGGTATCCTCCATATTTTCATTAGTAATCTTTGTCCTGTATATTCTGCAATGATTTGCACTAACGGAATTCGAATCAATCTGGAAACGTACATCCTCAACCAATCGTCCAATGCGATGTTCATCAGCAGTTAGTAAGATATTAATTCCCTGGTTACAATAATTCAATGATATAAAAACTCAATAAGCAAGGAACACTTAAACCAAAAAATCAAAAATAAAATAAAGCCCCGTCGCTATTAGCTACAGCAAGAACAGCCAGGAAAGACGAGTAGTAAACTCACATGAAGAAGTTAACTCTAGTATAACTTTCTTATATAGAAGTCCATAGATTTGTTTACAACTCAAATAAAAAACGATTTGCAGAGTCGTTTACTTTGTGAAAACACTTCCTAATTTTTTTTTTGTCAAATAGTCTAGTGGCCAGAGTTTCAACATTTAAGAGGAATCCTACCTATTGCAATGTCCTTACCAACTGAGTATGCTCACGGGAACAAAACACTTCACATTCTAATTCCATGTTTTCACTATATAATTACAAAACTGTTATCTTGCTTTCAATCCAATTCCAGTACAAATAATTGAAATCATAAAACAAAGTGTCAATTTTGTAGGTAAAAAGTAAAAAAATAAATATTTTGTCAAAGTAAAAACCCTAAGAAATAAATAAATTTTACAATATTGAACATTGATGTGCCAATTACTTAAAATGAATTACCACTAACCCAATGAACATAAACTGTGCCTAATTTGAAAATTTTCCTTGTCATGCAGAACTGAATTAACCTAATTTCGACTTAAATTGAAGAACAGAAGTAAGGAAATGGGAAATTGAGGGAAATGAAGGTTACCTGATGCCTTTTGCGGGCATTATTGGAAATGGCGGTGAGAACACCCCAAACGTTAGGATCAGAATTGTGAAGAGGTTGAGAAGCGAAATTGGAAGCAACAGAGACAATTCGATCTTTGGCTCCTAAATTGGATGATGGGTTCTGCTGCTGTTGCTTATTGGGAGAATTGCCGTTGGATCTAGGGGTTCCTCCGTTTCCACGGGCTTTCTCCTCCTCCACCACCATCGCCATTGCACAGTCACAGTGTAGAGAGAGAGAGAGAGAGAGAGAGAGTGAGTTAGCGGGAATTGAAAACCCTAATTACCAAATTCGCGGGAGTATCGTTTTATATTGGGTGTGGAGTGTGGAAGTTAGTGAATTCCCAAAGTGTCAATTCTTGTTTTTCGCTTACGTACCTCGGAAGCCTCGCAACCTCCCCATTTTTTTTTGCCAATAATTTTTTTTAGACGAAATCACAAAGTTATTGAGAACTTACGCACATAAAGTGGACTGATCGGGATTTGAACCCTAGTAGTGGTCATGACATATAACACTAGCAATTTCGACTTTTATGTCAATGAAGTTAGGATTTGTGGCATTTTCCTCTTTATTTTGTCCTTAACTAATGGTTGGTTACTGCACTGTTTTTCTTTTTTTACAAAAAGTATTCTCGTAATTTTTTTAAGCAATCTAATAGTTAAAAAATTGAGCCTTAAGATGGATAAGTGAGATGACCGGTGTTCGAACCTCAGCCTCTACATATATAATATAATGTCATACCAATTGAGTTAAGCTCGCATGACAGTATTATCGTAATTTAATTCTACATGTCTTTAAATATAAGACTATTTTTAATTCTTGCTAAGGTTATTTATGTGAAGGTCTAGTCAACAGGTATGTTGAGTTAGGGTTTAATATAGTAGGGCGACGATCGTGCCTCCTTGATAGGAGGAGTGATCCATGACATGGTTTGTCCATATCTTCTCTGAGGTAGGTAGGCCGATCCTATTGGACCATTCGGCATATCGGTCAGGCGAGCCCATCAAGCCCTAGGAACTCACTCAGTACAATATTTATAAATTAAATTATTACCAACTCTAAAAAATATTTTATTCATACACAAATGTATATATGTAGTTGAATTTTTATATTCAAAAAGGGGCTAAATAAATTTTTGTCCTTAAAAACATCTCAAATTCCATTATTAGTCCTTGTAAAACATTTCATTAAATTTTAGCCCCTCAAATATTTTTCACCAGCACTGATCCTTGCTTTTAAGTAGAGGTGGCAAAGTAGGTCGCCCCACCTTGTTTAAGTCCGCCCAAAAGCGGGGCGGGGAGGACCAACTTAGGTGTATGGGATTAAACCTCAATCCCGCCTCATTTAATGGGGGGTTGGCGGGGCGGCCCACCCTGTTTAAGCCCGCCCAAAAGCGGGGCGGGACGGGCCAACTTAGATGTATGATCTCAAACCCGACCCATTTTAACGGCGGGTTGGCAGACCGGCCCACCTTCCTCTTTTTTAATTTTTTTTTTATACTTTGAATTACTACATTAATTACAAAATTATTAATCATTATCAAAGAGGTCGACAAAAAATATTTTTCAAGAGCGCGTGATAGAACTTCAACAATACAAAAAAACAAACACATGTTAAATTAAAGTGTGACGCTATATAGTATGACTCATTTCATGCACGAGAACGCACGGCGCGTTGAAGAGACATGCAATCTACTCCCATGTTCATTATATTGCTCCATCAAACATTCTAGTAAGTCGTAACAACATGCACTTTGCAATATATAAAAACTAAATAATATCAAACACTTTAACTGCATTAAGATTGAATCTTTCTTATTTATCCTCAATCAAATATTAAAGTGCTAGTTACTTTGATTTTAAATATAAATAAAAGTTGGTCATCAAATATACATAAACATTGGTTAAAATGAAGTTAATTTATATTTAATATAAAATTTAGATCTAATATATCAATTTTGTTTGATTAAAATTTGTTTATATTTTAGACCGGAGTAGTAATTAATCGTTAATAAGACAAATAAAGGACAAAACAAAACACGTGTCAAACACTTAATCAATGCATGCTCAATTTTCATTCTAAGTAAAAAAAATTACAAAGCCCGCGGGGAAACTCGCCCCGCCCCTTTTTTATGCGAGCTAGGCGGGGCGGGCCAGCCCAGCGGGTTGAGCCCGTTTTGTCACCCCTACTTTTAAGTCATCTTATGCATATCATTCGAAATTTAATTATTTTTCTTTACAGTCATGTTTAGTACATTATAAAAATTGCTCTTGCAAAAGTAATTTTTTTTACAACGGATGAATTAAAAAATGTCAATGATTTTTATTTTTACTTTTTGAATATTATAGTACTTCCATCTTTAAATATAACACCCTATCGAGAAAATTACGGAGATTAAGAAATGGGGTGACAATTAGTGTTGATTTTACAATTTTATCCTTCAAGAGAGAGTGTATTAATGTTTTTTCTAGAATATTTATTTCAAATTGTAGAAAAATAAGAATTTTAATTAAAGGTATGTCGGTAAAAAAAATAACTAGTGCTCTTGAAAATTTGAAAGTGATCCTATAAAGAGGGACAACGAAAGAATAGAAAAAAATCTTATATTTTTTTTCTTCTTAAAAACGGTTTTTAGAAACTCAACGACCAAACGTATTTTTTCATCTCTACAAAAAAAAATTAAATTTAGATCACCAAAACAGATTTTATTTTTATCCTCTTCTCTAAAAGAGTTTTTAAAACTGATTCATAAAATATTTTATAAACTAAAGTGATTCAAACCGTCCCTAACTCTTGGTTTTTTGTTCTAAAAACAACAAAACTGGAAATAATTTTTAAAAAACAGTATTGCAAAACTATATAATCAAACAGGTTTGTTGATATTTTTAATTTTTAAAAACAGAATCAAACAGACCCTTAGTTTATACAGTTTTCTTTCTTTTTTTGACTTAGGCTCTCCCTATTTCCAAAAACAAATTGCTCAAGACTCGAGAGATAGATTGGTTTTTAATTAAAAAAAAATTAGGCCCTCTCTATTTCCAAAAAAAGAACCATGCAGGAAACATCAATGAACATTTCAGGAGTCTATTTTTTTTCTTTGCCTTTTTTCCAAACTAGTATAATAAACAAATGGATATTAGGAGCAATCTTAACTTGCATAAAGAATTACAGAGTAATTATGGGAATACACTGTCATCCATCTTCAAGGATCTCTTTGTGTAGATGCATGCATGAAGTGCTGCAGTATTTGTAATTATACCGGTGGAAAGGAACTTTACCAGCAAGTGATGAATTACAACAGGAACATAATATATCGCCGGCTAATCCATTTTTATTAGCCTCTGAAGTAGTTGAATTATTAGCTTGAATTTTGAGGGCAGCCATTCTTCTCTCTGCTGCAGCTGCTCTCTTTTCTCTTTCTTCATCTTGTGCTCTTTTCATTTCCTCCTGTTTATTTTTAAGATTAAAACAAAATCCATAATTTAAAATACTAAACAGTTCACGTAAATATAATGTAAATTTTTATTAACAGTTACAGTAAAAAAACTATACTCAAACAGAAAAGTGTGAAAATAGAAAACATTGAAACCAATGAAGACTCTAAATAGCATGTATTCCGGTTCCACTGAAAAGGGTGAAGTGAAACCAAAGTAAACCGAGTAAAACAAAATGCCTGTTTTGTTCTATAAGTTTGCCAAACACTACAATAGTATTATTTTTAAAAAATAAAATAAAATCAGCCACCAAAAACCGGTAATTACCTCTTTTGATAATTTGACACCACTTTTTGGTTGAGATTGTCCGGTAGCAGATGTCGAAGCCATCTTTTGCTTTTCAGCAGCTTCGGCCTGAACACCACGTTCAAGATTTGTCAGAACAACAAACAAAACAACAATAAGCATCACAACCATATATGATTGAAAGACAATATGGCAAATCAAAGTTTCTCAACAAAAACTCTTTCGAGTATCTGTAGCCAGCCTTAAACTAACGCCATAAGCATCAGAACCAAGAGTAACAAATTGAATTTGCAAATCGGGAGTGAAGAGTACCTCTCATTTTCATAATTCACAAGAAAGTTTGTTTGTTCATGCACCCTCAAACTACACTCGATAACTAGCTAATTGTGTAATGTTTGGTAGCAAAAGGTGGCAAGAAAAACAGGGAATATTATTTGAAGGAGTAGGTAAGGTACCATTTTCACTCTAGTCAACTATGTCAACACTATTAAGATAACTATCAAACCTTTTAAGATAAAAAATACCTAAAACTGTAGCAAAAACATTGTAGCAGTATATACAAATAAAAATAACTAATACTGTAACCACATATGCTGAAAATGAAATAAAATAAAATACTCAACTCATGAAATACTCATAATTAGCAGCAAAAAGGCATAGATCTTGAGCAACGCATACAAGTAAATACCAACAACAATCAAGAAAAGTAATTATAATTCAGCAATTCGTTTTTATTTTTTTTAAATAAATAGCTTTCAATAACAAGGGAAATTTCAGCAGTTGAAAAAAAAAGTAATTTTGACCAGTTAAAAAGTAATTACAATTACAAGAACTAAAGCTTTAAAGGCAATAATAAGATATGATATATTATAAAAAAAATTGATAAAACTTAATTCTTTCTGAATCCCATAAATAAAAATTTCACAATTTACAGTAAAGTGGCATTCTCTTTCTTTATCTGTGGTTCTGTTTTGCTCTCTCCATGATCCATTTGCCCCAGACACATACAATCACCAAACATATGCCACCGGAAACAGAGCAGAAACAGGCTGCTGGTCGCCAGATGCTGGGTTGCCGGTTGTTGGACGTTGAGTCACCGGCTGCAGGGTCGGCTGAGGTGGGATGTGCAGAGCAGCTTATCTGGGTCAATGTTTGAAGGTGAGATCGTGAGTTTTGTGAGTTCTATTAGAACTCTTGAGCCCTAAAAGAAAGAGAAACGCCCCCAAACAACCCCCACCACACACACACACTCAGTAACATCCCATTTTAAGGACTTTATGGGTTTTGAAGTTCTAGCCCTGTAGCGCTGCCATTGGCCGCAGTTCTAAGGCGCAGTTGCAGCCACCAAGGCTTCAGCACCAATCTGTGACACCACAACTGGCTGATACTTGATAGCAGCCACAGGCTGCTCCGACGCGATAGCGGTGCTATTGACAACCTATGCTAATATCCATCATAAACAAGTCCTAGAAAACAATACTACATAGAGACTGAATGAATAAAGATGTACCTGAGCCTTATTTTCTTTTGCTTTACGTAATTTCTTTAATTCTTTTGCTCTAGCTTTTTTCTTGGCATCTTTTTCTGCCTGTACAAGCACAAAAGGAGGCAATAATTACTCTTCCACAGAAATTCTTAGATTTGATTAATAAAAGTTAAAACATTGATGCATCACATCTAGTGGGGACAGGTACCCTAATATGAAGGACTAGTGTTTTAACCAGCCATACTTATTCCCTAGTCTCCCTTTTACTGCCAATAACATATATCGGCAAGTTATCAAATATAAAGAGAAATTGAGAAAAGTATTGACAGCAGAAAAAAAATGTAATCATTTGATTTTAATTAAATCATTAAAAAAAACGTATTCCTAGAAACATCAGAATCACCTGCTTAGCAGCTTGTGATTCTTCCAATTCTTTGGTCAATGCACTCGGAACTTTTGCAGCATTCCAATCCCATTTGTCAAGATTTGAAGCCATAAACCTTCTGAAAGTGTTCCTGACTTCCTTGTCAGGTGCCAACATATATGGAGTCCGTCCCCTTTCATCTTTAATGCATGGATCCAAGCCCTGTTCCAAGAGTTCCATAACCTTTTCAGAGTCACCAGATTGTGCTGCTTGATGTAAAGGAGTTGATTTAACAGGTAACTCATTCTCACTTCCGTCATTACTCGAAATAAGAGGTTCATCATTTTTGTTACTGGAACCAGCTTCAGCTTTATTGTTTTCATCCATCCCAGCCATGTCCACTTTGCTGACAGGTGGGGTGTCATTTCTTTTAGCAATGCGAGTTGGCACCACATCCTGCTGGTTGCTTTGTAAAATTTCCTTCTCATCTGCTTCATAGGATACTAGGGTCAACTGGCCATATATGCGCTTGGCTTCCCTAAGAGTGGGCCTGCGGACAATCATAGCAATATTTCTAAGACATTGCGGATTGGTAAAACATGGCTTTTCTCCATCATAAAGAAGTTGACGACTACTAGAAGGTGCGTGAATAAAAATGCAAATAGATGCATCAAAATAAGGTCTCCAAGCAGCAAGCAGTTCGTGAACTTCCTACAATATGAGCATGCCAATAATCAGTCCAGATTTACATATCTTTGCACAAATGTACAAGCACCCAAAACACAAAAACAAAGGTAATAAGTAAAGGGTCATGCTAACTAGTGCCCCCGGGCCGGGGCACTAGTTAAGGAACTAAAAAAAGATAAATTTTGCATTGAAAATAGCATCTTTATATTTTAAAAATGTTGACTACACAAGTTCCAAGACAACTTTCCTATTTTTGGTTTCTTTAACTAGTGTCACGGGGGCACTAGTTAGCATTTCACATAAGTAAAATTAGAAGAGTTATCTAAAACTGGAAGAAAAATACAACAATCCATTTGTCCAAAATCATGATCAATAGGGCCAATTATCATTGCTACCCTGTATAACAATTTATAAGTAAACACACATGACATTAGGAGTTCTAAAGTCTTGGCAAACGGAGCTTAGCAACTGTAATTTTGATAAATAAATAAATAAATAATTGAGAATAAGCAGCCTATACTTTAAGTGCAGAAAATCTTTTAACAGTTAAACATTTTAAATAGTACCATCTTCAACATGGTAAATAGCACAACAACAGATTATATAGCTGTTGTGCAATATATTAAGTAAAAAAACCAGCAGAGTTTTCAGAGAAGAAATTACTATACGAATTTCAAGTAATTATATTAACATACAACCTTCCACTTCCCACCTCTTGAGAAAAAAAACATAGTATCACTGTTTATGCCACACATTTGTTAACCGCTATACAACTACATCCAATTCCACCATGCACAATAAATTGGCTGGCTCAATATGTTAATTCTAGAACACGGAAGTGCAAATAAAAAATTTGCTAAACTGGAAATAAAATAAATTTAGCAAGCAAAGCAATATAGTTTTGATTTAAAAACCTTTTTCAATGCAAGTTCATTGTAACGACGAAGTGAAGCACCAGCAGAATGTACAGTCCTGCCAGAAGCATCTTTAGATGACTGTTTTTTACCAGCCTTGGCCCTCACAACATATCTGCATTCGAATACTAATAGTTCAAAATTACAAACAAATTTTTAAGCTCCATTTACAAATAGAGCTAGTGATAATAAAAAAGAATAAGAAAATACGAAGATAACTATTTGGTCAACAGTTATGAGGTATATGTATGATATTATATAGGTCACCTTGGGAACAAAACCTGGGGGTAGGAAAGAAAACTGCTGAAAAGCCAAACAACTATCTCGAGAAACTAAGGCATAAATGATACAACATTCCCCTCATTCTAGTTGTAAAATTTAGCTGAATAGAGTCAACAGATTACAAGAAGAATGTATAGGTTATACACCTTCCTTTTCATCTTGTGAGAATATAATTATATGAAAAACATCTCATAAGATAAATACTTGTATCTTAAAATATTTTACAATATCGTCGGTGATATCTTAGAATTGGTTATCATATTTCCTTATATTTTGTTCTTATTCAATTGAATTTATGAGTCTGCTAGCACAAGTTTAAATAGGATACAGTGTTTTGTCTGTTGTAACACCACTGACATACCTCGTATCGCGTAAATATACATTTCAGAGTATCTCGTCTTTTTATTATTATTTTCCTCCCACTATACAAAAGACTAAAACTCTAATTTCAACATTTTTGATAAAATATAAAATACCTAAATCCTAACCACATATGTTTATTGCTCATAATAGATAACAAAATAAGGATAACTAAAATCAGTAAAATTGATTAAAAGTTATAAGAGATAAATAAATGGCACTACGATTCTACGAATACACCCATAGAGGTACACACAATCTTAACAAGATTGGCTTGCATCATTGCATGCAAAAGCAGAAGTATACAATCTTTTGTGCCTGACTCATCCGGTTAAAAGAAAAGGTAACAAGAGCATATGACAGCCAAAATTGAATCCAACACAATACTTCCAAAGGAGACCTCCAACATAACAGGAATTGATAAACAGCATGCTTCATAGATATTTAAAATTTAAATATTGATAGTTTAACACGGTCTATATATCATGCATATATTGCTAATCTCCACCACACACGGTATGCGTAAATGAAACTCCAACGATATTTTATTTCATAAATTCTCATAAAAAGTGCAAAACTATAACTCATTTTAAAATATTTAGTAACAAAGAGCATTTGCTAACCTGTGAAATGTCTTTTGAGCCACAACCGTATCACCATCAAAGACACAGCCCGCAAAGTGCCCACCGGATGCCAGCAGAACAATCCTTAACCGGGTGTTATCCCTGGGCTCAACAGTTAGAGATTTCAACCTCTCAACCAAATTTTTCTGCACTTGTTCGTCCTCATACGCCACATTTTCGCTCACATTCATAATCAAACTCTTCCATAAAGAAACTCTCTGCCCTGTCTGAAGACAGATGAATAGCTTTTGTTTAAAGCTTTCACCAGATTTACCACGCACTTCAATTTGACCTCGAGACTCATTTTCACTGTCATCATCATC
Source organism: Trifolium pratense (assembly GCF_020283565.1). Taxonomy (NCBI): domain Eukaryota; kingdom Viridiplantae; phylum Streptophyta; class Magnoliopsida; order Fabales; family Fabaceae; genus Trifolium; species Trifolium pratense. The sequence goes on along the minus strand of NC_060064.1, from coordinate 18,521,520 downwards.
GCTTTCTGATCCAGATATACTTGACACATCACAGTCTTTGACAAAATCAGTTGTCAGGTCCTCAAAATCCTCTTCCTTCACAATATTTTTCCCAGCAATTGTCAGCTTCACCTATCATCAGTACATCCACATATCAGCTAATCAATAACCACTAGCATTCCTTTTTACATCCACAAACCAAAACGGCCATTTTGTTAGCATTTTGAACTCACAAACACGAGCATATCAAGCTTCCAATACACAAAACACAATGGCAATTCTAGAAACCAACGTTTTAAAGACCAAACAGGACAGTTCAAGTGATTGAACTGTGAACCAGCGGTGTCTAAGGTTCCGTTATTTGCGTGGCTCGACTACAGTTTTGTCCCAATTTGATCCATTAAAAATTAAATCAGTTGAACCATGACCCAAAAGTTTCACCGGTTCAATGCCTAGATTGATTTTTCATACATTGATCGAAAATAAATCAGAAATACTTCCTTATTACAGAAAATAAATCAGAAATGACAAAAAAGGGGGATAAAACACAATTGTAAAGGCTTGAATTTTTATCTTTAATACTAAAATGAGTATTCTAAACTAAACTACACCAATAATCACTAAAAAAACTAGATAAAATGAAAATCCCTAAAAACTGAAAAGAGAAGATTCATGCTGAAAGTAAAATTCGAAAATTGAATAAATATATACACAAATAATGAATTAAACGGTGAATATGGAGAGGGGGGGTTAATTGAATCTAACATTGAATCGATGAATATCCGATTTGAAGTGAGAACGTTGGTCTTGAAGAGAATCAAAGTGAGCCTTGCAGGTATTGCAGGTCAACCTAGGACCGGAAACGACGGCGTTTTGAATATCATCGACGTGGTGGTTTGAGGGGGGTTGAAGAGTTTGGTTGTGGTGGTTGGGAAGTGAGGAATGAGGAGAAGGGAGAAGACGAGAAGAGTGGAAGTAGTTAGATGGAAGTTCGAAGATGGAACGGTAGCGTTTTTCCTGAGATGAAGTCATCGTCGTGGGTGGGAGAGGAGAGGAGTCTGCGCATACCACCGTGTCCTAAACTATTGTGATTTGTTGGGTTTTATTTCCCAGTCTAAAATGGGTTTTCAAGATCATTAGATAAGTACAATAATTTCTCATTTCATTATGTCATATCAAGAAAGCCCACTAACGTGTAGAGCTGGGAATGTGGCTGGCCCGCTAGATTTAACCCGCTCTGTATAAACCTGCATATTAAATAGGGCAAACAAAAGATATCAGCAAAAAAAATCAAACAAAAAAAACAGGGCAAACAAACTTGTCAGCAAATGTAAACAGTCATGATATACTCGTTTGAGTCCGGTCTGCATTAGTATGCGGGTTAAACGGATGACTTGTGCACTATTTAAAAAAAATTACTTTTTTCAAAAATAAACTAAAATGTTGATATTATAAAAGCTAAAAAAAAAATAAAAAATGTGTCGTCAATAATTTTATGTTATAAACTTATAATATATAAATTGTAAGTAACAAAAAAAAATTGTGACATTTTATAAGTTTATCTATCTTTCTCCAAACACACCTTAAATCCATAAAATAAACACAAATGATATTTAATAAGAACTTCAATAGACTTTAACAAAAAAGAAATCAATAGACTTTTTTTTAGAGAAATGTTGGATTTAGACATGGACCGCATTATAATTTATAAGTAATAAAATGTGTAATTAATTATAAAAATAAATAAATAAAAGACGGTTTACCTTGACATAGTAACACTATATCAATATATGAATATGAACACAGACAAGAACAATATAAAAACACACAAAGAAAATAGCAAAAGAACTTTTATTTCATAAACTGATTATTACAATGCTTGCTAGATGAAATTTACAAGAGGAATGAGTTTTATATATAGGCCTAGAAACTTTGATTTTCGTAGCCAATGAGATAAGATTGGAGTTCAGGTGCATTATGATCATAAAGGGAGGGAAAACAAAAAGTTGTAACATCCAAAACTGATTAGCAAAGTCCGGCACGACCGTGTGAAGCTTGGCACGGTCGTGCCACATGCTTCACGACGAGTTCCTCTCAAATTTGGCTCATGGCACAGTCGTGTCATGCTTCGAAGTTGTGATCTTTGGTTTTTCTTCTCCCAAATGCAAAGTGTAACGGTTAGAAATGCCATAATGCACGAAATTAAGGTCTTTGGCTTCATTTTCAGCTGATCAAACACTTAGAGAGTGTCCCTTAAGAGCTCATATGATGTCATGCTTAGATATTCATCAAATTGGCCTAGAATGTGCTCATTTCCACTTGGTCATGTTTTTCAACCTACAAAATGAAATATAAGAGAATTGTAGTAAAGAAGTTCCAATAACTAAAGAACAAGCATCATTATTGTTGTTCCTTTGAGATTGACTGTATTATAAAGCTAAAACAACATGTGCAAGAATAATATGTACAGGTGCAACATGTTGAACAAGTTGTGTCAGACATCTTGATACTTGGTAAAGAACATGTACAAGCAAAATGTTGAAATAAGATGTCCAAAACGTTGTGTAGGACATCTTGCCCAGAATAGCAAGCCGAAGATTTACAATGCGCGAATTTACGATTTGTCAACTGTTTAAAGGTTAGATAACAAAGTTTGTTATCAAACCTATGTGTTAGATATGATTGTGGATCATAACTAACTTTGATAAATGTTTAAATTGAATCTTTTATCTTATGGAGTTAGTTTTAAAACAAAAATCCTATTAGTATGCATCTCAAATACTCTCAAATAAAAAGGAGTTGCATGCCTATATAAAGAGACTCAAGCAAACGTTTTGAAGCACCACAATAATTAAAGATATATAGATTAAAGCTACAATTGTGAATCAAATAACTTGTGCCCACTGCACAAGGTTGTACTAGCCTCTGAAACTTATGTGCTAGAAGTAATGATTATTCAATGTCATTGATAAACTACTAAAGTTGTTAATCACTTGGGAATAGTGATTTGGGGAAAGTGAGTAGGTTCTCATATTTAGGGGAAGTAAGCTATTAGGTAGAATAACAATATGATTAAAAAGAGGCATACACATCAATAGGTTTTTGGTGTGCGTTGTAAGACCAAGTATTAATTCGGAGTAGTGAGTTTTCTTTTCTGGATTGGTATCCCCCGGAGTATGTGTGATTTTCACCGAACTGGGTAAACAATTTATCGCGTCGTTTATTGCTTTCTTTATTTAGTTCAGTACTATTATATTGATCCTGCAAACCAATTGTCTTACTAGTTGTTTGAGACATCTTGCAACATACACAGTTGTCCAAGACATCGTGTAAGACAATTGTCCTGCCAATAACAGAATTTCAATTATTTAGATAAAATGACTACTAAATCTATGCATATTTTAGAGGTGTAAAACAACTTTGGAGCAAGGAACGTTCAAGTGCAACGTTGATGCCGCTATTTTCAAGGATAGAAAACTCGAAAGAAGCACTACATTGAATTAGGAAGTTGGGTATGTTTACACCGATTTTTGGTAATGTAAACAACCGCTATCCATAAATACTTTGGGACCGGATAGAAGTTCTTTTACAGTATTCGTTCAAGTCTCGCGGTTTAAGATATCACTTCATGCGTTCTTTAAGAACAAAATCATTGTTTTTATTAGTGTTAGAATTGCATCCAACAACTTTTAATAACAAGCTGTCTCATGACAACATAATAGAAAAAAATACTCAAGTGAACATTCAAAAAGAAAAAAAAATAAAGAAGATGAAAATAAATGTAGAATTACAAAAGGAAAAGGAAAATAAAGCAAGAACGAAACAATATATTAAACTGCACAGAATGTAAATGGTGGTTGGAATCCATCTATGTCCGCCCCTGAACTCGTTTGCCACCGCGGCGTGGGTGTTGCAAGGCTTTCATAAAATGAGATTCAACAACCCTTAATACATAGAAGTTACAAATATTTATAGAGAATAGAAAATAACTTCCTACATCTAAGGTTTTGACAAGTGTCTTTTTAATAACTTCTTGTATTGTATCTAAGATTGCCACTTGTCCTTTTGAATAACTTCCGATAGCTTCTTTGTAGGAGTTGTTTGCTTGATCGACGCACCATGTCAATATTCGACTCTTTGAATGACTTCTTCATATGTTAGTCGAATGTCACAAAATAGTTTAGTCGAATTCCACTTAATATGACTAATTTTGACAAATAAACACAAAATCTTTCTCAATACCATAAACTTTGTAATTTTGGTGTCAACATGGTACAACTATAAAAAATACGAAAATATCCATTTTATTTTCGAATATAAAAATATTACCGCTCTATATCTCTCCGATACAGCTTTGTCCTGTATTATCTTGTCATGTCACAGTTCTGTTCAATTCTTGCTGTTTTACGAATGAAACAGCACCGATGGTAAATGGTAAATGGAGGTCAACACTCAACAAACATGTGTAGGAGTAGTTAAAAAATTGTTGGAAATTGGAAAACCATTCTCCGCACAGTCATCAAAGCTAGATCTGAGTTCTTGTTACTTTAAACACAGCAAAATGTGGTGGTCCTCACCATAGGTAACATGCATGACCCCAAGCACACCCCACCACGTGGCTTCCCCCTCACCTTCACCAATCACGCTCATACAACTATAGTGTTCACAAACACCACAAAAAATCATCATAAAACGCACCACATCAGATAACACCACCACAAAACCACACTACACCCACTTACAAACCCAAAAATTAAATAAATTAAAACTATAGTACAAAAACAAACAACAGCAAAGCATCATTCACGTACAACGGACAACGGTCCACACCTAAATTAATTTATAACATAAAAAATAAATTAAAAAAATTCTCCAATCCAATCACATGCAAAGATGGAAAAAGGAAAAAAAAACTCAAATTTTAAAATTACAAAAATAAAACAAGAACAATCTAAAATTACAAATCAGGACATGAAAACAGACGAAATGACAAAAGCAGACAAAGCAGTCACTGTAACAGTAAAACCAGCAGAAGCTGTCACGTGAACACCAGCAGATTTACCGGAACTGCTACGCTCCGCCGCAGTTGACGGTGCATCAGCCGGAGCACCATCGGGACTCTCACCAGCAGGAGCTGGCGGCGAGGCAGGTAATGGAGTAGGAGCATCAGCCGGTGATGGAGCAGAAGCAGGTGTCGGTGAAGGAGCACCAGCAGGTGTCGGTGCCGGAGCAGGCGACGGCGATGTAGCAAAAAGCTCCGGAGGTAGAAGCACACTATCAACAGAGTAAATAGAAAGCGGTGTAGCATCCAAAATAGTATCAGCAATTCTCGAAGAATCAACGCCAGTATGCAGAGTAACAGAATCGCCGGCAACGGAAACGGTGTAATCAAATTTTCCGGCACCGTTGGTAGCTAAACTACTAATAGGATCCTTACTAGTTTTCAAAGATCCAATAGGAAGATATTTAGCAGCAGCATGATACTGTAAGAGCGAAACCGTTTCAGCATTGGTGAGCTTGCTTAAATCTGGAACGCCACGTGCCTTAAAAGCTTCATCGTTCGGTGCAAAAATCGTTAAGCCTTTATCAGCCGCTGATTGAAAAGTTTTAATTAAACCGTTAGATAAGATTAACGACGCAAACGTTTTACATCCAGCTTTTTCAATTAAAGCGGTTATGTTAACGTCGCTAGACGGAGGAGGAGCTGTTAAGATTCCAGGAGCGATAATCGGAGCGTTGATTTCAAGAACAGAGATATTGTAAGGGATTTGTTTGACGGATTTTGTGTAAGATGAATCGAGTTTAGATCCCGGTGCGGCGGAACCGAAACCAACTTTACCGCCTTTTAAGTCAGTGATGTTGACGGATCCGATGTTGCCTTGAGCGTTGCCGGTGGTTTGAAGGAGGGTGGTGGTGAGGGTGGTGCCGTTGGTGATTTGGTGGAGTTTAGTGTTGTCGAAGTAGTCGAGGAGGATTAAGAGGCTGAGGACTTTTTTGACGACGGAGAGAGGGTGGGTGGAGGTGATGGAAGAGAATGCGGCGTTGTTGAGGACTAAGACGGTGATGGTAGTGCGGGAGTTGATTTCGTCGGCGAGTTTGGTTTGGGAGAGGAAGTTGTTGTATTGAGAGTAGTCGGGGTTGTCGGAGAGGATTTCGGTGATGTTGTGGGCGGAGATGGTGGTGACGATGGAGAGGATAAGGAGGAGAATGAGAGAATGGTTACCCATTTTGGGGAAATGGGTAATGGAAGTGAGAGAGATGTGGTTTGAGTGAGTGTGTGGAAGTTAAGTGGAAGTGGAAGAGTAGGAGTTAAAGATGTACAAATGTTTGTTTGTGTGGTACTGTACTGTGTGGAAGTCTTAGAGGTTCGTTTCTTTAACCATGGTTAAGGGTAGGGTAAGAAACTAGGAATATCAATTTTATTTCTTGACCAAGAGGTAGGAATTAATGTGAATTATAAAATGAAATCTACATTTTTTTCTTATAAAATGATAAATATCAGGTATAATTGTCAAAATCTAAGTTTGATTTTTAATATATACGTTCAATCTATTACTAGTAACATTACTATTATTATTTCTAATTTTATAAGAAAAATATTCTTATTTCAAACAATAAATATTATATAAGAGATAGATACCGTTTCCCAAATCTCCTCAAAAAAAAAAAAAATACAATTTCCCAAACTTATTTCAATTGTCAAAGACATTATATTCGGACAAATATAAAGTGTCTTTATTTTTTTTAGTGTGTAAACAAAAAAAATAGTACTCCCTCCGTCCCAAAATGAGTGAGCTGTTTTGACTATATACTATTCACATATCTTACTTTAACTCTATTTTTATACTAATAAATAAAAACAAATATTAACATATAAGATGTTGTTGGATTCATCTCGATAATTATTTTCAAAATATCATATTTTTATAATTTTTATTATTATACAATTAAAAATATTAATCGTCAAAGTTATACATGACATGCGTAACGCGGTCAACTGACTCACTCAATGTGGGACGGAGGGAGTACTAACACTAAAAAAAATCTATTGCATGTGTTCGGTGTTTGGTTATCTAGAGTTTAATATATGAATAAAGTTCCTTCAAACTATTCAAACAATTTAATTTAATATTAGTTAAAGTTCATTAACAAAGATTCCCACAACTTGATTAATTATGTATAAATGTTAAAATGTCTGTCCTAAGGACACATGATAAACAATTTAATATAGAAATATTATTCTAAAAAATCGTGCAATAATTTTCCAAAAGTTAAATTATTATGTTTTTTCAATATAACTATTATATTTTTGGCTTTCCTTATCATGTGCCCTTAGGCAATGGTGGAGCTAGGAAAATATGTTCGGGTGGGCCATTAAAAAATTTATAAAATGAAAATTATATTGTATAAAATAATTTAAGTTATAATAAGCATAAAATTGATCATCAAATAATTTAATTAAATACCTTCAAATACTATAGTACTCTACGTGTACCAAATGATTTGAAATCATTAACAATTAACTTTGAACTAGTACTTGCAGAAAGTTGATGATAAAAAATTATATGATTTATTATATTACGAATATATTAACTTACTTGAAAATGGTTGTGATTTGGGAGTCATAAGGATAACTTGGTGGCTAAGGTAAATGAGAATGAGTGAAATGATAAGGATGTTCTTATATTAGTACAATGTTTATAAACAATGAAATTGTGTGATTGGTAAATAATTTTTTAATTCATATAAATGATGTTGATTTTTTTTTTTAAGATCAAGTGTAATTAAGTGTTTTACTGTTAAAGGTCTCATATTCAAATTCCCCTTTGTGTTTGTTAAATTTGATTTATTTATTTAAAAAAATTGAATTTTTTATTATAAATAAAACAGGAAAATGCAAAAGATTAGCATGGGTTGAACTCACTACCTCTTGCATCATAGGCATTGCTTTAGCCACTAAGCTACTTCGTCATGTTTGATATTATACGCACCAACATTGACTTTAGTAATTTTATTAAAACTCCTATGGTATATAGTAATTTCCTTTTTATTTGGGGTGGACCATGGCCCAACCATGTCACCCCTAGCTTCGCTACTGTTCTTAGGACACATGTTAGCAAGACCCAAAAGAGAAATAAGTATTTCAAAAGTAACAACACACAATTTAGCCTCAAATGGCTTAAAAAAATTATGTTTATCTCCTTCAAGACTATTTTTTTATGATCAAAATGTATAATATATTTTTTTTTGTGAAAACTCGGAATTTGACACGAGGATCAACTAATTTTATAGATACCAAACGCACCATTCACTTAAAATGATTTTCAACTAAAGTCATAATTTAAATTTGTATAGACTGATCAAACACATAAAGTGACACTTAGAGAATTTTGATCTTAAGACTTCATCATCAAACCTAGGTTTATATATATTTTATGATGTGGTAAGTATCTTGTAATATCACTTTTAAAATTATTTTAAATATCAGGTGGATTCAAATTTAAAATTATTCTAGTCTCTTTAGAGTAATTTAATTTAATTGTAGTTCTCTTTTTTATTCAACAGAATGTAATTCTTTTGGTAATTATTGATTGAACTTAAAGTCATTTTCTCTATCTTTAGGCAATTAAATGTCGACATGAACATTATTTTGGCATTACATATGCCATTATTTTTTTTGTGAAATGGCTTTTGTGTCCTCTTCTCTTTATTATGTCCTATTCTCACTTTTAAAATTTCTGGACCCTTTTGATATGGTGTCTTTGTTGTTCTATTGTGTTGTGTGCAACGGAAGCATATGAAATTTTTGTAATAAATAATCCATTGATATCAAACTAGTAAAAGATCCGTGATATCGCACGGGACGTAACATTACAACGATATTTTTAGCAGTTACACTTTGCTAATTAAAATTGAAAAAAAAAAATTATTTAATCAGTATTATAAGTTAGTAGTATAATTTGTCTCATATATGATAATTATTTTGGATACCAAAAATGTAGAATTTTTTAATAGCAAGAATTTGTCTCATAATGATCATTATTTTGAAATTTTTACCAATGATAGTTTATCACGTATATGATAGTTAAATTTTTTGTCAATTATAACTTATCCAGTGTGATTTTTTTTTTTTTTTTTGAAAATTTCATTAGTTATAACTTGTCCCACACATGGTAATTTTTTTGCTATTTTTATGAGTAATAATTTGTCCCGTATATAATGGTTATTTGGAAATTTTGTCAGTTATAACTTATCCAGGTATAGATTTAGGTATAAATTTTGATATTTAAAGTAGCATGAATGTTAAATAAAAAAGTTTTTTTAGAAGTTTTCAATAAATTAAAAAATAATAGTATGTTTAAATATGTAAAAACAAAATAATAAATTGTGTTAATTAAAAAAAAAGTGAAAAAAATAATAGAAATTTATTCCGTATAAGATAGTTTTTTTTTAAAAAAATAATAAATAAATTATATCGGTTAGAACTTATCCCGTATACGATAGTTTTTTTTTTTAAAAAAAAAAATTGTTATTAGTTAGAACTTTCCTCACATTTGATAATCATTTTGAAATTTTTATCAGTTAGAAATTGTCTCGTATATGATAGTTAATTTGAAATTTATATAAGTCAGAACTTATCCCGTATAAGATAGTTTTTGTTTAAAAACAAATTGTAATTGGTTAGAACTTTCTCACATTTGATAATTATTTTAAAATTTTTATCAATTAGAATTGCCCCATATATCATAGTTAGCTTAAAATTTCCATCAGTTAGAATTATGTTCAAATCCCCCTTTGTGTTTGTTAAATTTGATTTATTTATTTAAAAAAATTGAATTTTTTATTATAAATAAAACAGGAAAATGCAAAAGATTAGCATGGGTTGAACTCACTACCTCTTGCATCATAGGCATTGCTTTAGCCACTAAGCTACTTCGTCATGTTTGATATTATACGCACCAACATTGACTTTAGTAATTTTATTAAAACTCCTATGGTATATAGTAATTTCCTTTTTATTTGGGGTGGACCATGGCCCAACCATGCCACCCCTAGCTTCGCTACTATCCTTAGGACACATGTTAGCAAGACCCAAAAGAGAAATAAGTATTTCAAAAGTAACAACACACAATTTAGCCTCAAATGGCTTAAAAAAATTATGTTTATCTCCTTCAAGACTATTTTTTTATGATCAAAATGTATAATATATTTTTTTTTGTGAAAACTCGGAATTTGACACGAGGATCAACTAATTTTATAGATACCAAACGCACCATTCACTTAAAATGATTTTCAACTAAAGTCATAATTTAAATTTGTATAGACTGATCAAACACATAAAGTGACACTTAGAGAATTTTGATCTTAAGACTTCATCATCAAACCTAGGTTTATATATATTTTATGATGTGGTAAGTATCTTGTAATATCACTTTTAAAATTATTTTAAATATCAGGTGGATTCAAATTTAAAATTATTCTAGTCTCTTTAGAGTAATTTAATTTAATTGTAGTTCTCTTTTTTATTCAACAGAATGTAATTCTTTTGGTAATTATTGATTGAACTTAAAGTCATTTTCTCTATCTTTAGGCAATTAAATGTCGACATGAACATTATTTTGGCATTACATATGCCATTATTTTTTTTGTGAAATGGCTTTTGTGTCCTCTTCTCTTTATTATGTCCTATTCTCACTTTTAAAATTTCTGGACCCTTTTGATATGGTGTCTTTGTTGTTCTATTGTGTTGTGTGCAACGGAAGCATATGAAATTTTTGTAATAAATAATCCATTTATATCAAACTAGTAAAAGATTCGTGATATCGCACGGGTCGTAACATTACAACGATATTTTTAGCAGTTACACTTTGCTAAATAAAATTGAAAAAAAAAATTATTTAATCAGTATTATAAGTTAGTAGTATAATTTGTCTCATATATGATAGTTATTTTGGATACCAAAAATGTAGAATTTTTTAATAGCAAGAATTTGTCTCATAATGATCATTATTTTGAAATTTTTACCAATGATAGTTTATCACGTATATGATAGTTAAATTTTTTGTCAATTATAACTTATCCAGTGTGATTTTTTTTTTTTTTTGAAAATTTCATTAGTTATAACTTGTCCCACACATGGTAATTTTTTTGCTATTTTTATGAGTAATAATTTGTCCCGTATATAATGGTTATTTGGAAATTTTGCAGTTATAACTTATCCAGGTATAGATTTAGGTATAAATTTTGATATTTAAAGTAGCATGAATGTTAAATAAAAAAGTTTTTTTAGAAGTTTTCAATAAATTAAAAAATAATAGTATGTTTAAATATGTAAAAACAAAATAATAAATTGTGTTAATTAAAAAAAAGTGAAAAAAATAATAGAAATTTATTCCGTATAAGATAGTTTTTTTTTAAAAAAATAATAAATAAATTATATCGGTTAGAACTTATCCCGTATACGATAGTTTTTTTTTTTTTAAAAAAAATTGTTATTAGTTAGAACTTTCCTCACATTTGATAATCATTTTGAAATTTTTATCAGTTAGAAATTGTCTCGTATATGGTAGTTAATTTGAAATTTATATAAGTCAGAACTTATCCCGTATAAGATAGTTTTTGTTTAAAAACAAATTGTAATTGGTTAGAACTTTCTCACATTTGATAATTATTTTAAAATTTTTATCAATTAGAATTGCCCCATATATCATAGTTAGCTTGAAATTTACATCAGTTAGAACTTAACCCGTATAAAATAGTTTTTTTGATTTTTATTTTTAAATTTTTTTTATTAGTAATAACTTGTGTCACATATGATAAGTACTTTGGATTTTTGATCAGTGATAATTTATCTCGTATATGATAGTTAAATTTATATATCAGTTAAAACTTATCTCGTGTCAATTAGTTTTTTTGAAATTTTTATTAGTTATAATTTGTCTCACAAATGATATTTATTTTGAATTTTTTATCGGTGATAATTTATCCCCTATAAGATAGTTAAAATTTATATATTAGTTAAAATTTAAGGAGCTTCTACGGTGTAGTCCTGTTTTATTTCTCGCTGTTCTTTCTTCAAAACATATTAGTTTTTTCAACTTTACTCTTGTATGCATTCTGAAAAATAAAATAAACACATAAGATAAGATTGGTAGTATGATCCCCCGTTTCCTAGGAGCTTAAAACATGAAAAAAATGAACAAAACCTAAAGCATTATGAACAATATTGAATATAATAAGAAGAAAGTAGTAGCATAGAAAAAAAAAAACTAGAAAATGAGAGATAGAAAATTGTGAGGAGAATGGGTAGAAAGAGAAAAGAAATGTAAGATTTAAAGGGAGAATGTGAGTTTGAGAGAGAAAGTAGAAATTTGAATAAAAGATATTTCAAATTTGATTTGAGATATTGGGAACTCAAAAAAGTTTGAAAGTGACTTCTTCACATGACTTAGATGGCTTAGTTCCACAAACTGAATTTTCACTCAAAAAGTCCAAAATGGCTCAAGTGGCTTAGTTACAACGTAAAAACTGGTTTGATAAAACACATTTTCACTCACAAACTAATAAAATGGCTCATATGACTTGGTTGCATTAGAAATGGTGTGTACTTTTAGTTCAGATATCAAATTTTGGGACGTTAATTACCCTTATTTGGGACACATGGCAGCAACTTAAGCAAGAGTAGTTTAGACTTATCTAGAACAACTAACTTTCTTATATAGACTAGATAACAGGTAATATTTCTAGTTTCTACACGACTTTAAATAAAACCTATTTGTGTAAACCGTGCGTAAAGAGGTGTTCGAGGAATTTCTACCTACTTAAGTAAAGCGTTCCATTAATTGCCTCTAATGTGGGCCTTTATATTTTGGAGCAAACTGTCAAATACCCTATGAAATTTTAAAATTTGTCAAATACCTCATGAAATTTGGAAATAGACAAATACCCCCTAAAATTTTAAAAAGTCAATCAAATTACCTCCTGGCGTGGACTCTGAGTGGTGGTGTAAAGGGACAATTTGATTGACTTTTTTAAAATTTCAGGAGGGTATTTGCCTATTTCCAAATTTTAGGAGAATATTTGACGAATTTTAAAATTTCAAGGGGTGTTTGAGAGTTTAGTCTATGTTTTGTTATAAATTGTTTTCTCGTGATAATTGTGTATGTGATAGGGTTAGAAATTTAAATACTGTTTGGAATGAAATCTATGATTCTCGAATGAATTTTATTAGAAAGATATATTTGAGTTCATTTTGCTTGCATATCTCATCCAATATTCTCTTATATTTTATTATTTTTATTTCAAACTTTTCTTTTTATATTTAGTATTTATTTTGTTTCTTCTTAATCTTGTAGATCAATACTCTTTTAATTACGACGATAAATTCATGCACTTGTGAGTCTATCAAATGTCAATCATCATACATTTGGAAAAGAGTAATCTTCTATGCAACACATTATGCACCAACATAAAATCAAATATAAGTGTCTGCCTTCCAGCAACAGTCATACGTTGTACAATTGCAAACGGTTACCGGATAGCGATGAAGAAAAGGCTAAAAGGCAAGGCTATGAGATTTTATTACAATGGTGATCACAAAATAACATATAACATTGTTATAAGTATTTATCCAATAAGTTCTTTCTTTAGACTTAAAAATGTAGTCATATATAATACGGATATTTATCTTTTTTTGTATAATATAATATGCACACGTTTCTTCAAAATAGTTTATATTCTACCATAGTTGTCTTTCTATCTTCATATATAATAAAGCACTACTTCTCAGTTTCATTTTTAATATTTTTTTAAAGTAGTCACATAAATTTATATCAAGAGGTGTCTTCATATTTTTCCATTTAAAATTCAAGAGGTGTCTTGACCAAAAAAAAAATAAAAAATTCAAGAGGTGTAAATGATGAAGAGAAGACCTCTCAACTAGTTAGTATAATACATATAACAGTTAAATTGTAATTTTTTTCTTATAAAATATATATTTTTTAAAATATAAAAGACAACAAATAATTTTTTACTTCATAAAAAATGATAATTAATTTAGCAATACAACTCAATTTATTAATATATACTATAGAAGCACCGAACACACAAATCAAATGAGACACTTATAAACTAATAAAACATCAATTGTTTCGTAGAGAACTAGAGATACTGAGATAGTCTATTTTTCTTTTTTTTTGGTAAAGATAGTCTAATATTTATTTCAGCAATATACTCCAATGGAGTATGTTGGAAAACATAGCTGGCAAGAACAATAAGTGGCTAATGTTACCAACTGCCAACTTTGGTATTGTAGTGTTAAACGGAGGCCAAAAATATTAATTATTGTGAATTGCCACGTTGATGCTTGACCTATAGTTTTTTTTTTTAATGGAAAATACACTATTATAAATAATCATGTTTTCTCTTAAGACGGACATAAACCAATAAAAGAGAGACTACAAACAAATGCGCCGTTTATAAGCGGAACACCCATGAAAAATACTAAAACAGACTCCACCTAATAGAGATTCACTTCTATTCTCATTCTTAGAAGGACACTCCTCAACTTCCAAACCACCAGAGAAGACATCAAACCGACCCATAAAAAAATACCACTAGACACTAACTTCCAATTTTGAATCAAAAGTAATCGGTCTATCAGAATAAAAAGCAACCCGACCCATATGGTGTATTTTTTTTTTTTCTTGTAGAAAGCTTGACCTATAGTGTTTGGCATGATCCTTTACGGATAGTGGAAAGTGGACACAGCATATATCATAATATAACCATTAACCATGATCATTTAGCAGCTGGAATAAACTTTTCCAAATGTGGCCAATGTATAGCCATCACTCCTTCCTATATATAGTAATTATTTTGACTCGTTTTCTTTTGTCTTAACTACACTATGGAACAATATTACAAATCAAGCTCCTTTAGCTTTCTTTGGCTTCACAAAAGCTTCAATCCCTTTGCTTGTAACTAGAGAAAATGTCATAGTTCTCTTGTTACTTCACAACGTTACGAATAAGAAAAATTCCGTATAGTCTAGCTATGTTAATAGATCGATTGAATTGATTTTGTGTACATGCTTATGTAAGCATTAAATCACTAAATTAAGATTAAACACATATACATGCTTAACAATATTATGACATATACTTTAGTGCGGAAACAAAATAGTCATGGAAGCATGTATAAAATCATAGGATCGACAAGTTGATCTTTAGGAATACCTGGATTCATGGAGATGAGTTTTTTCAGCAGTGATCCTGAAATACAAAGAAATGGTGGCTAGATTGGCTCTTCCTCAACCGGTACCCTGATGCCTTGATTCTCTTCAGATGGGGAGAAGAGAGTGTTTGCTTTCGTACGGTGTATTGGGGACCATAGCCTTATATAGGGTGATGGCCCATTAGGGTTCCCATTATCCCGAAATGGGTCATCCTGACATCCACCCATTTGAGTCCATATCTAACTAATTAAATAATTAATTAATTCTAAATAGAAATCTAATAGCCTTTTAACTTTATTTGATCACTTAATCAATTTAGGCTCTTAATTGATAAATAGCTAATATAATTAATATAAATATATATGCCCACATAATAATTATTGGAATATAATAATTGAATAATATAAAATATTCCAACAATCTCCCACTTGGGCAATATATGTTAATAATTATATCATAGTTCTTTAGGCGCGCATCCGAATGCTATTTATCTTTAGATTTCAACTTTACAATCTGGTCCACCTCATACATCAACAATGGGACCACCGCGGCTGTCGTCACTGACGTATAACGTGACGGAACCCCGATGACCACCACATCAATGTATTTGATGACATAGATCGATATGGATGAGTGGCATGGAAATTTCATGCAATGTGATCTCTAAATCATGCCTATTTCCAACTGGTCCAACTGAAGTCTTTATTGAGATCAAACTGAAGTTCCTTAGGTGCAATTCAAAATAAAAATATTTGCACATAACCAAAAACTTAATATTGTTATAACAATAATATCTTATAATAAGTTTTATTTCTGCAGAAAATCAAACATAACATAATGTTTGTACCAAAATTGAAACCAAAATATATAGAACATAATACAAATAAGGAAAAGACTCCCACTAATCTAAGGCAATCTCAAAACCAAGACCCATGCGAGCAACATGCCCATGAAAAGCCTTAGGCGTTAAACCTTTGATTAGTGGATCAGCTAGCATTAAGTCTGGCCCTATATGTTCTATCAAAAGTTGTTTCTCCTGAACTCTCTCTTTCACAACAAGATACTTGATGTCGATAAATTTCGACTTTGTGGAACTCATATTGTTGTTGGAGTAGAGCACAGCTGCACTATTGTCACAATAAATCTTCAATGGCCTCTTGATGCTCTCAATGATGCGTAGGCCTGTGACAAAGTTCCGCAGCCAATTCGCATGATTTGATGCCTCAAAGCAAGCCACAAACTCTGCCGCCATGGTAGAGGGAGCCACTAAAGACTGTTTGGCAGACTTCCAAGAAACGGCTCCTCCAGCCAAGAGGAAGATGTAACCAGATGTGGAACGTTTACTATCCGGGCATCCCGCATAATCAGAGTCAGAATACCCAATGATCTCCAAATTATCTGACTTCCGATAAGTGAGTACGAAGTCTCTATTTCTCTTCAGGTAGCGCATTACACGCTTTACTGCTATCCAGTGCTGCATACCAGGGTTGCTCAAATATCTGCCAAGAACTCCTACAATGAATGCTAAGTCGGGACGAGTACAAACTTGAGCATACATAAGACTCCCCACAGCCGAAGCGTAAGGAATTTTATGCATCTCTTTCTTTTCAAGATCCGTAGTGGGGCACTGATTAAGACTAAATTTGTTTCCTCTAGCAACGGATGTGTCTCCTGGTTTACTGTCTTTCATGGAGAATCTATCCAAAACTGTATCAATATAGCTCCTTTGTGACAATCCCAAAATACCTTGAGAGCGATCTCTAAGTATTCGAATTCCTAAGACAAAAGAGGCGTCCCCAAGATCTTTCATCTCAAAATTCTTTGTGAGAAATCTCTTGGTTTCATGCAATAAGCCTATATTGTTGCTTGCCAAAAGGATATCATCTACATATAATACCAAGAAAACGAATTTACTCCCACTGAACTTTTGGTATATGCAATCATCAACTGGATTAGCCTCAAAACCAAAGGAGGATATAACTTGATGAAATTTGTAATACCATTGACGGGAAGCCTGTTTAAGGCCATAGATGGATTTCTTAAGTTTGCAAACCATAGACTTTGGGTCTCCTGACACAAAATTTTCTGGCTGCACCATATATATTGTTTCATCAATGTTCCATTTAGAAACGCAGTCTTTACATCCATCTGATGCAGCTTTAAATCAAAATGAGCTACTAATGCCATTATAATCCTAAGAGAGTCTTTCGAAGAAACCGGAGAGAAAGTCTCATTATAATCAATGCCTTCCTTCTGAGTAAAACCTTTGGCGACAAGACGAGCTTTATATCTCTCAATGTTACCCTTTGAATCCCTTTTGGTTTTAAATATCCATTTACAACCAATGGGTTTCTTTCCTTCGGGTAATTTAACGAGATCCCAAACATCATTGTCAGTCATCGATTTCATCTCATCCTTCATGGCATCAATCCACTTAAGAGAGTTTGAACTTCGCATAGCTTGACTAAAGTTAATGGGATCATCCTCAGTCAAACCAATGCCATCCTCATGTTCTTGAAGAAATATAACATAATCATCCGAAATTGGACACTTCCTCTCTCTAGTGGATCTTCTTAATGGCAGCCCTTGAGGTTGTTGAGTTTGAACTATAGGTGGTGCTTGAGGAAGAAACTCAGCGTTGTCTTGTTCTTGAGGGATGTTAGGAATAACATCATTGTTAATCTCTGGATCTGTTTCTGGAACAACAATAGGTACAAAGACTTGATCATTGTCAGTAACAGTTTCTTCATCAAAGACAACACTCCTTATGTTTCCTTCCCCTCCAAACTCTACATCCTCATGGAATCTTGCATTTCCCGTTTCAAAAATTGTTCTAGTGATGGGGTTATAAAACTTATACCCGTAAGAGCGTTCGGCGTACCCTATAAAATAGCAGCTAATTGTCTTTGCGTCCAACTTACCTTCATGAGGCCTATAGGGTCTCGCTTCAGCTGGACATCCCCAAATGTGCAGGTGCCTAATGCTGGGCTTTTTCCCAGTCCACAGCTCATAAGGGGTCTTAGCTACTGCCTTACTAGGTACTCTATTAAGGATATAAACTGCGGTCTTTAATGCCTCTCCCCAAAATGACTCTGGTAGAGAAGAATGACTAATCATACTCCTTACCATATCCTTAAGAGTCCGGTTTCGTCGTTCTGCAACTCCATTCATGCTGGGTTTTCCCGGCATTGTGTATTGCGGAACAATTCCACACTCATCGAGGAAAAGCGCGAAGGGCCCTGGACGTTGTTCCCCTGATCCATCATACCGACCATAGTATTCACCACCACGGTCAGACCTGATAGCCTTAATTTTCTTTCCAAGTTGAAGTTCGACTTCAGCTTTGAATGATTTGAACACGTCCAGAGATTGAGATTTCTCATGAATCAAATAAAGGTAGCCGTACCTCGAGTAATCGTCTATGAACGTAATAAAATACCGTTGTCCATTCCAAGAACCTGAAGGGAAAGGACCACATATATCGGTGTGAATTAGTTCTAAGACATCCTTAGCTCTTTCGGCATGAAAATTCCTTTTGTTTGTTTGCTTACCCTTGATACACTGAATGCAGACTTCAAAGTCCGACAAGTCAAGGGATCCAAGAATACCGTCTGACATAAGCCGCTGAATTCTCTATTTAGAGATATGACCTAATCGCTTATGCCATAAAGTGGCAGAATTCTCATTTAATTTTCGTTTTGTACCATGCGACTCTATTTGCATTATTTCGTTATAAGGACATTCAATATCAAGCATATAAAGATTATCATTCAAAGAACCGTAACCGACAACATTTGAATCATATGAGAGGCTAAATTTATTATTTCTAAACGAACAAGCATAACCAAATTTGTCCAACATAGAAATAGAAATTAAATTCCGTCTAATAGACGGAGCAACAAAAGTCTCAAGTAAATCCAAATGAAAACCAGTCTTTAACAATAATCTAAAAGTCCCTATAGCCTCGACTGCAACTTTATTGCCATCGCCCACATAGATGAATCTTTCAGCATCACTTGGCGGACGGCTCCACAGGCAGCCCTGCATGGACATACTAATGTGAGTAGTAGCACCAGAATCTACCCACCAAGTATCCTTAGGTACAGAAACTAAATTAATTTCAGAACAAACAAAAGTAAGAAAATTACCCTTCTTTTCACGCCATGCGGCGTACTTGGAACAATCTTTCTTCATGTGTCCAGCCTTCTTGCAGAAGAAGCAGGTGGACTCCTTATGTTGTTCCTTTGCTTTCTTATTTTTGGAAAAGTTTCCCGCAGCTTTCTTCCTTTTATTCTGAGAGCCAGTAACCAAGTGAGCACTTTCAGTCTTTTCTCTCTTCAGCCTCTCTTCCTCCTGCACACAGTGAGATATAAGCTCATTGAGGGACCACTTGTCCTTCTGAGTGTTGTAACTCACTTTGAATTGCCCAAAGTGCGCCGGGAGAGAGATCAAAACCAGGTGCACAATTAAATCATCAGGAAGTTCTAACTTCAGTGCCTTTAGTTTTGAAGCGAGATTAGACATCTCCATGATGTACTCCCTTATGTTCCCCTTGCCTTTATAGCTCATTGAAATGAGTTTGGACAAGATACTACTTGTCTCAACTTTATCATTTTTAGCAAAGAATTTTTCCACAGCTTCAAGGAACTTCTTGGCATTTTCGCTCTCAGCAATTGAGCCCCTCATCATTTCAGGAATGGATTTCTTAATCATCATCAAGCACATGCGGTTTGATCGGTCCCATTTCTCTATTTTGGTAGCATTCACATTCTCAGCAGTGGCGACAGGACGCTCTTCCCTTAGGGACAAGTCTAAGTCCATACATCCGAGGACGATCTCCACAGATTCTTTCCATGACTTGAAGTTCATCCCATTCAGCATAGGGATAGAGTTAATTTGAGCATAAAAGTTAGGAGCAGTAACGGCAGCAACTGGAAAAGAAAAGGGAACAATAGACATACAATAACATTAGTAGGCATGTCATCAAATAACCATATGGACATGCACAATATTCTTTATATGCAAATTAAATAAGACCCAAACAAGATACCAAGCACACCATTAATTCCCAATCTTTGATTGCAAGAATTAACTGTAAACGGTACTCTCACGCAACGATCAAATATTGGTAATAAGTCCTGTCAGATAATGTGCGTCTTTGACACCAACCATTACCCACATGGAAAAAAAAAACTTAATAATTACCACATATTTATCATCACAGGTATGCAATTGTTCGGCCAAACTGTGTCTTCCTTTTGGCCGACTAAAACAGCTCGCATGAACAATTACACACTACATCTTTTATAATTTCAATTGAATCAAATTTACACAACAGAGATTACTTTTGCAACATGTTGTTTCAACCAACTCAACTAAAATTATTAGACATTTTAATTTAATAAATTAAATGGGAAGGTCTTAAAATTCACATAAACATTACCTACAAATGTAATGTCAAAATTGTATGTTATCTGATCGCTTAATAATCAAATGACTATTAAACTAAGAACCTAAACACAAAGTTGTGTTTATATCAAGTACATGCCAGCATGCTGGTTGTACTCATGGGGTATGAAACAAGTATATACTATAAAAAGTAGGAATTACTGCTTGTTAATATTAGAATGAGCCAAGTACACTAATTACAGTCAAGTGCACATAAGTATACGTGGTGGAAAAGAACAGCAACATACACGTCCAATTGATTTTAGTTTATAAGAAACTGAATAAGTCCAAAAATTAACTACCGATATAATTTTCCAAAAAATAAAATAAAATGAATACTGTATCTAATTAAACTAAATTAGAGAATCATAATCGGTTTCATAGTGAAATATGCTGAATCCAAACAATAGTAATTTGATCCGACAGTTATGGAATTAAAATAAATAGTCATTCATATTTCAAAAGTCAAATAAGGATTATCCGATTTGATACCGTAATTAAAGACCATAATTGAAAATAATTCACAATAATATTGACAAAATTAATTTGTATCTTTATGGAAAGAAATTGATAACAAAATAGTAACTGATCCTCATATTTGGAAACCAATCAAATATGTTAATTTGTTTCTAAAAAATTATAACCAAGTGAAACAAATTAGACTTATATCAATTTATCATTTATTTTCTGAAAATAAATCAACTGCAGAAGACCACCGGTTGGAAAAAAATAAAAGAAACTTTGGCACCGATTCACCAAAATATTCAAAATTGTCACTTTTCCACAGTATCAATTGAAAAACAAGTTAAAGCAGTAACACACATAACACAGTATTTAACAACAATACTGGATCAACTTGATTTGTAAAACAATAAAATAATTTAAATTTAAACAAGATACGTGTACCGTGGCTAGAAAGGCTTTATCCAGAGAACCAAACAAGAATATGTAAATGTATATATGCACATAGATAAGTATCATATCATATATATACCAGAATTTAAAGACTGTCAAGACCACAAGGAAAATTGCAACCGAAAAAGGACATATATACACACTTTCAAAACATTGAATCATAGCATGCATATACGACAGCCAAATCAGAAACGGCAAAATAAAATATAATATGAACAAATAAAACCTCAATCATATTCTATTCTGTAGATTCAAAGAAACTATACACGAAGGCAATCATATCGTATACACAAAACAATATCAGCCAAAATTGACAGGAAACCAAACATGATCGAAAAAGTAGATATTCATAAGATCAAACATGTCCTGCTCTGATACCAATTGTAAGCATTAAATCACTAAATTAAGATTAAACACATATACATGCTTAACAATATTATGACATATACTTTAGTGCGGAAACAAAATAGTCATGGAAGCATGTATAAAATCATAGGATCGACAAGTTGATCTTTAGGAATACCTGGATTCATGGAGATGAGTTTTTTCAGCAGTGATCCTGAAATACAAAGAAATGGTGGCTAGATTGGCTCTTCCTCAACCGGTACCCTGATGCCTTGATTCTCTTCAGATGGGGAGAAGAGAGTGTTTGCTTTCGTACGGTGTATTGGGGACCATAGCCTTATATAGGGTGATGGCCCATTAGGGTTCCCATTATCCCGAAATGGGTCATCCTGACATCCACCCATTTGAGTCCATATCTAACTAATTAAATAATTAATTAATTCTAAATAGAAATCTAATAGCCTTTTAACTTTATTTGATCACTTAATCAATTTAGGCTCTTAATTGATAAATAGCTAATATAATTAATATAAATATATATGCCCACATAATAATTATTGGAATATAATAATTGAATAATATAAAATATTCCAACAGCTTAATGTCATGTATGGTTTCGAGTCACCATGGCATATATTTAGTTGCTAACTTATTGGTAAGAGTTTAACCTTGTAACTTTAATATTCTATGTTTGAATTTCGTCAAGGGCGATTATAAAATGACCATTAGTATCACTAGAATTTAGGGGAATAAGCGGATCAGATAAAATAGATTAAACCGAAGACTCAAACCAATCCAAACTAAAAAAAATCGATATGTCTTAGTTTGGTTAAAAAAACCAACCCGAACCCATGAAAACCGGCATAGTTTGGTCAAGTTCCCGGTTTTCAGTTTTATAAACCGAAGACTCAATGAATCGAACCGATATGCACGATAACCTTACTATTATCATTCTTGGCCAAGTTCGACGTGGAAAGTGAATCAAGGTTCAAATCAAAAGGCCAATATGGAATTCGCTCACATGTATGGATTTATTTAATTTAAGGATGAATGTATTGATGGTGAACTATATCATCATTTTAAGTACTACTAGTATGTTGTAAGAATTCATTTAATTTTGATAATATTGTATGAGTTTATTTAATCTGTAGTTTTTTTAAAGGTATTTAATCTGTAGAAATATTCAAGAACGTGTCCTTCGAGAACGTGATTTCTTCATTCAGGTATGAAAATTTTACCTCTAATGAGAGAATGAAAAAGAAAAAACGAAACATAAAGAGGATTAGAAATGCGATTGAAGAAAATTAGGGATTTGGAAAAAGAAAGAATATGAAATTACCTGAGGATTCCATTGGGAAGATAACCTAATTTGCAAACATAGATAGACAATTAAACATTTCATTTTCACATAAAAAACAAATGATGAAATTAAATCATGAAATAACAGATGAAGAAGCAATTTGAAACCTTTGGAGATTCTGGCTTATGCCATCCAAGATGGTTGATTATGGAGAGAGAAGTTCCAAGGAATCAAGAAAAAATGGGAGTGAGATGAGTAAGAAAGTGAGTTTTGATATTGATAGAGAGAGGGAAAAATTGAATTTTGAAATTCAGTCAACAAAAGAGAACAACAACAGAGTATAGTGCTGCAAAATTTTGCTTTGAGAGTGACAGGTCAAAGTGACGCGTCAAGCATGCTTCTTGGGCAAGGAGTTTTTTTTTTTGTTTGGCATGAAGGAAAGTTAATAAACAGACTGGATCAAGTTGGGCCGAATAGGATTAAACTTGTGTATTTTGGCCCAGCAAGGAAGGATATGAAAGGGGGGAAACAAAATTCAAATATATGGCCAGAAGAAGTAAAGTGTTTGGCATTTTGTCCAGCTATGATTTGCTTTGCAGCACCGTGGCAAAAATTACCCTATAGCTATGTTCAATTTATGTAGTTTTAAGGATGGCGGGATACTTAACCTTAATTTTTTTTCTTCCTGATTTTTAATTGTAATTGGAGTGTTAATATTCCACTCTTAAAATTATAATTATTATTTTTTGAATAATTTTAGTTGGAAAATGCACTTGATGATTCTATGGATAAATTGAAAGCTCAAAAAGAGTTAGATGATGAAATTGCTCATAGGAGCACGTGGACCACAAGATCTATCTCATAGGAGATCTTCTCCTCGAAGAAAAGAAGAGCTCACTATGATGTTTCATGTTCGTGCATCTGGTCACCTCTTGTCGATGATTGGGACTGTCTTAAAATAGTTGTAAGCAAAATATTATAGAATGATTATTTTTGCCACTTTCTTAAATTTTAATTTAGACATAGCATAGCATACCATATATATTGTTTCTCAAATTCTAACTATTTATTGTAGCATACCAAAATGTTTATGTTTTATACATGTTACACTAATAATTTTAACACAATATTTTATGCAGTTTAAAACTTATGAGAGTCATTGTGGTATCTTATCAACCTATGGAAGGAAATACACAAAAGCCTTTGGTTACATGAGCAATGTTGGCATTTCGGAGAAGCAAATGATTGCAGCAGTATCTCAAGTTTGTCCAAGATGTCATTTTTCTTAAGTATTGGAGTTGCTTCTTAGCTAAAAAGTTGGGATATTGATCGTTACCAAATAAAAGAAAAACTGAAGATTATAAATATATATATGTAGATGATAGTAGTCGAATAAAAAACTAGAAATTACGTGCAAGAGGGAAAAAAACGTAAAAAACATTAATTTGGCTTCGCCCAGGCTCGAACTGGGGACCTTCAGTGTGTTAGACTGACGTGATAACCAACTACACCACGAAACCACATGTTAAGAACAGTTAATTACCGTTATATAAACTAGGCTTAGTAAATCAAGCAAGTATCAAAATCTCATAAAACGGTGTCTAAGGGTGCGGAACCACATGTTAATGGTGCAAAGAGCCAAAGACAATTTTACAACCTTTATGAAGTAGTATTAAACTACGGAAATGATAATTCAACACAAAATACTGACAAAAATGTGATAAAAATACTGTTTCAGATTTTTTTAATATTTTTTGGCCTTGATTTACATGCAACATGTATAAATAAAAATGTGTCCATCTTTTGTCCATACTTTTTTATGTCTAAGTAACAGCTCTCATTCAACTATGGGTATATGTAGATCTGATTTTCAAATTTTTCACCTTCTTTTGCTAACAATCATCTTCTTTTTGCCGAAAGGCTCTATTGAGAAGTCCATTGTATGATACATTGTCTGAATCTTTTTTAGAGCTACTTTTGTCACCCTACTGGTTACTCGCACGTCCTATTTTTACACATCCTCGACTTAAGTAACGGATGTGTATAAATAGGGCGCTTTGGGAGAAAAAGCCGTCCTCTACCTAAGTCGCGAACAGTGTTTGAGTAACCAGTAGAGCGGCAAAAATAACTCCTAAAACTTTTGGTCAGAAGATTAACAACCAAAAAATTGAAGTTTTTTTTTTTCCAGGAATGTGGATCAGCAGCTTAGGGAAGATATTTTAAATCATACTTATTTCACTCGGGTGGTCAATACTTGGGAACATATTTGGACACTAGCATTTTGAAAGAACCATAAGGGAAAAATTTAACCATATTCTATGAAAGGTTTAAAATAGGTTGAGCAGTTGGAAGCAAGAATGTGTTGTTTTGTTGATATTGCTTACGTTTTCAAAATATATGCTCATGCAATATTGACACACTCGCAAGTGTATGAGTATGTCGACGTAATAAAAAGAGTATTGAATTTACATGAACCTGTGAGATAAAAAGTATATAACACAATAGTGTTAGAATATTTTCCAATATTATGTGGGCTGCAATCAATTGTAAGTTTTGGTTTTAATAAAAACGGGTTGATGTTGTTGTGATCCATTTGATGATGCTTAAGCCTGATACTTGTGATCAGTAATAATGAGCTTGAACACTAATTCTGATTTGTGTAGAAACAAAGTGTAGGCCCAACTCTAGAGTCCATGATGGGTGGTACTAGGGTTGTTATCTTATAAATAGATAGGCTAGGTCCCCTTTGCCGTCACGTTGTCAAGCGAACACTCATTTGTTGTCTTCCCCATCAAAGACCTCAAAGACTGGAGCATGTGATAGGCAGAGGAAGACCTTGTCTAGTATATCGATGTTTTCGATATTGGTGCGCTTCCGGTAACAATGGTTTGTGATTATGATTATCAAGTAAATGTGTTATAATTTCATATAATATATCGATCTCTAAATTATTAATTCTTACATGTGGTATCAGAGCTTGTTATTATATGATTTAAACCCTAATCTTTTATCGTGAATCATAACCGTTTGTTATCATTGAGAAACTTTTATTCAGCTATGGTGTCTTTTATGCGATTGATGATCTGGGTTTATAACAATTTTCCAGCGATTATTATGGGGTTTTATGTGATTTCAATCTCTCAAATTTTTATAACCTTGCAATTGTTTCGGCTATTGCTACAATATTGTTTTCGTCAAATAAATTTGAGGATATTCTTGTTAATTTAGATACTTTGCAAATTCCGTGTCTTGTTTGCAATTGAGGTAGTAGTTTTTTATTCTGTAATAAGGTTTGATTTATCAATTCTTTTAATTCCGTATCTTTTGTTGCGGTGCTATATTTTTGTGCACCTTATTGAAAATCAAGTTATGCGCTGCTTCGCAAACAAAATTAAAAGGAATTGTACATGTGATTGAATTATCAAGCCTAATCTTAATTTTATTTGTGAAAGTCGATCATATTTGTTTTCCCAAGGTTTAACGATATATGTGAATACAGTCGGCTATAATATATTTTAAACTGTATTTAGCATGTTTAGTTTTTCATGCTTTAATGTTGAGTTTGGCATTTATGCGAGAATGAAGAATCGTTTTTTGGCCATACCATGTTATGATATTTATTTGTGTTTTGGCCATATCATTATTCTTATGCTGTGCTAAATTTTTATGCACAATATCTCAAATCAGGGGTTATAAATATTTGTTAAAATAAATCGTCTGTGTTTTGAGAGATCAAAGTCGTTTTCTGAAACCATTCTCTTTCGAACTTTTTATATCATACATATAAATTTGAATTGAAATTCATGATTCAAGACTATCATCTTGAATTATTTTTTTCTGTCTCGAGGGGTTATCTTCATTGCTATTGTATTGAATATATTGAAATATATCGGTTTATGCAGTCATTACTCTAACCTAAACATAATCAATTTTGTTTTGTGTGACTGCCATGACTTCCGATGAACTTTGATCCTTTAAATTAATTTCTCATTCATATGAACACTTTATATCCTCTGATGATGATTTGACTTTGAGGCAGTATAGTTAAATCGACCAATCTTAGAAAATTTGTGTTGTTCTATTCTGGATATTAAGTCAGGTTGAACGACCCGTTTTGCAACCTGAGTTTGCACCGTGTGATTTTCAGTAGACCACATGCTGTAGACTTAAAGTAAAATTACTCGCATACTATTTTTGGGATCACAGTGCACAATATAATTTGTTGGCGCTAGAACAAAACTTTTTCTATTGGTATATGTAAATTTGCTATGTACCATTGCTGTTCTCCTGTCTAGGATTCAAAAATTTATTCTGCTTTATATTTTGGCAATTGTGATGCTTCCTATATTACTCTCGAGTTTTGTTTTAATCAGATTATAAGTTTTACTGAGATAATTCTGCAACTTTGAACCTATGTCATTCAAATGACTTTATTTTGTTCAATTGCCATCATATAAGACAAAATGTGTGAATGAGTTTCACAGTTTCATGATTTATACCTTTTATTTGAGTCGGTTATTATTGAAGTCATTTTATTATGATATAACGGTTTGTCTTTGATTTGTGGCTGTTTGAGATGACACCGTCAAAGATTTTATGAAAAAGTCATTGATGCTTATCGACTCTATTTGCAAGGATGAATGTCACACTCTTGGAGGTGAGTGGTGCAATTATTTATCCTCTTGTGACTTATTATATAATTGCACATAAGGATAAATTCTTTTAAGGATATTATCGACTCCTTTTGAAATAATAAATATGCAATTATATATGAAAGTTTTATTGTTTTTCAAGAATATTCTAAATTAGAAACTCTTTATATTGATTAATTGATTTCACGTTATATACTCCAATTTTTTAAATTTTACTCTATTGAGTAGGAGTATTTCAAGTTTAATATTTTGAGAGTTCTATTCTGGAAAAATATAAATTTAGTGTGATATTGTTTGACATGTTCCTTGTGTGATAGAGAAAATAGTTGAATATTTGTTTAAATATTTTAACACCTTTTGATTGGTAATTCAACTATAATTCTCTATCAAGTGGGAGAGTTTTACATGTCAGCTATTTATAAATGTTTATAGAGACTTATATTGAGGAGTCTTATGTTATTTATAAAAGTTCGGGACTATTTGCTCTATATCCTCAATAATATTTCAAATGAAGTCTCATATTATTCCGCTGCATAAATTATTTATTATATTGAGTTGACTGTTTCACAGTAATGATCTCTCCCCTCAAATACTATTTTTCCGCATTGAATAATTCAAGACATGTTGAGAATGCAAATTAAAATATAATGAGTGATCAGTTTAGATGCATTTAAATGATGCATATTTTTACTGAGTTGTATTTTGACCAGAGACAAAAGATAATGATTCCTATGCAAGAGATTTCATGCATTAATATAGGCCGTTACCACCAAAGTGGAACCGCTTATATTATTGATTTGATGAAACTTTTCTTTGTAGTTTGAGGAATGTGTTTTTAATTATTGATTCCTATGCAAGAGAATTTTGTGCGTTGGTATAAACCGTTACCACCAAAGTGGGATCGCTTATATCGATCGATGAGATTTTCTTTGTAGTTTGAGGATTTTTTTTTTTTAATTGTGACATGTGATTTTCTGCCTAAAGGTGATAATTATATGTTGTAGTTAAAAATTAATTTTAGATGAAGTTATTGGAGGATGTATTGATCGGAGGAATTTGCCTGCCTAAAGGTGACAAATTTCAAAGTTCAATGTATACTTATTGATTAACTCATATGAGATTTTTGACTAGGGTTTTTATCCCCAGTGAGTGCATTCTGTATAAAGGTGATTGTACTATTATATTGACCTCGTTATGATAATACTAATTCAATTTGGTTTTGATTGATTCAATGAATTATCTATTGGCATGCTAATACTGCTTTTCAGATTTTAAATTCGAGCAGGGCTGATCATTCTCTTGCCAGATTGCATGGCTGGAGTTATCCTGTAGAAGGATATGTTAAAATATGGTGTGTGATGATGGTCAATTTCGTGTTTGGTTCTCTATGGATCTTGACACTTGACTATTATTCCATCACTGTGCTAGTTATTTTAAATTGCATTTTCACTATAAGCAATGATTATTTTTTCAAGTGGTTCTTCACAATTTAAGGAACTTTTACTGAATCATATCAACTATTTCTCCACACATAATTGTTATGTTTCCATTGAAATGTTGAACATCTTAAAAATTATAAGAAATAGAAACAAGTATTGGAGTTTTCTTTAAAAATTGTGAAGGAACATTTGGATAAGTGGGAGTTTTAATATACCAATTGATTAGTGGGAGATAACTTATATTCTTTTGATATGCTTGATTAGTGGGAGTTTGAATTTTATATTAACTCCTTTTATAAATTTGAAATTATTTGAAATATAAAAATATTTGAGCTCAGTGTTGTTGGGATCACTATGCCGGTGATCAACACTATTTTGGAGCTGAGACATTATATAAATAAATATTATAGCTCAGTGTTGTTGGGATCACTATGCCGGTGATCAACACTATTTTGGAGCTGAGACATTATGTGAAAACATAAATAAATAAGCTCAGTGTTGTCGGGATCACTTAGCCGGTGATCAACACTATTTTGGAGCTGAGGCATTATGGTATCTTAAGAACCATGAAATTTCTCTGGCTTCGAGGCATTTGAGAGAAATTATGTCTAAAATATTGGAGCTCGATGTTGATTAGATCATTATACCGCGGTAGTCAACATTGTTTTGGAGCTTGGACTTGTGGTATCTTATGGACCATATAATTTCTCTGGCTTTAATGCATTTGAGAGAAATTGAGGACTAACGAAGAAAATGATAGTATGGTTGAGATCACAAACATATCATTTTCTCGCTACACTATACACGAATGACTAATCGACGGAGTTTGGTGGTATTTGTAACTATGGAAGGTATTGTATCAATAACGATATAATTGCCACCATGATTCGATATCATTTAACTTTTGTTGGATGGAGTCTTAATTAGATGTTGCATCTTGGGATCATTGTGGCCACATTAAAATATGTTATCAACCCGAGAGTCGTTTTCAAAATGTTTTCTCAAATTAAAAATATACAATTGATTTTGCCCAAGTGGGAGAATGTTAGAATATTTTCCAATATTATGTGGGCTGCAATCAATTGTAAGTTTTGGTTTTAATAAAAACGGGTTGATGTTGTTGTGATCCATTTGATGATGCTTAAGCCTGATACTTGTGATCAGTAATAATGGGCTTGAACGCTAATTCTGATTTGTGTAGAAACAAAGTGTAGGCCCAACTCTAGAGTCCATGATGGGTGGTACTAGGGTTGTTATCTTATAAATAGATAGGCTAGGTCCCCTTTGCCGTCACGTTGTCAAGCGAACACTCATTTGTTGTCTTCCCCATCAAAGACCTCAAAGACTGGAGCATGTGATAGGCAGAGGAAGACCTTGTCTAGTATATCGATGTTTTCGATATTGGTGCGCTTCCGGTAACAATGGTTTGTGATTATGATTATCAAGTAAGTGTGTTCTAATTTCATATAATATATCGATCTCTAAATTATTAATTATTACAAATAGTTGTAAAGTTAGTAGAAAGTAAGAAGTTATATGATGATGGAGATGGTTTTGATTTGGTTTTGCAAAGACATGAAATAAAAAGAAATCAATAATAAAAACTAAACACCTTAGAATCACAATTTATAACAATGGTTTTGATTATGTTGTCCTCTCATCACTCTAAATACACAAGACATGTTTAAAGATGAGGTACGTATTTGTATTTACGTACTCTCTCGAGTCAATTAACGAAACGCTCTGCATAGTGTGTTCATCTCTTATCTCAATCCTTCGATTAGAGGGATAATGAACTTTATTTTCAAACAGAGCCAAAGTTAAAAAAATATCATAAAACATATATGCTAATGACTTCAAACATTCAAAGCTCCAATGAAATTACTAACGAAGAAGGAGACTCAGCGGACTTTATCGTTGCTGAAGGAGGAGAGTAAGAGTTTTCGATGTTTTTAATTCTAAATATATCGTCGCACGGAATAGAAAATGAATTTAAGTGCTTTTAATTTTATTTTAAGAAAAAAATTTGAACCATTTTTTGAGTTTCTTATAGACGCATAAACTCACCATAGACTCGTGAGTATATACTAATTTGTATGAGTCTACTCAAATTTATCCAAATCTATTAAAAAACAATTTTATATTCGATTATATTCATTTTTACGTTCTAGACTCGTAAACTCATATGAATCTACGAGTCTACCCGCCAATTTAACAACATACGGGCATATGGGCACTTGTTAGTATTTCCAAATTTTTTAATAAGTAGTAAATAATAAAATTCGAGAAAGTTCGAAGTTGGGCATTGACAACGTGATCCGTGATTTTCCCGGGAAAATGAGTTCATCAAATTATATAAATGCCGCCACCGTATTCAATTTTTGAATTTTCTGTTAGTTACTATAACAGTTACACACTCGATTCAGAATTTTCTCGTTCAATCCCTTTTCCTCTGGCTTTTCTCTCTTCAACATACTGAAGAATCCTACTGCATCCTCTTCCTCTCTCAGGTTCCTCTCTCCTGTATCTGGATCTACCTCTGAATCTTAGGAATCCGATAGAATTCACCTTTCACTTTTTGTTTAGTGCATATTTTGTTGCTCATGTGTTGGTAATTTTTTCTTCGATGAATCTCAAATTCTCGGTTTCTATGTTCTATTTTCATCTCAGATTTGCCAAATCCAGTCATTGTGTGAAATCTTTTGCATCGAAATGATTTTTTATTTTTCTAACATTTTTGCTGAAATTCGCAATTTATCTGGCATTTTGATTTTTCCCCTTTTAGTTTTGTGGTATTTGCTATGAATTTAGTTGTATTTGATTGTTAGTGACCGATTTGTTGAAGATATTTGTTTTTTCATCTTCGAAATATATTTTCTAGCTTGAAATTTGGTGATACTTGTTTTGATTGATAATTCAAGCTAAATTGAAATGTTGAGAAGTTCTAGGTTTCTTACTATTTCCAGCAATATTTGATGGAATAATCTTTTCATTTTTTTTTAATTTTATCTTTAGTTTAGTTTTTTTGGCAAAATTGGAAAATGTAATTTGAGGTGTTTACCAACTCGCTTATATGGGATTGCTAATTAATTTAAATTAATGATTTTGTTGATTTTTTAATCATGAAATTGACCTTCGTTTTGTGATTTTTTGTCAAGCTCACTAGCATACTTAATGTTGAAATTTCATGTTGTTACTGTTTAACTCTATTGTATGAAAATTACTTGGGATAAGGAGTGATTGGTTATATGCAATGTTGTATCTTATCTTATTTGCTTGATTTTGTTGATCTAGTACTTTAGAACATGATAATCTGTTTTCAACTCGATATTGTGCAGTTATCCCAACTATGGATTCATATTCTTTGAAGTCCGTGTTCGATTTGCCTCAACCTTTTCAATCATGTTTTAGTTTCAGGTACTATATTTTTCTTTTTATATGTGACAGATATAGTAGGTTGCTGCTACAGATAAGTTTAGCTGGCGTGAAGCTTTTAACATGTATCATACTAAGCTTCTATAACTCGTATTTTCGAAATACTTTTAGTTAAGAGATTGCACTTATTTATACTTTGTGACATAACATAAAATTAATGATTTTTCTGTACAATTTCAAACCTCTGATAGTGTTGAGTTGGAAAAGAATGTGCACCTAAAGTGATCTCACATCACATGGGTTCTTATTAGCATATTAATGATCTCTCTATGTTATGTGGCACACAGATATTTTAATTCACTTCAGAGTGAATGCTTTCCTACCTGTTACCACTCCGATGTAAACATGGTCATCTCTGCTCCGACCGGAAGTGGTAAAACAGTACTCTTTGAGCTTTGCATTTTGAGGCTTCTCTCCAAGTCCATATCATCCGAGGGAAGATTCATACATGTGAAGGGATCTCTTAAAACAGTAAGTAATTTCCCACAAGATTCTAGCACTGAAAACTATTCTCATAGTAATCTTTATGAGTGTATTGGTCTGTGTTCAAGGAAAGGTAAAGCCTGTAGACAGGTTCTCTTTCTTCTAGTGTCAATGGTGTAAACCCAATATTTTTTTGCCATAAAGAAGACTATTGTAATAGTGCATAAAAAATAACCCAAGTTTTTGTATGGTGAATAACTGAATCATTTGAAGCTTACAATTTGATATATATTTTAATTATCATGTCTCATTGACTTATTATTGGTACGATGATCTTCTCACTTGCTGTTAAGATCTATATTGCCCCATCTAAGGCTTTAGTTCAGGAGAAGGTCCGTGATTGGAATCAGAAATTTGGACCATGGGGGATATATTGCCTGGAGCTGACAGGTGACAATGAATCTTACACTCCAAGAAATATAAATGAAGCAGATATCATTCTAACCACTCCAGAGGTCAGTATTCAAATGAGAGTTATCTATAAATAAGTAGATCAAGACACTTAATCTTTAGTGTACTTTGTTTTTCCTTTTTTCTTTTCTGAAATATTAAATGGATGTATATTTCAATATAATCATGAAGTATAATGTTTATGCACATATTCCCCAATCCAAAGAGACACAAGAAACATTTATTTTTCCTGTCAGACTGACATGCACACGCTATGACTGATTTGTTGATACTATATGAGGTGGCTAAACTTCATTTTTCAATGACTAGAAATTTGATGCAGTGTCACGATATGGTATAGAAAGCGGTGGTTTGAGTTTTTTCAGTGACATAGCACTTCTACTAATTGATGAAGTTCATCTTCTGAATGATCCACGTGGAGCTGCGCTGGAAGCAATTGTTAGCAGAATAAAAATTATTTCTAGCAATCCAAAAATGAAATTAAATCCTTTGGCTCAGGTCCGCTTCCTCGCTTTATCAGCAACAATTCCAAATATTGAGGATCTAGGTATTTTTCTATTTCACTTGATGTTGTCACAAGAGTTAAAATAACATTTAAACAACCATGGGATGATTTTCATGCAATATACGCACTATTGCAGCTAAGTGGCTTCTGGTTCCTGACCAAGGGATCAAAAGGTACTTTTCCACCTCCACGTTCATTATATGGC
The DNA here is from genome assembly GCF_020283565.1 of Trifolium pratense. Classification (NCBI taxonomy): domain Eukaryota; kingdom Viridiplantae; phylum Streptophyta; class Magnoliopsida; order Fabales; family Fabaceae; genus Trifolium; species Trifolium pratense. The sequence continues at coordinate 18,487,168 of NC_060064.1, read as the reverse complement.
TTTGTTATATAATGCTGCTAGTCAATATCCAGAAATGTATTTCCTTTTGAATGTTCACAGGTTTGGAGAAGAAATGAGGCCAGTAAAGCTGACAACCAAGGTTTTTGGTAAGCTAGTAAATTTAACATATTCATAATTGAATCAGTTTCTTATCATTTTCATTCATTGGACTAATAGAAATTATAAAGTCTACATAATCAAGTTGTATGAGGTTTTCCAGCAGGAAAAAAAAAAGATGATATCAACGAAACACACCAAATTTGAACTTGTGAATTTTTTATTGTGTTAGTCAATGTCTTGAGCTTTGGCCTGTAATCCTGGCAGTCACTTCAAACCATTTATTGAAGTTTTACTTTTACTATTAAATTTATGCAGGCTATGCTCCAGCCAAGAATGACTTTCTATTTGAGAAGGTTGGTTTGAAGTTGACTAACTCAGATAGTATCAATAATTTTAAATAATCTATTCTATCATTTAATTTTATCTTACTTTCTGTTTTAAACTACCATGCAGCGCCTTCAAAACTATATTTTTGGTAAGCAGTGTAATTCAGCATTCGAGTTAACGGCTTTATTCTTTGTAACTTTTCTCTGCTATTAACATTTCTACATAAGAAGAAAAATCATCCTTCTATGTCTACAACGAATTTCAGATATTCTCATGCAATACTCTAAAGGGAAATCTGCGCTTATATTTTGTTCAACAAGAAAAGGAGCTCAAGAAGCAGCTCAGAGACTTGCTCAAATTGTCATGAATTTTGGTCAATCAAATCCTTTCATTAAGAGCAGAGAGCAGCAAGATCAGCTGAGGGAGGCTTCTCTTTCACTTAGTGACAAACAAATGCAATCATATATTCTATATGGTGGTATGGTTTTTTCTTGACCAGAAATTAGTTATTGTATTTCAATAATAACTACTTAAACAATACAAGGTGAAATATGATCAAAAGCTTTGCAACGAGGCTTAAATATGACCGCTTTAGCTAACAAGGGAACAACCATATTGGCTTGTTGTCTAATAAACTTAACAAAATATTTTGCTTGCAGTTGGTTATCACAATGGCGGGCTTTGCCTCAAAGATCGCAATATTGTGGAAGGTCTTTTTCTCAAAGGTGACATCCAAGTACTATGCACTACAAATACACTAGCCCATGGAATCAACCTCCCAGCGCATACAGTGGTTATTAAATCAACACAACACTAGTATGTTTTATTTTTAAAATAATGTATGCACTTCATTGTAGTATATTAGGAAACAAATTTGATACCTCCTCTTAATGTTTATTATTTCCAGCAACAAGGAAAAAGGTCTTTACATGGAATATGACCGCTCCACTATATTGCAGGTTTGCTTATTAAGACCTTATGATAGTTTTAGTTTATATATAGACAGTATTGCAAAATGACAAGTGATGAGTAATTATATATTTCATATGTATAGTAATAATCAGATACATGTATCGGTTGTATATAAGTATGGCACAGAAAAAGGTTTTACTTAATTTGAAACTTGTGTCAATACATGTATCAGTTGTATATAAGTATGGCACGGAATGACTATCTCAAAAAGTAATGGCCACGACCAACATGTTGGTACCACAATGCACATGCAATTTTCCAAGTGTGTTAAATTCTCCTATTTTATGGAAACTTTAAGAAAAAATTGTTTGGAAGTACATTTTATTTAGAAGTGCACTTCCAGACAATGTTCGAAATTGCATTTCTAAAAATTGGAAGAATTTTTAGTAGCAAAAATGGGATGAAAAGTAGAATTATTTTTCCTTTCTTATTTTAATTGGTGTAGGCCTCACTTTTTATTGTTAATATATCATTTGGTCTAAAGTTTTTATTGTACAGATGTCTGGAAGGGCAGGCCGACCACCATTTGATGATACAGGCATGGTTATAATCATGACAAGGAAAGAAACGGTGAACTGTTCTGCAGAATGCTTTTTAACTTCTACTCTCCCAAAGTTCTTCAATTTTAATCACAAACTCTGTTCTTTCACACATGCTCTTATATTTCTCTCATACATGCTTGTACTCCAGGTTCATTTATATGAGAATCTCTTAAGCGGGTGTGAAGTAGTGGAATCGCAGTAAGACATCCTCTTTCTATGTTACCAATGGATATAACATAGTATCTTGCTCTTATTCTGTAAACAATGGGATTTTATCCCGCTCAGCTAATCAATTTTTGTTTATCCTAGGTTACTCTCATCTGTGACAGAGCATTTACTTGCGGAAATAGTTCAACTGACAGTATCTGATATTACAAAAGCAATTGAATGGATGAAATGCTCATACTTGTATGTTCGAATGAAAAGGGTAAGTGAGTACAAAAGCAATTGTGGAAATAGTCTTTTAGTTTTGTCTTAGTGTCTATTTCTACCATCCCATCTCATCTCATGAAATTTTTCATCCATGAGAAGAATCCCGAGAACTATGCAATTAAGAAAGGAATTTCTGACAATCGTTTAGAGAAGCATGTGCAAGGTACAATTGTCACCATCTGGTTATCTTTTATAGCTTTCTATTACTTAGTATCTCCATTTCTCTTTCACCTAGATAGTTTCCCCCAATCCGCTATAAGTTACTAAAATCATGTTATCTCAGATATTTGTGTTCAGAAAGTTAACGAGTTATCACAGTATCATATGGTCTGGGTTGATGAAGATGGTTTCCTCTTGAGACCGTTAGGTATTGATATATTCAACTATAATGATATCCCTTTCATATTTGTGAAAATTCAAACTGGTGGCTGATATTTTTCATTTTCCTACCTTAGATCCTGGAAGGTTAATGACAAAGTACTATTTGAGATTTGACACCATGAAACAGATAATGCGGACTCCTGATAATTGCAGTTTAGAAGATGCTCTTCGTGTTGTATGCTTTGCTGAAGAAATTTCATGTGCGGATCTGTGTTTAAACTTTTTTATATTAGGCCACATTGTTTTGGCATTAAACATTGACACAATTATTTACTTGAAAATGAAGGGATACAGCTCAGACGCAATGAAAAGAAGCTCTTAAATGAGATCAATGCAGACAAAGATGGTCGGCTTCGATTTCATATTCTTGAAAATAAAGGGAAAAAGAAAAAGAGAATTCAAACAAGAGAAGAGAAGATATTTATTTTAGCAAATGACTGCTTAACAGGTGATCCTTCTGCGCATGACCTATCTCTGATTCAGGTAAGCATTGCAACATCAGTATTTATTGCTACAGATCAACATAGTTGTCTTGGTAATTCAATAAACTCTTTTTACAGGACATGAATTCTATATGTTCGAATGGATATAGAATTGCAAAATGCATGAAAGACTATTTTGTTCATAAAAGGAATTTCAAAGGAGCTGTAAATTCAGCCCTTTTAGCAAAATCATTTAACCAGAAACTTTGGGATGATAGTCCATACCTTTTAAAACAGTTGCCTGGAATTGGGATGGTTACAGCAAAGGTGATATTAATCGACTTTATTTTATTTATTTTATTAATGCATACAATATTTGTTAATACTTTATGCATTTATCCTTTAATTGCTTGATATTCTTAATTTGATGTTCTTTTCAGGCACTGCATTCAATGGGAGTTAAATCATTCGAAGCACTTGCTGAAGCTGATCCAAGGAAAATAGAGATAGTGACTGGTCGAAAATACCCATTTGGTAACCATATTAAGGATTCTCTCTTATCGCTACCTCCAAAAGTTGATGTGAAGCTTGCAGAAATCGAAAGCCATACACATGGAAAGTCCAAGCTAGTAGTAACACTGACTAGGATATCACAGTCAGGGCAGTCAGCAAAACGACATTATGCTGATATGGTGTGTTATCTGAATGTTTTCTTAGAAGACTTTTAGACATTTAATAATTTAAGTAAGTTTCCCAAATTTCTTTTTCACAGATCATTGGTTCGGAAGAAGACAACACTATTCTCTTTCATGAAAAAATTAGGTGATGATGACTTACAAGTTCAGATTTTATGACTTGATAGTGTACACCTAAGAGTTTATGTCAAACATGTCTACTTGATGGTATTGACTAATTGGTAGTATTACAGCACTCTATTTGTGCGAGTTGTTGTTTCCTCATCTAATCACATTTTAATATTTCCAAAATGTTGTTGCAGGGTTGATCAGTTCTCCAGGTACATGAATTAACCCTGGCTTTATATTTGCAGTAAAAACAATTTATGTTAGAACATATCTTCTGGACTGGATTAAGAGACATTGAAATGTCTAGTATTCGAACCTTAGAAACTAACATAACTACTAACTTACTAATATTTGTTATAACAAAAATATTTTGACTGAAGCATATTAAAAAAAATTATTTGGAAAGGCACTGCATTATAATATTATGGCCATTGTACTTTCTTGTAAGTAAGCTTGAGAATTTGATTGCATGGAAGTTGTAAAAATTTATGATATCTTTATGGATTGGTGTGGATATTGTAAACAGTTACAATTACTACATGTTACAGTTATGATTCCTAGAGTCAAATGCTTTTCTGCTGCCTATTTTTTAATTTCCAACACATATTTCAGGCTGAGATAATTATGTTTTCATATTACAGCCCATATAGCACAACAGTTCTTGTGCCCACCTCACAAGGGAATCAGACTATCAAAGCCAATTTTATATTTGAGGAATACAGTAAGAAGTGGTTAATAACCTCTCCATAAAAGTTAGTCTACTTTGTGGAATTATGACTCAATTCTTCATTTTTTTTTTCTTCATACAGTTGGTATTGATGTCCACCAAAAGCTTTTCTTTATGAAAGAGAGCAATTCAAATGTGATTTTAAAAAGAAACAGGAAGCAAGCTTCTTTTCCTCCACCTGAAGAGATATTTGTAATAGAAGATGACGACAGAGATCTAACTCATATACCGCAGGAAGAAACAAGCACTTTGAGCAAGGATATGGATAAGGATGAAAGTAATTCCATGTAAGTCGTCTTTACTTGTAATGCCTGACATAAATATTTATCTTCTTGTTGTGAGTTAAAGTATAGCATTTTGAAGACATCAGATATTTACAGTGCTCTTTATTTGCAGTCCTACTTTCGATCTTTTCGGTGAAATGTTTGAGGAAGGTAGCATTCTTACTATGATTTTACTAACTTCTAGGATTTTCAAAAACATTCTTCTCTTCACCAACTAAATCTGTTATTTTGTGTGGAAGATGAGCATGCTCTTGAGGTTGAAGAAGAGAAATTCAAAATCCTTAATGAGAAAACAGTATTTGATCACATACGGGAGAAAGCCAAAAACTTTTCTCTCCTGTCTTCATTTGAAAATATTCGCTGTCCATCAGTGGAGGTCCTTCTTGGAAGAAATCATGCCCGTGAAAAGTGGTCTAACCAAGGTCGTGAGAAGAGGTCTTACGATGGGCATGAGGTAGTTGTCTTGGATGATGATGACAATGGAGTTATAGGACAAACTGATGTCAATTTTCCTGCTGATCTCAGAAATGCAGAACACGAAGATATCAACCTTTGTCTGACTTTAAATGATCATAATATAGCTGAAAGCTCAGATAACAGGAGCAGTGTAGTTGATGCAGGTACACCTTTTCACTAGCAGTGTAGTTGATACAATCATTTTTATTGTCTTTTTAATGTCATTACTGTTTCTTTTTACTGCTGAAGGTGTTTTCTTCCCTGAACCGAAAGCAAGTTATGAAAATGCAACTGAAGAAACAGTATTTGACCATATAAAGAGAAAATCTAAGGATTTTCCCCAGATTAGGAAGCTTGATTGCGGGGACACAGAAATCAAGAAAACTGAATTCTTCTCAAAGAATTATCCCATTTCTTTGAAAGCTGCTTTAGGTATGGTACCAGAGACAAATTTCTCAGACATGGTCTCTGGTAGTATGCTTACTTCAGATATGGGAACTGCTGATGTGCAAAACTACTCATCTGGTTTTCAAGTTGGTACTTCTGTTAAACGCAAGAAATTGGAAGATTCATGTTGCACGGATGGAGTAGTTAATATTTCTAAGGGCATTTCAAGCACCAATTCTGTTCAATCGTCCAATTTTGATCCTATTGTTAGTTTTCCAATGCCTAAAGAGAAAACTTGGTCGTCAGATTCTGGAAGCTTTGAACAGAGCAGTAAGAAGCAGCGTTGCACGGTGGTAGAATCAAAAGAAGAGAAGTTAAATTCATGTGAAATAAGAAGACAGTGCTGTTCTTTGGAAACTAATGGACAAATGAATCAAATAGAGCCATGTCTCGGGTTTAAAAGTGTATTCTCTTTTCTGTGATTTTCTTTTACAAGGGGACAGTTGATAATACCGAGGACTTGTACTGCTTTGGCGAACAGGTAGAACTTGGCAATGCAGGATTGCAGTTATAGACATGCATACCTAGGTAGTTTATTATATCTGAAATAAATTTTGCAACATTAAAAATATGCTTAAAGAGGAAAATACACTCACCTCCCCTTAGATTTGGTTGTATAACACAAACATCCTCTTTGGATTTCAAAATACGGACAACCATCCTTGGCTATCATGATGTTATTGTTAGCGATTCGTTTGGCTTGAATCTCCCTTTGCTTTCATCTGCTTCTTTGGCGCCTTGTTCCCTTTTGTAGATCACTTCACAGATCCACTATTTCTATATATTATTGAAAGTTGTTAATCATACCCCTACAGTCATGTAATCCTACATTTTTGCACGAAAGATGACATACCATCTTTTTTAAACAGAGCTTAAACTGTTTAGGGTCAGTTTGGCCCGACTTTTTTTTTACTTTACTACTTCTTTTAAGTGGAAGTAGGGCCAAACATAATTTTAATTAAGTTCTTAAAATAAAGTGTCTTTTTTGTAGTGTTGAAAATACAATATAAGTGACTTAAAAAAAAAGAAGATAAAACCAACTTTAAACTAATTTATACGGAGGTTTCACTCTCCAAGTCTGCTTATCGATTCCCGTGTGTGCCACTTTATATTTTATTTTAATTTTTAGCACAGTTCCCGCTTTTTATTTTATTTTAGGCAGCTATTCCCGCTAAAATTGATTACCCTATTGTTCTCATTGTGCTATATAGTATTACTTTTTCTTTACACCACACTGCCCCAAAACCCTCACGCCGCCTGCTGTGTTGCAGATTGCATGTATGAATTTCTTTTTTCATTTGTTTAATTCATATTTTTTTGTCTTTTTGTTGCTTAGTTTTATTTTTTTTTTACTTTATGCAATTATTTGAGATCTACATCATCATACATCATCCAGTTTTTGTTCTTTTATTCCTTGATTTCTATCTATTTCTTTTTTGTCTATTTGTTATTTATCACCTATTATCTATGTTGTAAAATTTATTTATTTATTCTTGCATTTTTTCCGAAAGGCAAAGAGATATCAATAAATTAAATAGTTGTAAGACATGCCTAGATCAATAAGAGTAGAACCAATAGCAACCAGATCTAATGAAACAAGATGATTCATGCCTCACATACAAAACCAATAGCCTTGACTAGCAACCAACTCCCTATGTTTCTTTGGAGTTGTGCGCATAGTGAAACTAATCGAAATATTCAAAATAAATTTGGAAAGTCGGGAGAGACCGTAAGTAGGAAGTTTACTGAAGTTCTAGAAAGTTTATGTTTACTAGCAAAAGAAATTGTGAAGCCTCCAGATTTTAACTTTGTAGAAATTCCCTCCAAAATCAAGGATGATCGAAGGTAATGGCCATACTTTGAAGGATGCATCGGTGCTATAGATGGAACACATATTCTTGCAATTGTTCCCACTAAAGATCAAATTCCCTATATTGGAAGAAAGGGATATCCAACACAGAACGTCATGTTAGTGTGTAACTTTGATATGTTAATCACTTTTGTTGTTGTTGGATGGTCTGGTACTGCACATGACACTCTTATTCTTTCGTCTGTTATTGAAGAAATGAAAAGTGTTTTCCCTCATCCTCCTGAAGGTACGACTAATATTTATGTTATAAATAAAATTTGTCATTTATATATTTATCAGAATCATTTTTTCACATAAACTAACTATAACTTTTGTTTTAAATATTTATAGGAAAATACTATTTGGTTGATGCTGGATATCCAAACATGAAAGGATATTTATCACCATATAAAGGTGAAAGATATCATATTCCTGATTTTAGAGATGGAAGTCCAGCAGAAGGCATACGTGAAGTATTCAATCATGCACATTCTTCATTGAGAAATGTCATTGAAAGAACAATTGGCGTTTGGAAGAAGAGGTGGCATATTTTATGTGATATGAGACCATTTCCACTAATCAAACAACAAAAGATCATAGTTGCAACAACAGCGCTCCATAACTTCATTCGAATATGTGGTGTTGAAGATGTGGAATTTAACAAGTGTGATCAAAACCGTGGGTATATACCGGAGCGTGAAGAAGAAAGAAATACTAATGAAGATATGAGTTCACACAATCTTAGAAGAGTACAAGATGGGAGCTATATGGATAGAGCTAGAAATCAAATAGCCACTAGATTGTTGGAAAACAAAATCGTTTAAGATTGTGATGATTTTTTTTTATACAATAAGATTGTGATGATTTTTTTTTTAGTTATGGATTATTTCTTAAACTCTTTGAATTTCATGTTATTTATGATAAATTTGTATTTCAATGTCAAAAAAAATATAGAAATATTTCACCAAACAGATTGTAACTTAAAAGTACTAATTAAGTTGAAAAAAATAAAAAATACCAAACAACTTCAACTTTAACTTAAAATTTCTTATTTTCAACTTTAAGCTTAAAGTAACTTTTAAACAAAAAAAAAGTCGGGCCAAACGGACCCTTAATATATTGTTCTCATACATGCGTTCCATAATCCATATTTTGCAAGATCAAAAATGAAATCTTTATAATTACCGGATTATCTCTAAAATTATTATTTGCAAAATATCGAACTTCCAAGGTGCTGAAAAGTACTTTACAATGGGCATCGCCACTATTTCTCCACTTCCATGCCTGAGGATGAGGTCTGTGGTGGTCTCTAGACAGTAGACATATGCATGAATTTGGACAAACTCAAGAATGAGTATGGAGCAAATTTGGACAGTGGCGAACCATGAATTTGTCGATGTTTAAAGACCAGCACGGTTTCTTTGGTTGTATGCAATATGGACTGCTCGAAATAAGCTCAAATCGAGCACAAACGAGACCTTGAGATTCTAATCGGATCAAGGTTATGCATGATTTGTTGAGTGAATGTGAAAGAGCATGAATCCATACGGGACATAGGTGAACCTTTGAAAAATGCAAAAGCTTCGGGAGCCGGGAGAAAGGAAAGAATGGTGATTTCCTGGGAGGAGGCGTAGGTGGAAAGGAAGCTAACGGGCAGGCTAAGGATTCGAACAGTCCGTGTGACCTTCAAGGATGAAGTTGGATAAGCTAGGATGCATGAGATAGAGTAACCCCTAGCGAGCATAAGTGTGGATCAACGCTTCTTTCTTACCTAAGTAGTGCCCTTAATTTAGGGTTTCAAGGATCGGTATTGAGATAGCAGCTCAACAATGATATATACCTCTTAAGTTTTTTATCAAAATGGCCAGATATGCTTGCATGAATGATCTTTGCAAAGAGAGGAGTTGAGCCTCTATCACAATTCACAAGAACAAGCCACAAAGTATGGGGAAAGAATATTTCATCTACAACGTAACATAAAGGATGCGTGTTTTGTTTGTTCAGACTTTAGAGTGCTTGTATTCTATATTTACATGTTGAAAGGAGATATATTACAAGTTGTCAGGATGGCCGAGTGGTCTAAGGCGCCAGACTCAAGTTCTGGTCTTCGAGAGAGGGCGTGGGTTCAAATCCCACTTCTGACAAAAAACAATTTTTTTCACAATTAATAGTTTCCAGGCATTGTATTCTTCACAATTTTTTTCACAATTAATAGTTTCCAGGCATTGTATTCTTCACAATGTATAGTATTTTATTTTTCTGAAGTTAGATACATTAAATTTGTCTATTTTATGTATTGCTATTTCTCAATTATAGTTCTAAATAGTAGTATATTGATTGAAGTTTTTTTTTTTTTTATAAAAACATTTAATGTATCTAATAACTTGAAAATGAATTTTTACGTATATTTTTTTTCAGACAAATAAGTGTTTTTTTGGTGTTTAATTTTGAAATGGACTACAAAAGTGTGGTTATTGAAATTTCTTTTCCAAACAAATTAGCACGGATATGAGGCGGATACGAATATTATGTTTATCTAACGAAGCAGACATGAATATCGTACTATCCATTCCCATGGATATACATTTACTTCCCTACTTGATCCTTAAGATGTGACGGGATAAAAATGGAAACCAAGGTGCACACAAGTGTGGGTAACGCGAAAAGAAAGTCTTTTAGAATCTTAGGTTGATTTTAACTCAACTTTATAACCTACTTGGAGTTGTTGGTCTAGTGGTGTTGGCTTGGGTCCTTGAAGTATGCTTCTTTCAAGGTCTCAGGTTCGATTCCACCTGATGGTGGGCTAAGTCCATACGGAGAAAAAAAAAAAACTCTGGCTTTAAATGGGGCCCCACAAGTGGGCGGTGAAATTGATCCCATTGGATTAGTCGGTCCTAGGGCCGGATACCAAGTTTTTTAAAAAAAACTATAAAACCGGTATTCACTTATATTTTGGCCTGGTGAGTGAAAATAAATGGTGGATGACCTAATGGCAAAAATATAATACCATCTTAAAATTTTAAATTGTGACTAACTCAACCTTAGAAAACCGTCTTAATGGTGAAGGTTGACCCCACTTATAAATATAATTTTAAGAACAACTCTCGACCAATGTGAAACTCTTAATTACGGTTGATCATCTAATTATTTCATGGAGCACAACTCTGAGTTAAAGTTTTGTAAAAACAAGTGGAACATGTCTTTCGCCATGCAGTTTCAAAATTCATATGTTGTTCTGTAAACAATTTCTCGTTTCATATTTTTCTCATTTCTAGTAAAATTTATCAACCAGGAATAATCAATCACCCTTAAGTTTGGAATTTTACAATCATTTGAAAAATACTTAAATATTGCAACCATACTATTATAAGTTATTAAATCTTATAATATCTTGATATTCTATGAAATTGCATATACTCTAACACATAAAAATAATGGAAGTTTCTAAAATTACTATATATAATTATTAAGTTAATATACACATGTTTGTGCTATAATGACAGCCATTCCATTCAAGGCTGTATTGTGCAGGTCTCTAAATTAAAAACAAAGCCTTCAAGCCTACAAAATTTCAGGATAACCATCGGTAAAGAGCTTCAACCCGATGCATTTTAGCCACAAACATTGATGCCCTTGTCTTGCTTTATATTTCAGTTTATGTACATTTTTAGTTTGAATTTTAAGCACATGCGAAAATCATAGTAGCAAGTTCTCTGAATAAGACCTCAATTTGAGCCAAATTCTTCATTCCACTTCTCAAGCTCTTTCCATTTACTTTTGTTTAAACTTGGTCTGATCACAGCCATTGCTTTCTTGAAGTCCTCATACCTCAGTCCTCTTACCTGATAAAACCGAAAAATTAACCTTAACAATTAACTAAGGTTTTCGCTTACAAGAATAATAATTATCCATATTGAAAATTAAAGCAATTCTGAAACCAGCATGCCTGATTTGCCTTGACGGTAAGAATGTTAGGACCCAGCTCTCTAATTGGCATCATTGCAGCTTCTTCACACAGCGCTTGCAGATCACTTCCAGAGTATCCTGCAAACCAAGCAAAACAATAGTGATGGTCATATTTGGAGTCCAAAATTTGGTCACAAAAAAACAAAGAATTATATCTCAACATATTAATTTCCTTCCCATCATGACTCGATCTATACTTACCTTCAGTCTCTTTTACAAGCATCTCTAGATCTCTACCTGTAAAATCAAAAGTTTTAGTTGAAAAAAGAGCACCATGAGTAATTTAATATTACAATAATAAATGTTTTATCTTTAATTTTATGAAGAATGTCAACGTAGAAAGTTAAAAGCGTACAAAACAAAGCACAAATTCTCAATTAGTAATTCTTTGCATGTTTGGTTCCTCTGGTAGCCTCAAAAACACGCATATCAGAAGAAGTATCAAGGGACATAATAGCATGTTGCTTACTAGGTAAGGAGAATGCTTGACCCTTGAGTTTGTGTTTTAGCAGAAGTTTCCGAACATTTTCATTTGGTAAAGGTACGTATATTCTCTTAACCTAGCTCAGTAAAACAAGGAGAGAGTTAGTAAGGAATCACACCAAATGAGAAAAACGATTATAAAATGAAGAATGTTAGCAACACACTCTCTAACACATTTTTGTTACAAAATTAGAACTAGAAGATCATTTAATTCAAAGTGCTAAAACATTTTCCACTTAAAGTCACATTGGCAACAAAGAAGAAATTCTCACCAGTCTCCTGAGAACTGCATCATCCAGTTCCTGTGGCTTATTGGTCGCACCTATATTCAGAAGGATAAGGAAATTTATACAACTTCAATGAGACTAATAGATACACGACTGGAAACTCAATTGTATCACGATATTAACAAGCTTAAGGCATTTTATGAAATTAAAAAACAAAAACTGACAAAACAAGCAATTCCAGATTTACAATAGCTGCAATTTAGTTTTTCATACATCGGCATAGAGGCCATATTCTTAGGTCTAGGAGGCAGATTATGATGGAAACCAGACCCAAATAGGAGTTAACATTGTTCTGAATACACCACAAAATGCGAAAGATACAACTGAATTTAAAAGTGGAAACAAGCTAGGATAAAAGAATCATTCTGTAATGATCTTATATAGGTTGACTCTTCTAAAGTGAATTTTATCTTTATTAAAGTGCACTCCTATCTTCAGAACAGCCAAATTCTTCTAGAACAGTCCCAAGGCCCGTTTAACAATTATAATTGCACTGTACATCTTTAAAAGAAAAATAACATTACATTATTCATACGGATGTTTTCTGAAAATTCAAGTCATCATGCTTATAAAAAAAAGTCATAATGTTTCCATGAGTTTTTCAAATTCCAGCACTCCCAAGAAGAGAAACTGCACTATCCCAAATAGATAAACAAGAGTTCTATTCATGGTAGACAGGCTGCAACTGTTCAATGAATCTAAACCAAAGCCCTCTTCGTGGTAGACATGTTCTTCCAATTACCAGCAGATTGGATCTAACGTCTAAACCATGTTCATTTCAGAAAGGGAATCATTAATATCATATATAATGCTTACCAATTACAATCACGATATCATCAGGATTGGATGTCACCCCATCAAACTGGATAAGGAATTCTGATTTTAATCGTCTGCTGGCCTCATTTTCATTTGTCGTCCTTGTTGACATTATACTATCAATCTGTTGTCAGATAAAAAAGAAAATTAATATCATTTGAATGAAGTGGCGAAACTTTAAACACAAAGCATTCAACATTTTATTTAATTAGTAGTATGATTCCAGGAAGATAGGAGAACTTTAGAATGGAGCCATCATACATGACTTGAATTTAGGACAAAGAAATAATCTGACATTCAAAAAAAAGACTCTAGAGTAGCTTACCTGCATCATCAGCCTAAATAAATATTTAAGTCATCTACATATTATAAGTAGAAGATGAAAACACCCAAGACAATGTTTATCAAAAGGGATATTTAGCCACCCCATTTTAAATCTGCACTATTAATTATTAAGAATAATCGTCCAATAATAAAATAGAGTTGCACTTTGAACTAAGCATTAAACAATAACAAAAATCATTTAATGCAAGGTTCCTGTTCAAAGAGTTATTGAAGAATGTCCTCAAAGAATTTGTTTTGAAATAGTCAATCAATTGCTCCTCGAGAAAGATAAAATAGTTGCATTGTCCCTAAAGATATCATTTCATGACAATCCATCTTGTTGTCATATTTAGTAGCAGGATAAGGGGGTCGAGGTCAGAGTCTATATAGATGAGAGAGATACCTCGTCAATGAAAATTACAGATGGCTGTCTCGATGTAGCTACCATGAATAGTGTCCGTACAAGCTTTTCAGCTTCGCCAACCTATTGAGTATAAGTTAACCATGGTGAAACTTCTTAAGTCTTAACAATTACTACGTCTGATCCTAAATCTAAGAAAAAGTTGAGTCAACAAAAGTTGGTGGATCTAGTTCAAAATTTAGACCAGATACATCAACTTTTGTTGACCCAACTTTTTCTTATATATATAGGACCAGACGTAGTACCATAAACACATTAACATAATAAATCAAATGAAACTCAGGAAAAACAAGTAAGGGTGTATAGATAAAGATGTACCCATTTTGACGTCAAGGACGCTGCCGTGACATTAAAAAATGTTGCTTCTGATTCTGAAGCAACTGCTTTGGCAAGCATGGTCTTACCATTACCAGGTGGACCAAAAAGAAGCAAACCTAGAATGAAAAGGTTCAGCAGTTTCATGATTTGGTTATTCCATTCTACAATTTACATCATTATCTATTACACAACCCAAAGTGGTGAGATTCCAAGGCTACCTCTAGCTGGCCTTCGAAGACCAGTGAACAAGTCTCTTCTCTTAGTTGGTAAAATAACCATCTCCATTAAAGCTTGCTTTGCCTTTTCAAGGCCACCTGCATTTCGATACTAAGAATCAAACAAACGGTAACACATAAAGGTAAAAAGAAAATGTGTGTGGATTCTTACCAACATCGTCCCACCGGACAGAAGGACTTCTATCTACAATGGCAGTGTTAATCATTTCAACCAGTTTTGTGTCATAATTTTCACCAGATGTTTGACTAGATTTCGGGTTTTGAACTTTATTCACCTCATCTTTTCTTTGAGGATTCTTTTGTAACACTTTTTTTGTAGTATTTGATAGTTTGGTTGGAACTGCAGCAGTTGGTGCAACGTTTGAAGTGCTCTGCAAACATTTTTGGAGAAAGGGAAAGGAATATTAAAGGTTCATAAAATCAGTACCCAATTCCCAATGTTCAACAAACGAGACAGTAAATATATAAGTACTATGGTAACAACAACATATGTTTTAAGAAGCACCGACTGCGTTGAAGCAAAGATGACGAAAAGAAAAAACTCTGTACTGACAGTTTAGAGAGATCATAGCATACCTGATTGGCAACGGAGCTACCTGGAACCGTAAAAGAGGAGTTAGAAAAAGGAAAAAGCAATAAGAACCCTTGGAAAAGTCATAATGGAAAGGGAAAAGGAGAAAGTTGCTGAAACAGATGCAAACCTGCTCGTCTATTGAGAGCCTGCAATCTCTCAGATACTTGTCCCTGCCATTTTGATATCTTTTGACGATATGATTGTACCTTTTGTTTCTCACTGTCACAGAATCATAAATTCCAGTAAGCAAACAACGAAAATTTAAGATCATAGGAACCATCCTTTGTCATCAAGTTACTAAGGAACAACATAAATGAAGTGGGTAGACTATATCTAAGCTGTTACACAGCCAAAGGCCACCCTTTAAGATTAAATCACTGAATTCTGGTGCAATATGGAAGCAGAAAAGATACCAAATATCCCAAATCTGCTATTATCACTAAGACCAAGATTGGATGAACTTTTATAAGAGCTTCTCAATTATAATAAATCTATGGTCACTTACAAAAATTCTAAACATACATAAGTTTATGGAGAATATACATGAGAAAGCTTCTCAAAATAGAGATTGCTTTAACTTATACAAGAAACTGTTTTTTAAAAACTCATTATTGCACAAATTTTTAATACTTTTTTAAAAAAATAACAAATGTTAGTATTATTATGTTGGAGGCAGGGATCAAACTCTCGACCTCCTTATCGTTGCACTCCTTATCTCCTCTACCCCTAACCACCAGGCCAACGTTATAGCCTCTGCAAGATTTTTTTAATACTTCAGTTTTAATAGGTGCTTATTGAGAAGTTTTACCTAAACTAGCTCCAAATCATCAATAGACAATAGTTAAGTTTTAGCAATGCTGTGATTCAACTACTAAGTACGAAGTGCACATGGGCAATATCCCAGCTAATTCTTTGCATGGAGTAAAGGAAAAAATTGTTTTTTGGGACACTTGTCTGAAATGTCCGTGTTGTACGAGTGTCAGACACCGCGACAGCCTAATCATTGAGGTGTTTGTGCTTCATAGATAGCGCCACTATTTTGTACTAAAATAGTGTATCACATTGCAGATAAGTAACAGTTTGTTCAAATTCTGCTATGCTATAGCAGCGCTATATCGTCACTATAGCTGCTATTTAACAAAAATTGGAGAACCCCGTATACCCTTTTAGTCACCTCAACTAATCAATGAAAAGAAAGAAAGAAAAAAAAAAAAAATTCCACATAAACACAACCTTGATGATATCAAAAATTAAAAGCCCAACATAAAAATAGCAAAAATTGATGATAAAAAGCGAACCTTGAAGTGATGAAGGAAGGAACAGTAGTGGAATTAGCTTCGAGAAGGATCCTATGGGCATTCCTGTAGTGAAGAATAGCGTCATCGACCAATCCCCATTCTTCAGCCCTAACAGCTTTATCGATCTCTTGAGTGGCTAAATCGTAGTAGCCTTTGAGCTTGTAAGCGACGCGTTCGTTGGAAACCGAAGAAGGAGAAGCATCCATTGATAAAGAAGAAGAATTTTGATCGATGGATTGTGGAGAGAAGACAGAGTTAAAGGAATCAATGATTCCCTGCAAAAAACTCATTCCTCACAAAAACAATTTTCATCATCATAAAAGTGATTATGCTATGCTGCAAAAGGCAATTTCCACTTTGTAATTGTAATTAAATAATGGGAAAAAAATAGTTTTTTTTTTTTTTTTCATTTTTCTATGAGGTTGCTAACTTTCCACCATTAATCTCAAGTAAATTATTTTTTTTCACCAATGTGGTTCGGAAGTCAAGTCTGATATTAAGTGGTTTCAGCCTATTCCGATTGTAATTGCGGGGATCGAACCGTGGTCTTTCCTACTAAGTACAGTTCACCACTGAATCAACTAACGATTGGTTATATATATATATATATATATATATATATATATATATATATATATATATATTTCTTATGAATTCTGTCCGTAAAACCTAAATTTACATATATTTTTAAGGGTCATGTTAACATGTGCACAAAAGGCACATGTTAAGGTTCTAAATATAGAAAATTGCATTTATTGTTATAAAAAAATTTATGGCCCGTTTGGTGCACAGGATAAGAGACAGGATAGGATAACTGTATCAAATCATGCCGCAATCCAGTGTTTGGTGATACAGCAGGATATGATAAGTTAATTCTGAAGCTTATCATATCCTGTCTCTCTAGTTATAATTCTTATCCTGAATTTGAGCTGGGTTACCAGCAAGATAGGATAAGAAAAAAAAAAAACTGATTTATTTTATCAAATATATTTTAAAATACATAAAATAAAATTAATAAAATAAAAATAATAAAATAATTATTTTTAAATATATGTGATTTTCCCATAGGGGTAATTTTGTAATTTATATATTCTAAAAAATCAAAATTTTACTAAAATTACAATATTTTAAAGTAAAATGATTATTAAAAAATTGACAAATAGGAATATTAATTTAAATTTTATAAAAAATTAAATATAATTCTTTTGCAATAGTAGTTTGATTATTTACGTATGAGATATATCATATATTTATTTGGCTTATCTAACATGTATATATTATTGAGTTATTTATTTGATCATGATTCATATAAAAAATTAAACTTGATTATTTTCTCATAATTTTTATTTGAAATTATATAAAGTTATTTGATTACCTATTCATATTTTTTATTTATAAAATTAAAAGTATTACAAAATAATTTTAAAAAAATAACAATTGTTTTACAATAGTAATTTTGTCATTATCATTTAAATATGTTATATATCTTATCATATTATTATGAGCTATTAAAAACAAAATATAATAGTTATCATGTTTTGTTATCCTGTGTGCACCAAACACAGGATATGATAACTGAGTATAACTGTTATCCTGCTATTATCATATCCTATTCTTATCCTGTTTTATATCCTATCCTGTCACTATGCTATCATTCGCACCAAGCGGACCCTTAATGCTTAAGAAGTTAAATGACATATTTCAATATATTATTTCTACTTTTGCTTTCTTAACATGTGCCTTTGGTGCACATGTTAACATTTTCCTACTTTTAATGATATTTATTTCATGTTCAAATTTTATTTTTTTTATATCAAAGAGGGGATAAGCCTCGAGAAGAGATTACGACGAAATTAGTTTTAGAGGAAGTGATTGCCATTAAAAAAAAAGTCTGGGGGAAGTGATCCCCAATAAATATTTATAGATGTATGATATGATAGATGATAGATTTTATATGTAAGAGGAATTTGATATATATATATATTTGTAAGAAGAATTTATGATTTTACCTCTCGGTCGAACTCTATATTACTAGAGCCCCTTCCCTAGGAACTAGAGAGTTATAAATAAAAACGAAAGAGTGTTTAGATGATATTACGCGGGTCTATTCTTATTTAACCTAAGACTGAGTTCGATATTTAATTTAAGTATACAAAAAGTTTGACGCTCATTTAGTTACAAGAGTCGAGAGATTCTCCACTTACGAACTTACGCACCGAAGATACCTAATTTATGTTAAAAAACAAAAAGTGTTAACAAAATAAAAACCCCATGAAAATATGTTTAAACTTCTAAAATCCTCTTACACATATCATCATAACCAACAATATTTGCAGAATCATCACTTTTCAACTTTTTTATTTTCGGTTTTAGACTTCGCAAATCTTCCATATGACTTTTCGACATTTAACCTGTATGTGATTAAACTCTACACAATAATGAAGCTTGATGGTGGAGGAGACGAAGTTCACATTCCAATCACGATGTCTCATCTAATAATTTTAGTATTTTTACTGTTAAACTATAATTTGTGGACATATTCACTCTTCTTATAATTTTTTCTGGTACGTTACACAAAGAATAATATTTTAATATCTAAAAAAAGTCTACTAATATTTAAATTACGGAGGAAAGACACATCACACATCATAAAAATAGTTACGAATGCAATTTTTTTTGTTGGAATAGGAGTTCTCACAAAAATACTGACAATTTAGATCTGAACGAAAATTAGTATGCAAATCGATTGAAACTTTTTTTGGGACAAAAATCGATTGAAACATTATAAAAAAATGAATAATTTAAATAAAATCAATCAGTATAGTATATTATAGTATTATAGTATATATAAAAAGTAAAGTTTTTTTTTACGTCACATGTCAATTTTAACGTTTATTCTCAAAAAATTTATTTATTAATTTTCAACTTTTTTAAATAATTATTTAATTTGGCATTGACATGTCAACAAAAATTCCTCCAATTTAAGCTTTAACTATAAATCAATGATCCGTAAAACAAAAAAAACTATAAACCAATGTTCATTTTATTTTTATTTCAACTTTTTCTATAATGTTGTTTAATTTAATTTTATTATAGTTTATTTCAATAATTTTATCATTTTTTATTAATTTTAATTCAAGCTCAAATTATGAGCTTGTTTTTTTTTAGTAATTTTTTATGATATTCTAAATATGCATGTAAAAAAAATCATTAAAAAATACATCGTTTAGTTATAAAGTAAGGACAAAAAATAAGTGCATGGTATTTTTCTCAGAATTAAAAGTAAAATAAAAATTAAATAAAAACTAAATTTAGAAGGTCACCATCTTATAAGACCAAACACATAGTTTACACTAAAATTTACTCTGAGATAAATAGTAGGTTACAGTAATAATTTTTGAATAAGAGATAATTTTAAATACTATTCCTAGTATTTTCACCATTTTGCATAAATAAAAGAATTTAATTTATATGCACCGTCAATCTAAAGTTATTTTGCACATGCGTCCAATAATGTACCGACACATCATGTATGGTAATTAAAAACACGTCACATTCATTAAATGATGTGGTAACATGTCATTGGATGTATGTGTAAAAGAAAATTACACTGACAGTGCACAATAATTAAACTCTAAATAAAATGACTAGGTTGATAATTTATCAAAATTTAAAAAAAGAAAAAGAAAAAGAAAAAAGAAATGACTAGGTTTTTTTTTTTTTTTTTGATAAGCAAAGACATGACTAGGTTGATAGGGATTTAACTTCGGGTCGACCCAAATGTATAGTCCATTGATCCAATATATAAACACCCTTTCCATTCGCAAACCCTAAATCTGTTTGTTTTTGTTGCTGTCTGCCGCGCCTTACTACACTTCACAGACAGAGAAATGGGTACTTGTTCTTCTTCTTTTTCTTCTTCATCTTCGATTCAAGCATATCTCAATATTGATTCAATGTGTTTGTTATTATTTGAAAACAGGTGCTTACAAGTACGTTTCTGAGCTATGGCGGAAGAAGCAATCGGATGTTATGGGATTCGTGCAGCGTATCAGGTGCTGGGAGTATCGTCAACAATCTTCCATTGTTCGTCTCACTAGGCCTACTCGTCCTGACAAGGCTCGCCGTTTGGGTTACAAAGCCAAACAGGTATATTCCTCAACCATTTGGTTCAGTAACTTGTCAAAATTAGGGTTTCAAAAATTGACCTTGGTAAAAAGTAGGGTTTCCTATAATCATATTCAGTTCCAGTAGTTTTAACTATGATTTTGCATATACTGCTATTAGAGAGAGAATTTTGTTTAATATTAGGTTAGATCTTGATCATATTACGAATTTTTTTTTAATTACTAGGGATCTTATTCCTTAGATAAGTTTCAATGTATCCATAGATGACTATGATTTTTGAACAATCTGATTTGTGTTGTCTTGAAAAGTGTCATTTTGTTTTTGTTAGAGCAGATTCATGTGCTTTGTTGTTTTTTCTGAAAGCAAATTCGGGTAGACCTTTTCAAAAAATTTGGTTTTAAGTCTAGTATCGTTCTGAATTGTTGATTTCAATTTATTATTTAAAAAAATGGAAGCTTTGTTTTTGTATTTTGAGATTGCTATGAGTCAGCAATACTAGATTGTAAGAGTGTTCTGGACCTTTAACTCCTTGCTTGTTGTTCTCAAATTGTTATGCTAATATGTCAATTCAAATTTTTATCCTTCTAAAACTATCATCATGTGATTGTCAAAAATGGATTTTTTATTTTTATAACCCTTAAAAACTGTCTGCAAAATATATGCAGTCATTCGATTGTAAAGTACACGACAACATCGATCTCGTTAATTATGTAATCCTAAAATTATTTATTTTGGCCCTGTTGTAGAGTCACCCCCAATATGTTGTGCAACTGTAGTTATATATTTCCAGAACCATGATATGTCATGGCTGTTTGTTTATTTATGTGTGTTTTTGTTCATTAGTAATAGTTTTTCATTTTGACCTTACTATGATTTAGCTTGCTTAATTTTATGATTTGACTGTAGTACTGTATTTGTTATATCATTTCAGGGCTATGTTGTTTACCGCGTCCGTGTCAGGAGAGGTGGAAGAAAGAGGCCTGTTTCCAAGGGTATTGTTTATGGTAAACCAACAAACCAGGGAGTTACCCAACTCAAGTTTCAGAGGAGCAAAAGGTCAGTTGCTGAAGAGCGTGCCGGACGTAAACTGGGTGGTCTTAGGGTTCTCAACTCCTACTGGGTCAATGAGGTTAGTTTTTTGTGTGTTCTTATTGCGAGTTAAATGTGTTCCCTATAAGCTGGCTGGTTGATATAACTCCGTTTTTCTTGTATAACAGGATTCCACCTTCAAATATTTTGAGGTCATTTTGGTCGATGTAGCTCACAGTGCCATAAGAAATGACCCAAGGATCAACTGGCTCGCCAATCCCGTCCACGTACACAGGGAACTTCGTGGCCTCACTTCAGCTGGAAAAGAAAACCGAGGTTTGAGAGGCAAGGGGCACCGTACCATCAAAGCCCGTCCATCCCGCAGGGCCAACTGGAAGAGAAACAACACCCTTTCTCTTCGTCGTTACCGTTGATTTTACTTTTTTATTTTCTGTTTCTTCATTCCCTGGATATTTGGAGTGCTTTATCAGTTTTGTATTGTCGACTTGCGTCTCTGCCCATAAACTCATTTTGGTGGTTAATTAGCAGAGATTGATGACAATATTTCTCTTGTTGGATTGTTTTTTCTTTAATTTAATCAAGTTATACTTCTGTTATTTATAACTACTATTGCCATAACCCAAACAGTATTGATATGTTGACTCATCAATACACAGAATGTTATTTTTGTATTTAGCACTCAATTGTGAATGAAGTCCAACGCTAAACAAATGATAATAAGTGACACTGATAATCATATACTAATTAATTTGGAGACTTTCTACTTAGGGTGTGTGTTTTTTTGGTACAATATTTAGGGTGTGTTTGTTTAACTGTTTAAGCTTTAAAAAAGTGATTTTTTCTTAAAAGAATTTAGATATTTTTTTGATAGACATTTTGAAGAAAATTAAAGCTACTTTTTGTTTGATTACAATCATAAAAATAATCTCTCAAAATATATACCTGTAAATAATCAACTATAAGTTAATAATAAATTATTTAGAAGAACCTATATATTCACATTCCATAATAAGTAACAATCACTAATCATCACTAATACTGTAATACTTTACTCTTACTAAAAAATGTAGGGTTGAGAAAATAAATAAATACATACATTCATTTAATAATGCATGACACTTATTATTTACAGCTAGAAAAAAAAAAAAAAAATAAAGAAAGGGAAATCAAGTGAGAATTTTCAAGCATCTCAAATGTGGGAAGAATGGGCTGCTATACGAAGGGTATTTGAGGAGCAAAGTGAAGTTAAAGATATTTTCTCTTCGGGCTCCCGTGTTTCTTTTATACCCCATGAATTTACAATTTTGCCTTGCAAAAAACTTCGGTTTATAGAAATAGAAGTTTTTTTTTTCCTTGAAAATAAATTTCGGTTTATAAAAACCGAATTTTACTCTGAATTTGTACTAAAAAAAATTCGGTTTCTGCGAACCGAAGTTTTTATCAAGGGCAAAATTGGAATATTTGGGGGTATAAAAGAAACACGGGGGCTCGAAGAGAAAACATCTGAAGTTAATATGCAGCCCCATAAGCACTTGTTAGCATTTTTCTTATATTTTTTTATGGATGCTTTAAATCTAATTAGGTATTGTTCACCAAGCAAGTAAAGTTAAATATCATACTCCTCCTCCACCCTTTTTATAAGAGCTACTTTGGTTAAAATGTACTATTCATTTATTTTGTTTTTACCGTATTTTTTTAATAATATTTAGATATGTAAATATTTTTGGACAAGATATATAGATGTAAATATTAGCCTATAAGGTCTTATTTAATTTGTTTTGATGAGTATTTTCAAAATATTAAATTTTTATAATTTTTACTAATACACAATTAAAGATATTAGTGATCAAAATTGTACATTGACGTACATGCAGTAGTCAAACTATGTCTTATATTTAGGAATGGAGGGAGTAGTTGATTTCAATTAGAGTTCAAATTTCGATTTCCTCAATTAATTCATTTTTTACTAAATTACTAAAGTTTATTAACTACTAGAGTCAAATTAATTGGTTTAAAAAATCAGTAATTCATCAATTCTTTTTTTCTAAAGAGGGACCAAATTTATTTAAAACCAAAATTCTGAAAGAAAAAAAAAAGAGACTAATTTGATTAAATTTTGTGATTCTTAAAATCCAAATTGATATTTTATTCTTTTCATTTTTAGAGACTAATTGGTTTCCTTATTTATTTTTATTTTTTTTGGTTACATGTTTCCTTATTTTTTATCAAAACTTAATGTGAAAAATTACCGAAATAGTCAAATTTATATTTTTTTTTGGGTAGAAAAATAGTCAAATTTCTAATAAATTATATTCTGTACAAATGAAACGGTAAGTAAGATAGTTGCGTCCCCTAATTTTTTTTTAAAAAAATAAGCAATGGTTGATAGATAATACAAACTATTTCGTCCCCTAATTTTTTTTGAAAAGAAATAACACAAACTATTTCGTCGGTTTTGGAGATTTGGTGGCTCTCGGTCTAGTCAGGGAAGTTTTAGGAGTTTTTTTATCTATAAATTTCTTTGTATTTTTTTCTTTACTTTGAGGTTCGGTACT
This sequence comes from Trifolium pratense, assembly GCF_020283565.1. Classification (NCBI taxonomy): domain Eukaryota; kingdom Viridiplantae; phylum Streptophyta; class Magnoliopsida; order Fabales; family Fabaceae; genus Trifolium; species Trifolium pratense. The sequence goes on along the minus strand of NC_060064.1, from coordinate 18,463,010 downwards.
TCATGTACTCTCTTTTGTGAACTCTCTTGGTGTATCAGTTTTTCTTATTTATATATATAATTATATTTGCCATTAAAAAAAACAAACTATTTTGTCGGATATCTACTATATAAGAAAACAATATACATATGAAATTCCCAATTTGCCCCTTTTTCATTTGTTGACACATAATCAATTCAGGGTTATTTTGTGTCTTTATCAAAAAAAGTTAGTAGAAAAATGCTAAAAAATTTCTTAGTAGGATTCGAACCATTAACCTTTTACTTACACATCTTATTACATTAACCACTAAGCCATATGAATTAATTTGTTATATTTTTGGAAGCAACATATAATCAATATGAGTTAAGTTAAAAGAAGAAAGGGAAGTGTTTATTTTTTTTCTTTTTTATAATAGGAGAGTAAAATTCATGTACAAATAAAAGGAGAGATTCAATGGAATTCTTTATGTAAACGTCATAAGTGCATTATACCAAATAAGACAACAAATGTATGGTTTTTTTTTTTTTTTACAATATAGAGGTATATAGTGTTGTTTCCATTTATTTATGATATTTTTTTTTGAGTCCAACCTTTTCTTTAGTGTAATTTTATCATTTATTGTTTATGTTTTGTTATTTTAGATTCACTCAACTTGATTTATGAACTTCAATCCAATACTTAATTAAGTTAATTTTCAATTTGTAGTTCAACTCAATAAATTTAATTAATTTAATACAAGAATATGGTGAGAGAAAAACTGAAAAAGTCCCGTAAAAAAGGGTGAGACAAAAACAATAAAAATTGTTAGTTACCTCAAGAGGATTATTCTCTACAGTTGCGCGCGAATGATATATTTAGTTAAAAAAAATAGTAAAAATTAAATACAAAGTTGAAAATAGTTGAAAAATAAATGACATTTTTTAGATTTTTTTTTTTTGAAAGATTTTTTGTTGTTGATATAAGGACTAATATTTTTTTTAACAAACCAAAATGAGATATATTAACATAGACAACCTCCCCAACACAAGACGTACCGAGGTAGACTACAAAAATTTACAAAGAGTTAGAGAAAAAAAACCATAAACAAATCACACAAGAAAGATATAACAAGAAAGATATGACTTTCGTTCTTATGAGATTTTTCTATGCGGAAGAAAATTATTGGATAAAAAAAAGGACTAAAATATTATGTTGCCTATTTTTTTTAATAATTTTACGGGTTATATTCATATTAATACGGGAACCTAATTTTTTTGGATATATCTACGGGTCTTATATTTTTACTCTTATATTAGTAAAATTGTTTATTTTTTTTATAATTTTACGAGTTATAGTCATATATTAATACAAGGACATAATCTTTCATGTGAATTCTACGGGACCTATGTTTTTCCTTCTTTTTTTTTTAGACTAACAACAAACAATATTCATTTATTCAAGTAAGTAGAGTACGTGTGAATCTGCACTGAATCTGAATCGAAGCAAATCTGCAAATCTGAACAAAACAAACATCGTACTACAACAGAATTAAACCGAACACCGTACCAAGACGCGAACTCAAGACAAAAAACTCTGCACTAAGACGGGATTAAAACAACATCAGACAAGAACAACAAAAGAAAACTCAAATGAAACATAAGAATGTGTGAAAATCACTTATTTAAATAAAAAAATCTACTATATAAGAGAACAACATACATCTATCTACTATATAATGTATGAAATTCCCAATTTGCCCCTTTTTCATTTGTTGACACATAATCAATTCAGGGTTATTTTGTGTCTTTATCAAAAAAAGTTTGTAGAAAAATGCTAAAAAATTTCTTAGTAGGATTCGAACCATTAACCTTTTAATTACACATCTTATTACATTAACCACTAAGCCATATGAATTAATTTGTTATATTTTTGGAACCAACATATAATCAATATGAGTTAAGTTAAAAGAAGAAAGGGAAGTGTTTATTTTTTTTCTTTTTTATAATAGGAGAGTAAAATTCATGTACAAATAAAAGGAGAGATTCAATGGAATTCTTTATGTCAACGTCATAAGTGCATTATACCAAATAAGACAACAAATGTATGGTTTTTTTTATTTACAATATAGAGGTATATAGTGTTGTTTCCATTTATTTATGATATTTTTTTTTGAGTCCAACCTTTTCTTTAGTGTAATTTTATCATTTATTGTTTATGTTTTGTTATTTTAGATTCACTCAACTTGATTTATGAACTTCAATCCAATACTTAATTAAGTTAATTTTCAATTTGTAGTTCAACTCAATAAATTTAATTAATTTAATACAAGAATATGGTGAGAGAAAAACTGAAAAAGTCCCGTAAAAAAGGGTGAGACAAAAACAATAAAAATTGTTAGTTACCTCAAGAGGATTATTCTCTACAGTTGCGCGCGAATGATATATTTAGTTAAAAAAAATAGTAAAAATTAAATACAAAGTTGAAAATAGTTGAAAAATAAATGACATTTTTTAGATTTTTTTTTTGAAAGATTTTTTGTTGTTGATATAAGGACTAATATTTTTTTTAACAAACCAAAATGAGATATATTAACATAGACAACCTCCCCAACACAAGACGTACCGAGGTAGACTACAAAAGTTTACAAAGAGTTAGAGAAAAAAAACCATAAACAAATCACACAAGAAAGATATAACAAGAAAGATATGACTTTCGTTCTTATGAGATTTTTCTATGCGGAAGAAAATTATTGGATAAAAAAAAAGGACTAAAATATTATGTTGCCTATTTTTTTAATAATTTTACGGGTTATATTCATATTAATACGGGAACCTAATTTTTTTGGATATATCTACGGGTCTTATATTTTTACTCTTATATTAGTAAAATTGTTTATTTTTTTTATAATTTTACGAGTTATAGTCATATATTAATACAAGGACATAATCTTTCATGTGAATTCTACGGGACCTATGTTTTTCCTTCTTTTTTTTTTAGACTAACAACAAACAATATTCATTTATTCAAGTAAGTAGAGTACGTGTGAATCTGCACTGAATCTGAATCGAAGCAAATCTGCAAATCTGAACAAAACAAACATCGTACTACAACAGAATTAAACCGAACACTGTACCAAGACGCGAACTCAAGACAAAAAACTCTGCACTAAGACGGGATTAAAACAACATCAGACAAGAACAACAAAAGAAAACTCAAATGAAACATAAGAATGTGTAAAAATCACTTATTTAAATAAAAAAATCTACTATATAAGAGAACAACATACATCTATCTACTCTATATAAGAAAACAACATACATATGAAATTCCCAATTTGCCCCTTTTTCATTTGTTGACACATAATCAATTTAGGGTTATTTTGTGTCTTTATCAAAAAAAGTTAGTAGAAAAATGCTAAAAAATTTCTTAGTAGGATTCGAACCATTAACCTTTTAATTACACATCTTATTACATTAACCACTAAGCCATATGAATTAATTTGTTATATTTTTGGAACCAACATATAATCAATATGAGTTAAGTTAAAAGAAGAAAGGGAAGTGTTTATTTTTTTCTTTTTTATAATAGGAGAGTAAAATTCATGTACAAATAAAAGGAGAGATTCAATGGAATTCTTTATGTCAACGTCATAAGTGCATTATACCAAATAAGACAACAAATGTATGGTTTTTTTTTTTTTTTTTACAATATAGAGGTATATAGTGTTGTTTCCATTTATTTATGATATTTTTTTTTAGTCCAACCTTTTCTTTAGTGTAATTTTATCATTTATTGTTTATGTTTTGTTATTTTAGATTCACTCAACTTGATTTATGAACTTCAATCCAATATTTAATTAAGTTAATTTTCAATTTGTAGTTCAACTCAATAAATTTAATTAATTTAATACAAGAATATGGTGAGAGAAAAACTGAAAAAGTCCCGTAAAAAAGGGTGAGACAAAAACAATAAAAATTGTCAGTTACCTCAAGAGGATTATTCTCTACAGTTGCGCGCGAATGATATATTTAGTTAAAAAAAATAGTAAAAATTAAATACAAAGTTGAAAATAGTTGAAAAATAAATGAAATTTTTTAGATTTTTTTTTTTGAAAGATTTTTTGTTGTTGATATAAGGACTAATATTTTTTTTAACAAACCAAAATGAGATATATTAACATAGACAACCTCCCCAACACAAGACGTACCGAGGTAGACTACAAAAGTTTACAAAGAGTTAGAGAAAAAAAACCATAAACAAATCACACAAGAAAGATATAACAAGAAAGATATGACTTTCGTTCTTATGAGATTTTTCTATGCGGAAGAAAATTATTGGATAAAAAAAAGGACTAAAATATTATGTTGCCTATTTTTTTTAATAATTTTACGGGTTATATTCATATTAATACGGGAACCTAATTTTTTTGGATATATCTACGGGTCTTATATTTTTACTCTTATATTAGTAAAATTGTTTATTTTTTTTATAATTTTACGAGTTATAGTCATATATTAATACAAGGACATAATCTTTCATGTGAATTCTACGGGACCTATGTTTTTCCTTCTTTTTTTTTAGACTAACAACAAACAATATTCATTTATTCAAGTAAGTAGAGTACGTGTGAATCTGCACTGAATCTGAATCGAAGCAAATCTGAACAAAACAAACATCGTACTACAACAGAATTAAACCGAACACCGTACCAAGACGCGAACTCGAGACAAAAAACTCTGCACTAAGACGGGATTAAAACAACATCAGACAAGAACAACAAAAGAAAACTCAAATGAAACATAAGAATGTGTGAAAATCACTTATTTAAATATTTTCTTAATATATTAACTAATTTTTAAAATACTCGTTATTATCAAAATAAACTAAAATTATATATAAATTTTAAAACATTAAGTTTATGAGTTCTCTCACTTATAAAATATCAAACCTTTACTTTTTTAAGCAATATAACACCGTACCTCAAACTTATCACAACAATTTATTAAATGAAACAAGCAAAAAATTTAAAAATAAAATAAAACAATAGACATATTTTTATCTCGACAGGTGTTTAAAATAAAAAGATAAACGTATTTCTTAATAAGTGGCTTTCTTGTAGCATGAGCCTTGATATAGCGTGCTTGACTTTTAGTGCCCGGTTTACTTGTTAACTAGGAATAAACCCGTGCGTTGCACGGGTTCGATTAAAATATATAATTAAAATATTTTTATAAATAAAAAAATAATGATTGTGATAACTATAATCACATATAGTTAAATAATATATATTATTTTAAAATATGATTATGTTTAATATTAGTATATGAGTAAAAAAAAGATTGTTTAGAAATATTAGATTTTTTATTATATCGTAGTTTGTTTATATTTTAATGTAATAGATCTCTTATAATATTTCGTAAGTTTGAAAGGATGTATCATTTTTTATTTTATTAGTGTAAATATATAAGATTTTAGTTTTCTTTATATGAGTTGCAATTTTATAGTCAAATGTCACTTTGTTTTTTATTTTTGATGTATTTCTTATTTTATTATTTTCAATAAGAGTTGGAGGCATACCTAATTATACTTGTAGACAATATTGCTCATGAGAAATGTTAAAATAAGTTTTGATTATAGAATATGATTCATATATGGTGGCTTTGCCTATTTGTTCCGCGTGATCTCATTTTTTGAAAATTATGTATCAAATAGTGTATTTGCTTACTACGTTCTATGCAATTTAAGGTTCCAAATAGCTTATCTACTTACTCATCTCTCGTTCTCTTGGAGTTTATTCTCACTATTCACTTGGTGAAATTTTATTCCAACTTTATTAGTCCCAATTTTTTAGTCTATTGTTTGGTTCACATTTTTTTTTGCTTGGTCCTTTTGTTTTTGGTTTGTTTTTCTTTTTCTTGGCGACGTTTGTGTCTCTACAAAATTATTGTTAGTTTTTGTCCCTCTTATTTAATATTTTCTTGAACATTTATTTTATTTTTCTTATTATATTATATAAACTCGAATATTTGTTGTTGTTAATATATAAGTTTGGACGAAGATTTTATATATTTGAATTTAGGTTTAGTTATTTGGTTAAGGTAAAGAAAGTTTTATAGATGAATTTAAGATTTAACATGTGTCATTTTCTTATTTGCTTAAAGAAATGTCATCTTATTCTTATAAATATTCCACTATTTTATTTTCAGCCGTAACGTAAACAATCTTTTAGAATATGTACTTAATTTATCCAAAAAATTATATTATTATGTAAATTAAATTAATAATTTTTGAATTATTGGTGAATTTTAGTTGTGTGTAAATATGTTTAAATATATGTGTGATTATATTTTCTAAATATATGTAAATATATTTTAACATCTACGGTTTTAATAATTTCTAAAATTTATTTTGACAAATGAGCATCAACAATTTTTATTTAATAATTTTTGTCTTTTTTTAATTTAATTTAGAAAGTTTTTAGTACAATTCTAAGTGGGAGGAAAAAGTATTTAGCACAATTCTTTTCATCGATTCATTTTATGGTTGTAAGAATAAGATGACATGCGTAGATTAAAATAGGACCGTCTATTAAAATTCATATATATTCATATTGAACCATCCAGGATTAGGCAAATGTTATACGATAAATGCATGAAGATTATATATTTGGACAACCTCTAAGTCAAGTTGAATCAATATACTTCTTGCATGTATTACAATTATAAGAACCGCATGACTTGAGTGTCAACTACAAAAAAAAAACTTATTTTAATTTCTACTTTGTTTTTGTTTCTATATTTCTCTTGATCGAGATAATATTTAAATATAATATTTAAAAATGAGAACCTACACATTATAGACAATATTGTAGACAATATAATATTTAAAAATGAGACACATATTTATATTTCTAAATTATTTGGATTGTCCTCTTTTAATTGAATGCCTCCAACATCAATATACCCTCGATCTATATAAATTTTAAGGCACTTCAAAATCAATAAATAGAAGTCTCTTTTATCCTCTTCAACTTATTCACATGAAAAAAAATAATCATATTCCTATTAATCAACAATTTTTTATACAAATCTTCTACCTTATATAAAATAATAAATGAAAAAGAAAATGAGAAACAAATAAGCTAAAACATTAGACTAATAAAATAATAAATGAAAAAGAAAAGTTGTCTAATTACAAACATTATATCAATAAAAAAAATGATGGTTTACAAACTCTCATTAGAGTTAAATACACATCCTTACATGAGGTGTCATTTCATAGGCTTTATAAGGAGCAAAGATGCAACGTAAGCAAAAATAGAAGTATGTTTTATCCTGTTCTCCTCCTTCACATTAAAAAATAGTCATATTCATATTAATGGATTCAACTCAAAGTTTAATTAATCATTGAATAAAACACCGGTTGATATTTAAAAAAATATTCAACCTAAAAGAAATATAAAAAATTATTAGAGATGTTCTAAACTCAGAGTAGTAGAAAAATTCCAATTTACAAATATATTAATAGGCAACTATCACATATATGTATATCAATTTCTTAATCAATCACATGTAGACATACCTGATATTCCAATATACTTATGATGTAACTATATATATGCACACGATAGCTTTTAAATCAATTCAAGAGACTATAATGTGTAACTTTAACATATGGAAGGTGAAGATGCATAACTTTTTCTCATGGAGATGTCAGACAAAGAAACCATAGAGTTTTTGTCATGAGATAGATAAATTAAAATTTTGTTAAAACATAGAAGCTAGACTTCAATGTAAATTTACATATTCAATATGGTGGTGATAATTAGCTTTTGGGTTAACTTTATATAGAGCTTGTGTTTGATAATTAGCTAAATTTACATATTCAATATTAGTGTCTCCAAGAATTCTTTGTTTTCAATTGCATTAATAGGGAATTGTAACATACAATATATATTTTAATAATATATTGCAATGCAATTAATAAAACAATAACATGATGCATCGTTCCACCTTTCATTGCTTGCAATTCATTTTTGTCTCAATTCAACAACAATAAATTGTGTTAGTTTTTTTTTTAATATATTATTATTGTTTATTATTTATTATTAGAGTAACTCTATTATATGAAATATGAAAAAGTTTTAATAGAGATTGTAAACTTTTTTTTATAGAGTGCCACATCCAATTTCTTTTGAAAATCCATCCAATTTTTGATAATTCTAATGGATATGTATAAATCGATATCGATAGTTGGTCCCTTTTAATTAAATTTTTCATTTGTCATTTAGGGACCAATTAACTATGAAATGAAGAGAATTCCAATAGTCTTAGACACTTTTTTTCTTTCTTTCTTAGTATTGAAAGAATATATTTTGTGGTTATATTGGTCCCTTTTAATTAAATTTTTCATTTAGGAACCAATTAACTATGCAATGAAGAGAGACACACGTTTTTTTTTATTAGTATTGAAAGAATTTCGATAGTCATGAATATTTTGTGGTTATATAAATCTTATATATTAGTTGGTCCCTTTTAATTTAATTTTTCATTTTAGTTAGTTGGTCCCTTGTGTAAGAAGTTATATAGTGATAATTTGATATATTGATAATTAAAATTAAAATGATTTAATTAAAGATAATTAAAATTAAAATGATTTAATTTAATTAAAAGAGATGATGAAAAGGTTTTTTAATAGAGATTGTAAACTTTTCTTATAGTATAAAGGTGATAAAAAAAATTTGGGGCCTAAATCCTTTACCAAAAAAATTATTTTTGGGGGTCTAAATCTAGGGCTTCAACACCCTCCACCTATTCGAAAGTACAAAGATTAAGAAATACTATTCTTTTTTTTTAGTTTGCATGATATTATAAAAATTTAACATTCAACATGTCATCTTATTCTTAAGACTATCTCACTATGTACTCACTCATAACTATAATATCTTATCTCCTAAATCCTATTATGCTTAGAGAGTAATTTAAATAATAAAATAGATAAATATAATATAACATTTTATATTACTTATTAAGATTTCTTTGCCTTTTATTTGTCAGAATTATTTAGCTAGTGGTTTCGTTTATCATTTTCACCATATGCTTAATTCTTTTTCTTTTCTATTTTGGTTTAATTTTATTTTTCTTAGTGAGGTTTATGCCACTATCCTCTCTTTAATTTGTTTGCATCTTTAATTTTATGTGTCTTTTTAAGCAATGGAATATCAAAATTAGTAGTTAAAATATTGGTGTAATAAAAAAGTATAAATTGTAAAGTAGTGACTAAATTGCTACGCCACTTTTCCTTCATCAATCAAACAAAGTATTTGTCTTAGAAACTAAATGGAATCTTACGATTTTTCTTAGTGACTTAAATGAGTTTATTCTAAAAGTAATAAAGAAATTAAAATACAACTTAGCTCAATTGCAAACTTGAAAACCTTCGTACCAGCCCAATCCACTTATTTGAATCCTAACCAAGATGATTAAGCATATGAAAACACCTCCAACCAAGTAGAGATTAAATTATTCCAAATTTGCTTCATACGACCAACTTGTATTACATTTCCAAATCTTCTCTATTAATTAAAACCAAGTACCACTAAAAAAAAGTTAAGAAATTGCAGTTATATATATTTTTCATTGTCGCAATGTTATTCTTGAATATACATTTCATTGCTATATTTGAAAGAAAAAAAAGAACCTATCCCAAAAACAATGAGGAAAATACATTTGAAAATAGAATTACATTTTTCCTTGAAACAATAAGATAGTGTAGTTGATTTACTCAAGAGCAGACATAACTTGATGAAATTACTACAAAGAAGGTTAGAAAACACAAAAAAGAAAAAAATAAGATTACAAAATATGAGACCATGGGCAAGTAGTGATGTGTGAGTATCAATATTTATAAAGACCATTGTGGTAAAACATACATTTTTTTTTTATATATAATTATTGAAAGGAACTCCAACAATCATGAGGGTTAATTGTATAATATAATAATAATAATTTTGCAGTTATAGTTGCATCATATGAATACCTAAGGGTCAATCATAATTGTTTTTATCCCTTGTAATTAATCGTTTGATTGTTTTTTTTTTTGATAAGCTAATCGTTTGATTGTTGATTTAACCTCTTGCAATGTGTAATAATATATTAATATGATTTATCTTGGTTTTTTTAGAAAATTAGATTATATATATTTAATAACAATACTAAAAATTATATATACATATAATTTATATGTACATATTTTAGTGACATATGGATATATTTTTTTGGTTTTTACGTATGAATGTTTTATTAATCCATATATACGAATTAAGTTTTTTATTTGGGCAAGTATATGGATATTTAGGTTACTCTTAATTATTTAGTCATTTACGTTTTCTATTAATCCATATTTATCATTTTATATATGCCAAAATATAGTCTTTTGGAATTATGGGGGTTTCTTTTTCTATTAATGTATTAATCATTAGACATGAAATTTAATTTGTGGAGGATAAATTTTATTTTAGATATTTTTAATAATAATTAAGAGAAGTTGGTAAATTTTCAATAAAAATATGGAGTTTTTTTAGAGGTGCCACATCATCACAATGAAGGCCTATGAGCAATTCAACCTTCCTTTTACTAGTAAAAGATTTGTGGTTTTATTGCCCTTTTGTATGCCTTGTTGTAGGCTGCCTTAGTGTTTTATTGCCATTTTTTGTGCTTTGAGTTGTGTACAAGTAATAAATTTGCCATTAAAAAAAATCGTTGTGAAACTGAAGACGTATTTGATAATTATTGAAAAAGTAGGGGTAGGTATATCCCAACTATGTTTGCACTCTTACCCATCCATATCATATATATATATATATATATATATATATATATATATATATATATATATATATATATATATATATATATATATATATCATATTAGATTAATAAAAGGAAGAAAAAAAATTATACTTTACCCGAAGAACAAAAAAAAAACAAAAGAGTCAATTAAAATTTTCGATAATAGGAGAATTCAAAATTGTCCGCAAAATATCATCACGTGGTAAAGTAATGATTTCCATTATTTCATTTGAATGTAAATATGTCAAAGTTTAGCAAGCTATCCGCCCACATTAATTTGTGCTTTAAAGATAATATTAATATATTTAAGTAGAGAACATTTTCATTTAATAATTCATAAAAATTAATTTTAAAAAATTTAAATCCACCGGTTTGAAGAAAATATTTTTTATATTTGACGGTTTAACATATGTTTTTAGGACATATGTTAATTTTTCTTTTAAAATAAGCAATGGTTGGTAGATAATACTAATTAGTTTCTTTAATGCTGTTAATGGCTCCTGACCGTCACCTACAAATTTAAGCTACAAGACATACAAAGCATCCATTGTACAATGTGTGGTCTTTTATATATTAATTTCATTCGTCCTAGTAAAGAATTGTCTCAATATGTGTGGTCTTTTATATTTATAATGCAATCCTTTTTTGTGGTACACTAGTTACTTTTTTTTAATGGCAAAAAAAAAAAAATACTTATTTTCAAATTTTACTATTTAATTCATATTATATTTATCACTTTATTCTTTTTTTTTTACGGAAATTATATTTATCACTTTCATGTTAATATATATCATGTATTTTTTTTTTCGAAAGCTAAATAAAATTATATAATAAGTGTTCTGGTAAAAACTCAAAGGGAGTTGTATTATTGATTAAATGGTGTGATTACACTTGGTTTAATCCCAACAACTCTGGGAATTTTATAAGTCAGATGAAGATTTTTCTGTTCTGGTGAAGAACATAGGGGGTTGGTATTATTCAAGATTGATAATTGATACATGTATGATCAGAGAAAAAATTGATTCTCTTTACAAGAATGAAAAAATTGTTTAGAATGAATCAACTGTCTATGTAGAATCAGTGGAAAATTCTCCTTTCTTCTCTTGAAACAGACCTTATTTATAGGCAAAAAATCTCCTCTTGCTTCTTAAGTAACTCTGCCTTGCTTGGAGAGGAATTCATGGGTAGTGGGCGGTTTCTTTTCCTTCTTCTCCAAGCTTCTTCCTTCTTCTCCAAGTCATGGTGGATCATGCTTATCATGTGTTTTTCATGGTTGTTTTCATACTTCTCCTTTAGATGCTCCCATTGGACTTTTTTCGTATTGGGCCTTAATAAATCATTCCCTGGTCCATGGCCCGGTACAGGCCTGCTACACAGAACTAGTGAGGTGCATATGGCAAGCCAACTGCAACACCTGAAATAGATTAAAATTAAAATAAAGATAGTACAGAGAAGCTGAGGGGACAAAAAATCTGACCCGGCCAAACCACACAAATTACAAAAGTGTAGTAAGAACCCAGAAGGGAATAATATTAAATAATATTAGGATTAATTAGTAAAATGACCCTTAAAGATATTTTTTGTTTTAGATTGGTCCCTTAAAGAAAAAAAGGTCATAATAGGTCCCTTAAAGATATCTCCGTTAATCAGTTTGGTCCATAAAAAAAGGTCCGAATAAGATCAAACTGATTAACAGATATGTCTTTAAGGACCTATTCAGACATTTTTTTTCTTCTTTAAGAAACCTATTCAAATTTTTTTTCTCTTTAAGGGACCGATGTGAAACAAAAAGTGTCTTTAGACTTAAAAGAGTTTGAATTGTTTAAAGAGTTTGAAAGTATAAAATAATATTAAAAATTGAGTAGGATCTGTTTAATCAACCAAAAAAAAATTGTGAATTTTGATGTTCTAACCGGTTGATACTTGATATCACTTTGTGTCGCCTATCTCATTTTTCTAATCCGACAACTGTTGATTCATAAAAGAAAAAAGAATATAGTACAGAGAAAAACAAAATAGTTAAGTGAAGAACTGAGATAAGTTTTTGTGTGATTCATGCATCTCATGTGAAATTTAAGTCACCCAAAAAACCCACATTTTTTTTATAAGTTCTCGTGTGATTCATGCATAGTTACGTGTGAGACTTTGTCAATTATGTACAAGACTAATTTTTCACTATATATAAATTTGTATTTATCGTGTATTAAATCAATTAGTCTCACTCACTATTAGATCAATATGTCACATCTTATTTAATGGTAAAATTTATTAATACAATAGTAAAAAAAGTTTATAAATTGTAAAAAATTTCTCTCACTTATACGTTATAGACTTACTTCATTCGGACACAATTATAAACAAAAAACACTTTTTAAGTTTATTGAAAAAACAATGTATCCATTCAATAATATAGACCAAATACATTATTTTTTTAATGAATCTAAAAAGTGTTTTTTGTTTATAATAGCATCTGGAAGAAGTAATTTACGGGTCAATGTTTTTAATAAAATATAGGCTTAAATTCACTTTTGATCCCCCTATTTTCAAAAAAATGAAGTTTTGGTCCCCCTATTTTAAAAACTAACTTTTTAGTCCCCCAATTTTAACTTTTTTTGAGTTTTGATCCACCATCCCATTTTAGGGCTATTTTTGTTGATGTGACATTGTCATTAATGCATATCAGCGTCCACGTGGACAAATTTAATATCCATGTCATTATTTATTTTTAATTCAATAAAACTTATTTTATATAATATTTTAATTATTAAAATTATCGTATTTTTTAAAAAGAAATCAATAAAAAAATAATTCAAAAACATCAAAAATCACACCAAACAATCCATAGCCCCCATTATCATCATCCACTTATCCAGTTATCCTACTCTTCTTACCAATCCAGAAAACAAAATAATCACGTTTCACCATCATCATCGTAAACTCATTAAAATAAAAAATCCCAAAATTCACAACCTCTAATTTATTAAATCTAAGAAAAAACAAACAATCACAACATGGACATGATCCTCTTTGATTCAAATCAAACTATTGCATATTGAAAGCAAGTTTTGTGTTTCAAGAATCGCCAACTTTCATCATCATCATCCAACTTTATATAAAACCAATCTAGAATTCAACTTCAAACTTAAAACAATTTACGGGTTTTCATTCAAACTCATCCAAAGTCATAGATAGTTTAAATAGTATGAGTAATTTCTATTGAATCACAAAATCATCTCTAATTTCTTTTCGTTTTTAAAAATCCAGAAATTGTTGAGTTTGAACGGAAACTATAGGATTGGTAAAGGAATGATTCTCTCTAATGGTGAATAAAATTCTAGTAGTTGAAGGTTTGATAATTAGGGTTTCATATTTCATATTTTATAAGATTTAAAATTATTATCTCAGTTGAATATATAATTTTAATAATTAAAATATTTTATAAATAAAGTTTTATTGAATTTAAAAATATATAATAATGACATAGATATTAAATTTGTCCACATGAATATTGTCACATCATTGGTTAAAGACCGCATCAATAAAATTAACCCCAAAATGAGATGGGGGATCAAAACTCAAAAAAAAATGAAAATAGGGGGGACTAAAAAACTGGTTTTTAAAATAGGGGGACCAAAACTTCATTTTTTTGAAAATAAAGGGACCAAAAGTGCATTTAAGCCTAAAATATAAATCAACTTTTCTCTAGTTTTTTACGCCCCCAGTTTTTTATCTATTATTTTTCATTTAACTTTCTGTATTCTCAAGAAATTAATTAATATTGAGATAAATTGACATATAATAGATATTTATCTCTCAAAGAAATTAGATGTTATATATTGTTGGAAATTAAATTAAGTAGTAATTCCATCCATAAGATAGATAAGTGAGGTGTACCCGAGTTCAAACCGCGGCCTCTACATATAGAATGTAATGTCCCTACAAACTAAGTTAAGCTCACAAGAACAATATTATTATTATTTATATAAAAAAAATATTTTAACCACCATGTTACATGGTGGTTCTTTTCTTCTCTTATAAATATCCATATCACAAAAAGGAAAGGCAAACCAATGAGCCATGGAGTACCAAACACTTCTACTAGGAATTACCTTCGTAAGTGCAACCATTTTCATCTTCATTATTAGAAAATTAAGCCAAACTAAAAAATCTACAAAACTTCCACCAGGGCCACACCCACTCCCCATCCTAGGAAACATCTTAGAACTTGGCAAAAGCCCACACAAGACACTCACAAAACTCTCTAAAATCTATGGACCAATCATGACACTAAAACTAGGAACCATAACAACGATAGTAATCTCATCACCACAACTAGCCAAACAAGTCTTACATGAAAATTCCCAAATCTTTTCTAATAGGACAATCCCTCACTCTGTGTATGCAACCGAGCATTACAAATTCTCAATCACATGGCTTCACCCCTTATCAACATCATGGAAGAAACTTAGGAGAGTTTGTGCTACAAAAGTATTCTCTCCAAAACATCTTGACTCCACAAAAGTCATTAGACAACAAAAGTTGAAAGAATTATTGGATTATGTGAATGAAAAATGCAACAGAGGTGAAGTTTTTGACATTGGTAAAGCTGTTTTTATAACTATGCTTAATTCAATTTCAAACACTTTCTTCTCTATGGATTTTTCTCAAATCACACATGATGAAAAGTCTCAAGAGTTTGAGAATATTGTTCGGGGTATCATGGAAGAAGCTGGTAGGCCTAATATTTCAGATTTCTTTCCAATTCTCCGTCCATTAGATCCACAAAGTGTACGTGCAAGGATGACCAATCATATGAAGAAGTTGTATGAGATTCTTGATGGAATTATTGAAGATAGAATTTGTTCAAGAGCTTCCAAAGTTAATTATGAGGTTTGCAATGATGTGTTAGATTCACTTCTTAACAATATTGGAGACACTAGTTCTGAATTGAGCCGCAATGAAATGGTGCATTTGTTTATGGTTAGTGTTATATTTTCAATAATTAAATTTTGATATTCATAATTTTTTTTTTTTTTGGTAATGTAGTCTAGTGGCTAGAAATATCACTGTTAAGGTGGATAAGTGAGATGATCGGAGTTCAAATACTGATCCCCCGAATATATAATGCAATGTCCTTAGAAGTAAAAAATTAGGCCAAACAACAATTTTTAAAAGCTCTAGTAAAAAAAAAAAAACAGCTTCCATATTTTAAGAAAAATTATAATATATTATCAAACATATTTTTTAACCTTATTATAATAATTAAAAAAAACAACTTTTAACTTTTTTTTTTTAAAAAAGTAAGATTTACCAAACAACATTAATTTTAGTTTTAAACCTATTATTTATAGCTTTATGATTAAAATAATTTCTACACCTAAAAAAAACCGGGTCAAACGGTACTTTAATATCCATAATATATAGAAGTACTTTTTTTTTTCTGTCTCCATTATCTGCCACGTTTTTGTATTTTAAAATTGGGGAAAACTAAAACTTAATAAATTTGAGTTTTTCCTATCAAAATTTGGACGAGTTCGGGCGGATACCAACGGGTAGAAGTTCTATAGTATTGTCATGCCTAGTTCCCACTCTGATTAAGCTAAATGTAAATTTGATTTCACTTTGAAAGAGACAAACTTAATTCTATGTATATAGAAGATTAATTTACATATTTGGACGTTGTCAAGTAGATCCGACTTTAGCTCCCGTCCCAAATTCATTTTAATTTTTGAAGAATCACATATTGTCACGTAAGGTGAAACATATATTATCCCTCGAAGAATTATGGATAATTTATCTAACAACTAAGGAGAATTAGCCACACAAAAACAAATTCATGAGTGATACCCACAAACTAACTTTTACCATATACTTACAAATTTATTTACGTGGCTAGTTGTTATTGATCGTTGGATAAATTATCCACAGTTTCTTATGGGTAACCTAAAAAAAAGCTAACTTAAATCTAAAATTGGGAAAATTTTCCTTCTATGAACAATTTTTAGTATTTTGCTTCATTGAATGGTTTTGCTAATATGATATGTTATATTTTTTAGCTGAACTTGAAAATATGATGTTCCATATATTAGGATTTATTTGTTGGTGGGATTGACACATCTTCAAATACAATTGAATGGATTATGGCTGAGTTATTACGTCACCCCGACAAATTAACAAAAGCAAGAAAAGAATTATGTGAAGCAATTGGCAAAGATGAAACACTTGAAGAATCACATATTTCCAAGCTACCTTACTTACAAGCAGTTGTGAAAGAAACATTTCGATTGCACCCTACAGTTCCATTATTGATACCCCACAAATGTGATGAGAATGTGAACATATTAGGCTTCAATGTCCCAAAAAATGCAGAAGTTTTAGTCAATGTGTGGGCCATGGGAAGAGATCCAACCATTTGGGAAAATTCAACTATGTTCATGCCTGAAAGATTTTTGGAGTGTGATATAAATTATAAGGGTAACAATTTTGAGCTTATACCCTTTGGGACAGGCAAACGAATTTGTCCAGGATTGTCGTTAGCTCATAGGATTGTGCCTTTAATAGTGGCATCCCTTTTACGGAATTTTGAATGGACACTTGCTGATGGACTAATGCCAGAAAACATGAATATGGATGAACAATTTGGATTATCCTTAAAGAGGGTTCAACCTCTTCGAGTTCAAGCTACATAAATTAAACATGGTTGATTATATGTAAGAGTATGCTCATACAGTCAGTGGCGGATCCAGGACCTGGCTCAGTGGGTGCAAAATATTAAACTTTAATAAATAAGTATAATCATACATATACAAAAGTCGTATGCTCAAAAAATTACATTGTACTCAATTTATAATGTATCAAAAAGCTGTTAAAAAAATAATAATAATAATAAATAATAATAATATATCAAAAACAACTACATACATTCTTTATAATTGTCCTTTACGCGAATCCATGCTCTGAAATCGTTGAATAATCGGCTCATCATCAATTTGCTCCAACACATCGCTTTCAATATCATTCATCCATTTGTCCCCCATTCGATTGCGTAATCTAGTTTTTACAATCTTCATGGCAGAAAAGGATCGTTCGAAGGTTGCTGTGGCGACAGGTAAAATCATCGCTAACTTCAATAGTTGATAAACTAACGGATAAACAACATGTCTTCTAGTTTCAACCAACTTTTGTGAAAGATCACCAATTCCTTCCAAAGATGCAAATACAATCCTATGTGGTAGTTCAGCTATATTAAGAGCATACCAGGGTGCTTCTTCCACACCCTTCAGCTTCTGCACAAAGTATAGCTAAAACTTAGGGTGTGAGAATCCTCCCCCATTAAAAATCCTACCAAGAAAAATTCAATGGAAAATAGTACATAAATAGGTCATGGATTCAAACATAAACAATCAAATCAACAAAATCTATAGAAAGATAAACATAAACAAAACAAACTATAACAATGAGAACCAATGAATTTGGCCGGTGGTTGTTTGAGTTGCGGATCTCATTAATGATTGTACTAATCTATCTCTGACCCACAACCTTCATTGCTGTTTCTCTTATTGCATCCTCAGGTTCTTAACACTGCGCTTCCAATTAGGTACATTGAATTGGCTAGTCTGAATTAAAGTAAAAATGAAAAGGACAGGTATACAAACTAGAGAGGATTCTACATTTTCCGGGGTTATCCATTGCAAAGAAAGCATTTATGAAATGAAAAACAAAGCTATTAACCAGAACACCAGCCTGCTTACCATCCCATTCCCACTTGGGATCAGAATACATATTGCTAAAATTGATAGAACAAAGGAAAGCGTATTCAAAACTTTTCATCTCTCAACATCATCTTCCCACCACTAATCCTGTTTCTCATCTGCAAAAATTCAAGTTGCTACTTTTCACTCAAATTAAATAGAATGTAAATGGAAAATTGATGGAGTTGTTGCTTTTCTTCTTCCGCACCTTCATGGTCAGGACAAATCATTTTGGCTAAAATTACAAAGTCATATAAGAAAGAAAGAAAGAAAAATTTAAAATCTGAACAATACAGAAAAGGGGATTAAACAACACAAAATAAAATCCCAAAATTGAAACTTGGGTCAATGATGATCCGCTTCAATATACCCAGATTAAAAACTTCAGTGAAAAAATAGGATCCAACTCAAAACCAATTTAAAAGATGATCCAGAAAACTTTCAACACAGAATAGAACCAAACTCTAAAATTTAAAAAATGGAATTCATATCTCAAAAACAGTTGGCCACAGGAGCTTTGCTAACAATAGACACAAAATGGTACCTAATCTTGTGACAGATCTATGCAGTGATGACCAACAAAGATAGAGATGGGGAAGAACAAATCTCGCAGACAAGAATAAACCAACACAAACACAATCACTATATTGAGAATGTGATACATGTAGTTGAGAAAACTAAATCAACACAAACACAATAAGCTGCAAAATTTTAGCAGAGAAACACATCACCCACACGGCCACACCCACCTAACTAGTAGAATCCCAAAAATTACAAAGGTAACAAACTAATAAACTGATTTCATAAATGAACAAAATTTCAATCACAATAAAAATTATAGATAAGAATAAATCACAAACTTCCAACAAAAATTTCATAAAACCCTAAAATACTAAAATCTCAATTCATTCATAATTTTCAAAAAACCCTAAATTAAAAAAATTAACAAAACCCTAAAATCAAGATCAATTACCTTGCTAATGTTGTCCGAATCTTCGTGAGGAAGGGTTGTGGTGATGAATAGGGAGAGAAATCGCACAGAAATCTGAGAAATTCGCACAACAAAATCGCAGAGAAAAATGGAGAAATCGCACTGAAAAATCGCAGAGATAGGAGACTGAGAGGAGATCTCGCGCGGTCATGGACAGTGGTGGTGGCTGGAGTGGTCGCCGCCGCCGGTTCAGAATCTTCAGATCAAATTTTCGGTGGTTTGTGTGAATAGTTTTGACATGATATGAGAGAATATTAGTTTAGAGAGAAGTGTGAAATTGTATTGTGAGAGTGGAGTTTCAGACTTTGGGTGTCAAGGGGTCAAGGTGCAAAATAAAATATTCAGGGTGGTCAAAATTAGAAAAGAAGAGGGGTACCGGTGGAAATTTTCAAATTTCAGGGTGTGCAGGTGCACACCCTCACCATGCACTGGATCCGCCCCTGCATGATACAGTCATACTATACTATATGTATGTATTCTAGTTTTATACATTGTTTCATGGGGAGAAAGTCGGTGAATAAGATATTTGCAATATCATATGATTTACTTTTTGTTTGGTACAATTATTATTTTTTATACAAGGGAAGCCGTTAGGCTAAATTACAACAAAACTCTACAATTGAAATAAACACCAACACAGTCCTGCCTTGTGCAACTCGGCAAAGGACTATTAAAAACATGTATACCCGTGGGTACAATTAAAGCGTGACCCGCAAGTCAGTTTGCAACCTGGTTAGCCTGCCTATAGGTGTGTTGGAAGGAAATCTCCCACTCCTGCATCTTAAGGCGATTGATGGAGGAAATAATAGAAGCACAAGGGTGATTGTCTGGACAACCCTTCACAATAAGGTCTACGACGACTATAGAGTCTGACTCCAAAATAACTTTACCGTATCCTTTCTCCGTGGCAAATTGGAGTGCTGATAGGATGCCCCATAGTTCTGCCATAAGTGCTGAACAGTTCCCCAACTTTCGAGCAAATATATAGTAAATATGCCATATTTCATTGTAGCTTTCGAACAATAAAATGATTATAGAAAGTTTAGGCCTAAAAAAAAAAGAAGAAAGTTTTGTCAATTGCTACCAAGTTACTCCCTCCGGCCTATATCTAGGCTAGATACATTGATTTTTCAATTAATCTAAAAAGTAAATTTTGCTTATAAATAAGGCCGGAGGGAGTACTTAATTAATTTGTCCTCATCAGTTTTAATAATATTTCATATTTTCTACCATTAAATGTAATTTTACTCGAATAATAATTTTTATTTGTTGAAGAAATCTAGACATAAAAATATGAACCACACAATCTAATAACATCAAAGAAGTTGAGCAAATCTATGCATAAAAGTAGAATTAGGGTTCGAATCCTGAATGCATAATTTTTCACCTTGAAAAAGGTAAAATTTCAGTCATTGCGTTTGGCTGGACTTTTTTTCTACTTATAAGTTTTTTAAACTTAAAGTTACAAAATGAAACTTTAAAGGTAAAGTTAAAGTTGTTTGGATTTCTAAAAAAATTTGTAACATAAAAGTTACTTTCAAAACAATTGTTTGACTTTGACAAAATATAACTAAAAAACTATTATTTTATTTAAAGTTTCTTCTAAATTATTAATTATTAACATGTTTATATATACAATATATAAAATAAGTGAGATATAAAGTTATTTATTTTTTTAATATTTAAGTAACGAGAAAAGAAATGCAGATAAGAAAAATAAACTATTTTTTTTGGTATTAATTCTCAGTTCTTTTTTTTTTACTCAAAAACAACAATATTCATTCATTCGTTCAAATTCATAGGGAATACATCAATCGAATTCATTACATATTCAATTTTGCTATAAACTAATAAGGATGAATATGCAAACAGGCTCACAACATCCGAGTTAATAGCATAAAACGACCGAATGTCATTGACAAAGCCTACAATTGATTTGACAAACTCCAAATGTCCGGAATAATCATGTATCTAGATTTGCAACGTTGATGATGCTAAAGTCATTGAATCTGCACTGAATTTGGATCGAACAAACCTGCAAATCTGAACAAAAAGACAGACATCGTACCAAGACGAGACAAATACCGTACCAAGATGGGAAAAACAAAACAAATACTTGACGCAAAATAATAATATAATTTATTTAAAAATTTACACGGACAATGACTTTAATAAATTAAATTTATTGATTTAACAAGTTTTACAAGAGCACAATAGTTTCACTTATGTTCTAACTTCTAACAATATTTTTTAATAAATTTTTAAATATTTTATCTTGTAAAAAAAATATATCTTAAATAAATTTTCTATCTTAATATAATAATAAACTTAAATATTGAATAAAAATTAATTGCACGGGTCTCTAAACTATTATATATTTTGGGGCTAGCTTGTTTAGGGATGTCAACGGGGCAGAGAATATGCGGGGGAAGCTTCCCCGTTCCCCGCCCCAAAGTGCATGGGGAGAGATTTTGCCTCCATCCCCGTTCCCATGGGGAAATATTTGTCTCCATCCCCATCTCCACAGATCCCCACGGTTCTCACGGAGATCCACGAATATCAAATATTAACAAATTTTCTATATTTTTCGGTCAAATTATGACAGTATTATTGTAAAAATTGGACCTATTCACAATATTCAACCATATATTAAATTAAGTAATTCAACAAATATTATAAAGAGTAAATTAAAATAGAGTTCATAAGAACTTATCTTTTGATTGCGGTAATTGATGTCGGCAACCGTGAAATATGCAATTACGATATCACAAACCATGAACGACCTGCGAAATATCAAACCGTGATACAATACCTGAGGCGTGCTGATCGCACTATCCTTAAGGATTTATCCGCCTCATAAGCGCAAATCCCTCAGGATTCAACAGGTCCTTCCCGAATATGAATCATATCCGAGGTGACAGAACTAGCAAGAAATAATAGAAACCGTGATGTAGATCCAACTCAATTTATGTTGAAGAAGAAAATAAATAATCTCATGAAAACAAATGAAGGAGGAATCATTTTTGTGAACTCATAGTCCTCTCTCTTTTTTTCGTTTCTTCATTCCACATCTATATATTGTCAAGATATAATGAGTTTTTTGCAGCGACTTTTGTCGCTAACAAATGTATAAAGTTGTTGTAAAAGAGTTTTGTTCCATCGGAAAAAAAGTCGCTGCAGGTTGTTGCGATAAGTTCCGTTACCAAAAGTTTTGCAACGATTTTTAATATTGTTGTCGTTAGTAGTGTTTTGCCAATGAATTTTTTTGTTGCCAGCACACAACACAATTGTTGTTATATCTAACTTATCTCGACGATTAAAGTCGTTGCAATAAATTTTTTCCAATATATAGTTTTTGTTCTATATTTTTTCTTCTCAATAATAAAAGTCGTAGCCATAGTTTGATATTTAAACACAAATAATTTTTTATAATTTTTTTGTGAAATTTTTATATCATATTAATTGTTTTATATGATTTCATTTTATTTTAATATTGATTATGAAGTTTTGTCTTGTAAGTTTGGTATAGTCTTCCTTGATGCCTAAAATATAGTATTTTGGTTATGTTCTGATTCACCGATTTTAAAAGTATCCTGCATAGAACAATGAACATAAAAAACTATGTTAGATATTATTAACACAAGAAATAAAAAAAAATTATGAGATTAAAATTACTAGAACTCAAGATTCTTAATAAGAATAAGGATTTCATTAACAAAATCAATAGCTACGTCTTTTCGGTTGGAATGAAAGTTCTTCCCCTTTTTTTTTCTCTCTCTTTGCAATACTTAAAACTAAGAGTTGAGTTTTTCCGATATTTTTGTATCGATTCATTCTTTTGCATTATATCACTGAAAAAATAACAAAGAATTTTAAAATAGAAATAAGAAAGAAAAATTGTGTAAAAAGAATGTTGGTAACATAACTCAAGTTTTATCGTAAGAGATAAAAAGAGGTAGAGGACTCACATTGATGGATCCGTGGAAGGATGCTCCGAGTTGGAGGTTCGAATCCGAGCATTACGGATAACCGGCAACACCGAAAGGGGGTACCTGCAGATAACGCTCCGACGCCCAAGTCAGTATAAGCTTGAGGTGGAGGTCGAGGTTAGAGCAATGCATACCTTGTGAGGTTTGTGAAGGTCGTATATATAGGCCAATAGATATGGCATTGAGCGAGTGAATTTGACATTGAGTTTGGTTCAGCCCAAAAGTCTTGTCCAGAACAAAGAATAATTGAAGAACAATTAAGTAAAGTCATTATTTTACCTTCTTAAAGTAGACACACTTGTGATGTATTGAATTTGAAATAACATTTGAGACTTGAGAAGTTGAGAGAGAGAACCATTACTAAACATGGATTGAGAAAATATTAAACAAGAAAACTGAGTAATTGGAGTTGTAGTGCTTAAACTCTTCCAGCAGTTTCCAAAGCTCACCGAAGAGAAATTCTAGCGTATTACTTACTTAGTGGGAACGGTTTAGTTTTTATCCTCAAACAAGAAAGTGGCTCCTAATTTATTGGTACAAAATATGTAAATAAAAGCCTCCATAATTCAAAGTATGTGTTGATCCATGTTCACAAAATTTTGAGTGAGCAGTTTTTTTTTTTAACCTTGTGAGTCGGATCGGTGGTTAAAAAAGGTAGTGATATAGTGGACAAAAAACTTGGTATATATTTATAGATTAAATAAGATTCTGGACAAAAAAATAACATAGAACACATTTTTATTTTAGTCCACTAAAAAAGGAAAATATTTTTTTTAAGGAAAAAAAAAGCAAATATTTAATTTAAGTCCTTTTAAATTTTTTTTGGTTCATGGATATTTTAAAATATTCTTGAACATATATCGACACATAGGGGGTGTTTGTTTCAAGGTTAGGAATAATATTCCTGGGAATATATGGGTTGGAATAAATATACCCATGTTTGTTACAAGGTTGACATGAAATTATTCCTGGATATGAAGTTTCCTTGGAATAAAATAACTTCCAATAACTTCTCTTATTCCCATGATTTTATTCCCAAGGAAATGGGTGGGAAAGAAAAGTTCCCATGAAAATGGGAATACATTTTAAATAACTTCCAATAACTTCCCTTTTACCCACTTTTATCAATAATTCCTAGGAATGTAGTTAATATGAACCAAACATGTTTTTTCTAAAATACTTGGGAATAAAGTTCCCATTATTATTTCCTGGGAATATGATTCCTGGGAGTAAAATTAACAACTTTGAAACAAACGCCCCCATAGAGATTTGAAATAATAATAAATACTATTGGCTTAATTAGTCTTTTGGTCCTTAAAGATATTTTAGGTTTCACAATAGTCTTTTAAAGAAAAAAAGGTCAGGATTGGTCCCTTAAAGACACATCTGTTTCTCAATTGATCCTTTCCATCAATTTTTTTACAAAAAACGTTAGTTTTAGTAGACTGAATTGTGGATGTCGTTAAGTGTAAGTGGTCCACCAAAAACCATATTAATTTTTAAAATTTTAACCATTGGAAGTTTTTGTTATATTTGGAGTTAAAATTTAACGGAAAGGACCAATATGACAAAAATATATGTCTTTAAGGGACCAATCCGAGCCTTTTTTTCTTTAAGGGACCAATCCGGACATTTTTTTCTTTAAGGGACCATTGTAAAACCTAAAATGTCTTTAAGAGACCAATAGACTAATTAAGCCTAAATACTAGGTATCATAATACACTTGTGTGAAAATAAAAAAAATTATAATTTTAACATTAACATAAACATGGCTAAAAAAAAACATTAACATGAACATATAGTTGTTTTAAAAAAAATAAACATAAACTAGTTAATAGTGATTAAAAACAAAACTAAAATTAAGAGAACGAAATAACTCGTTTTTTTTATGTACTAAAATTAAAATTTGCAATATTTTTTAGGACTAAATATCTTTACTCCTATATTTATTAAGGTTTTTTTTTATAAGAAATTTATTCAAGTTTTTTAATTGTATATGTGTACTACTTTTTTTAATAAAAAATTAGAGATGCCTGTATTATAAAAAAATAAAAAATAATAATTACCCACTAATTAAAACGTGAGAATATGGATAGCAAGTTGTTTGTCAATTGGCAGCAATCTTGGAAAATCATTGGGAAATGGATATCCTATACCAGCGATTTTTTTAATTCGTGGAGATAAGTGTATTATCCCAACGATAAAAATATTGTTAGGAAAAAAGTTACTTATCGCAACCATGTGTAAATATTGCTGCTAATTCCTTTAAGGACAAAACTTAGATCCTGTTCTCTACCTACAGTTCTTACTGTTATCCTATCAAAATTCGACACCTGTATTATTTTTCCACGTCATACATGATAAACTTAACGTCGTTCGGTTGGTTACGATTCTGCAATACACGTTCTTCTAAAGGAGACTATTCAGCCGCACCAACAATGAAGGCATGGTGGCTATGCCGCCATTCACATCCATAGAACAAAACATTTACATAGGCATTATTAATTGATCGGCAGGTTCATATTCCACTATTCCAGATTTAAACATGAATTCTATATACTTTCTGACTATGAAAAACACAAGAAAACCCATATGAACGAAGATTTCAAAATTAGCTATATAGTGTGAGAATCATGTAATTGAAGGGAGACACATGAGCATTATCACCTCCCTCGTTTATTTCCAATCAATCTCCATCACTAACTTCACAATAAATTCCCAAACATCAATACCAACAGTGTCAGAAATACAAATGTTCTCAATAGATCCTGTTACGGATGATTGGATGAATCCGTTCACCAGCGATGTGTCCAACAAAAAGACTTATTCCCAATCTCTGTTTAGTAGTTATAGAACGAAGATATTTTGTTTGAAATCAAATAGAAGTCACGGCGTGAGTTGGAAGAAGTGTCACGTGGAAAAATAATACACGTGTCAAATTTTAATAGGTAACAGTAAGAACAGTAGGTATAGAACAGGATCTAAGTTTTGTCCTTCCTGTAATTTGCCAACAACAATTCAACGGTTGGAAAAATGTTACAGCCATATCTCCTAATCCTTGTAGTGATATATTTTCATCTCATTCCAATTAAAACGGTTCAACCTATTCATCTATTAACAATATATAGAAATTTTTGTTTTCTATCCAAACAATCTTCACTCTACCCCAACATATTTTTCAAAATACCCAATATACCCTTATAAAAAATTAGTATATTTTAATTATTTTTTTGTCGTATTATACTGTTCCAGTAAGCATTTATCTTTGCCGGTAAATTAATTTTACCGGTATACTTTTTAAAAGTGTTTCAGTATGTTAATTTTACCGGTACACTTTTTAATAAGTGTTCCGGTACACTTGGTTTTATTTCATTGATAACTAGTAGCATAAGTGTTCCGGTATGTTTTTTCACAAGTTTTGAAAAGAACTTCCATACCTGAAATTTGAGGAAAACCAGCAACCTCATAAAACATGTAACAACCTAAAAGTTGAACTCTTGCAGATATGGTTTTGCCACAGATTTTGTCAGAAAGAACAGGAAGTTTACTAACACAGCTGTAACACGGCTGTAACAATCTCAGTCTGTGAGATCTCCTCTACATTGGAAGATACCTGTTATGCTGTTTTGGCCATTACCAGTTGTTGGTTTGTAGAACTTTGTTTTTGTTGATTGTGAAACTAGTGAACCAAAGAGTGCTGAAAGAGATTGTGAATATGCACCATTTGGATCTGTGAAAGTTTCTTTTGAACAGCCTTTGTAAACTAGAGTTGTGATATCAGAAGAAGATGATGATTCAGAAAGATGGGTTGTGGAGAAGATGAAGAAAAAGAACAAAAGAAGAAAAAGGGTCATTTTTGGGAAACAAAGTTGATGCTCTGCAGTTATCGACGAACAAAGAGATCAGTCTTTAAATTAAACATACCGGAACACTTATTAAAACCAAGTGTACCCATAAAATCAACATACCGGAACACTTATTAAAAAGTGTACCGGTAAAATTAACATACCGGAACACTTATTAAAACCAAGTGTACCGGTAAAATCAACATACCGAAACATTTATTAAAAAGTGTACCGGTAAAATTAACATACCGGAACACTTTTTAAAAAGTGTACCGGTAAAATTAACATACCGGTAAAGATAAATACTTACCGAAACAGTTTTTTGGGAGGATGAAACAGTTTACCGGAACAGTATAATACGACAAAAAAAAATACTAAATTTTTATAAGGGTATACTAGGTATTTTGAAAAATATGTTGGGGTAGAGTGAATATTGTTGGGGTAGAAAAAAAAAATTTCCAATATATAAAGGAGATAGGAGAGTTTGGGCTGATTTTTTTTGGGTCCATCTTGCCCTTCACTCTAATTTGAAATAACACTTAACAATAATACCAACAATACCCTTGATTTTTTTAGTAGCAACAAATTTTATTTAATAACAAACTCAAAATAACATAAGACATATATTTCTTTTTATGTTGACATAAGTTAGACACAGGCAGACGCGCGCCTGACCCGCTAGTTAGGAATAAAGGGGGTATAGATGCCAATTGAAAATATAACGTGTACTTGACCAAGTTTAGTAAACACATGTTTAACATATCATTAATAATAATAAACATGAGTTAATTCTTTTGAAAACTATATAAAAAAAATTTAAATAACTTTAAAATAAATTATAACAATAAAATGGACAACAATCCCCCACAATTTATTTTAAAGTATAAAAGAATACTCAAAAAACATTTTCTGGATTAACATCATTGATGTAATGCATCAAACTAGTGTAGCAAGCTATATGAACCAGTCTTAGACTGATAGTACTTAACACACAGTAACATTGGTGTAGCAAACTATATGAACCAATAAAACTTAGCGTATGTTAGCGGTCTACCAATCGCATTACACCCCACAATTCTTGTTGTTGCCGCTATGTTACGCGAAAAGGCCGTGCGCTTGCCTGAATTCTTTCATGAGTGCTCTAGAGATTTTGCCAAGATCTCATACAAGTGGCCCCACTTGACACTCAAATAGGTGATTTTATCAAGTGTATGCTGCAAATCATACACCACCCATAAGGGATATGAAATTCATTAAAAGCTTTATAGTAAGCTTAACCTCTCAATAATGCAGTGTCTAACACTTTTTCACTCACACCATAGGAAAAGGACTAAGACAAAAATTATTTAATTAATTTTTGGTGCTAGCAGATCTAACAAGTAACTTGTTTTTACCCATATGAACCTTATTCATGGGATCTCCAATCACAAAGGTTGAGTTCCTATCACTTGTTGATTTCAATTGGCTAAAATCTAATTCCCCTCGATGTATCACAAAATTATTTACACAAATGATGAAAACGTAATTTTCTTTCATCAAGTAATATTGACTAAGACGTCTCTCTAAGTCAATTAATCTCATATAATGTTTATACAAATCTATAACAATAAACTTGTTCTTCACAATAAATCTACAAGTCTGCTTATTTAACTAAGCGACAACATTCTCACTTAGAACAATTCATTAGGTAGACCGATTGAGAAACGATTTAGAATGTTGTCATTATAGATTTATTCTCATTGGCTCCTATCATCATTGTATTATACTAATACAATGGCTCATCCGCTATAATTATATCACATTATTGTCAAATCGACATTCATATTATAATTCATCAGGCTTACTTAGATAAATTCTAACTGACAACATCTCCACAATTGAGGAAATAAAACTCAAGATTTGATTTATTATACATGTCTGCTTGTTGCTGCAACTGACTGCGAACCTCTATATATAATCCGTTTGCTACAGGTTGCAATTTTTCTGTTATTCAAATAATCTGGTGGGTTGGGTTTACTTCTCTTGTTAATTACTTGTTTTCCAGGCAAAATTGCGAATTGGATATGACGAGCAAACTCCCTTAGCTGCATTAAGCCAAGCTGCAGTGTACACTGAAGAACACTCCAAACCACCTCCTGAAATTCACTCTCCTTTACAAGAGGTAATCTAACAGGGTGAATGTCACATGTGCTTTAGTTTTAAATTTACGCAGTTCATTTGTTTATGTTTTTTCACATATGGCTTCATTTTGCACCAGGCTGCGCAGATTGTTAAAAAATTCTACTCTGTTCTTCCTGATTATGACAAAATTGTGGCTGCAATCCTTACGGATGGTGTATGGGAACTTCAAAACAAGTGTGATGTTACTCCTGGTGTTCCAGTTGGGCTTGGGCCTATGCTGTCAATAGCAACCAAGGGTATAGCTGAAATTCACTTAGATGGAGAGTTGGAACGTTTCTGGATTTATTTTCTTAAGAATAAATTTGCCAAATCAACTCATATTTCACTTCAGGAACCATTTTAAAAGTTTTGTGATTTTGTAAGGATTAAAATCATACTTTTTTTATGGGGACTAAAATCATAATAAGTCTTGCAAGAACCGTTTTCATATTTAAGCATTTTTTGTTTGTTATTATTTTATATATCATGAAAATATCAAAATATAAATATTTATTTAAAAAACAGTCCAACCTGATTGAATCTCAATCTGACCAGTTGAACCTTGAGCCGGTAAACACATCATAATTGGAGGGACCTTTTTTATATTTAAGCCTTTTTAGTTTGTTATTATTTTATGAGGAGTGATCTGTTGACTCAAGGAGTAAGTTTCTATTGACTAACTCCGCTTAATAACTCGATATCGGCATTATATTTCTTCAATCCAACCATTGAATTCAAAGATCTCATTGAGTAGATCAACTCCACAAATTTTTTATAAAAATTCAAAAAATATAGTTATGTATTCAAACTATTGAAATTCAACGATTTTTTTTTTAAAGTTTGTCGGTGTGGGTGTTTTTTTTCCTCAAAATTTTCATTTTTATAACGTTCGCTACTTAAATAGCCGTTTAAAATCTATTTTCATCTTACGGGTGTTTTTTTTTTCCTCAAATTTCTCATTTTTATAACTTCCGTTATTTAAATAGGGGATGAATCCGCTACTTAAGTAGCAGACATTTAAAATCTTGAATTTCATGTAAGATGTTTTTTGTCTCTCAAATTTCTCATTTTTATAACATCCGCTACTTAAGTAGCGGAAGATAAAAATGGAAACTCGTAGGCGTGTGAGAAACCGGTACGATGACAAAAGAAAATCTCCAATAAAATAACCGCAATTACAACATTGGACCAGGTTGGATAAACCCGCTAATTTCCATTTTGGGTTGGGTAGTGGGTTACCCAAATTGTAATTTATTTTTCCAATTAAATAACTAAATGACAAATCATCACATTTTTTCATAAAAATAACTCAACCGTTGTATTTTCTTAAATATACTATAATCTATTTTCACTATGAAAAATAACGATCTATTTTGGTTGGATAAATCCACTAATTTCCGGTTTAGATAATGGGTTACTTGAATGATTTTTTTTAATTTTTTTAATATTAAATAACTAAACGATGAATCATCGTATTTTTATAAAATTACTCAATCTTTTTACTATCGCAAAACATAGTGTAACCTATTTTCACTGGGAAAAATATACTACGAATAAATGTTATTTGATCTAGTTCATTAATTATTGTTTATATGTGTATCTACACTTTGAAAATATACAACCTTTTGTTTTTATTAAGTTCACAAATGGCTATAACATCATCCTTTATTAAGAAATTATTTTTACCCGTTTCAAATTGTAGTATCCAACAAATTTGGATTCTCTAAAGTCATAGTTTCCTAAATTTCTTACATTTAGGCAAAACTTTAGGGTATTTTGGTCTTTACAACATACATAAATGCACCTAGATATGCAATATCTTTTTTTTCTCTCTCTCTTAGTTCATTTTTACTTGAATTTAGGTGAATTTAGGAAAAACAAATTTAGAGAATCCAAATCCATATGCAACAATATAACAATTTTAGAAGTCTCAACAACGACGGGACAAACATAATTGCAGTCATATCAAATGCATCTATTTTCATTTTATCACAAATGTTTAATTATATTCATATTTTCCCTTCAAACATATCCATCTATGGTGATGAAGTAGCTTGAACTCGAAGAGCTTTGATTCTCTTCAGGGTTATCCCAAATTGCTCATCCATATTCATGTCTTCTGGCTTTAGCCCATCAGCAAGTGTCCATTCAAAGTTGCGTAGAAGGGATGCCACAATCAAATACATAGTCCTATGAGCTAATGGCAATCCTGGACAAATTCTTTTGCCAGCTCCAAAAGGTATAAGCTCAAAATTATTACCCTTATAATTAATATCACACTCCAAAAATCTTTCAGGCATGAACATAGTTGGATTTTCCCAAATGGTTGGATCTCTTCCCATTGCCCACACATTGACAAATACTTGTGCATTTTTTGGCACATTGAAGCCTAATATGTTCATATTTTCATCACATTTGTGTGGTAGCAATAATGGAACAGCTGGGTGCAATCTCAATGTTTCCTTCACAATTGCTTGTAAGAAAGGTAACTTTGATATATGTGATTCTTCAATTGTTTCATCTTTGCCAATTGCTTTACATAATTCTTTTCTTGCTTTTGTTAATTTTTCAGGATTACGTAGTAGCTCTGCCATAATCCATTCAATGGTGCTTGATGTAGTATCTGTCCCGGCAACAAATAAATCCTACTCAAATAAATATGGAATGTCTGTTAACTTTAAGGTGAGAATTGAAATTGGCCTAATTCAAATATACAAAATCGACTTGTAAGGTGAAAATTGTTTCTTACTTATAAACGATTGTCTAGGTCAACTCACATCCGATGTGGAACTTCTTAACATTACATCCAACCAAATGTGCGGATGTAGTGCAGTTAGAAACATATATAATCAATCCGCATATTTCATAGATTATAAAAACAAAACAAAAAAAACCATATTCACATATTTGTAGAGGTTAATTATTTTTTTAGTGGATTTTGCAGCCTATAGCGGCTAGACCTGAATATTTTAAGTGTGGGGATTCTCGAACTCTTTAATAATGATTTAGTAGCTACTAACCGAGCTATTTGGAGGAAAAGAATAAAACTTAGTTTAATTCACCATCAAAGAAATCAAAGTATAGATGTGTTTGATATATTAAAAACAAAAGGGTTGGATAACAATTTCAAGTGTTACTGTATTTTATTTTAAAATTATTTTTGGGAACCGGACAAATTAGGGGCTATGAGATTGGATGGAAACTGAAATGATAACTTGTTATCCCAAGAACATATTTTCTAAATTATCAAAATAATATTGTCCATCAAAGTACAAGACAAAAATTGTTAAATGCCTTGAAGTTTATCTATGTTGTTGGGTCCTATATTGTTCGGTCCAATTATTATCTTTTACGAATCAAACAGATTTTAAAAATAGTGTTTTAAAAATTATCCAAAATATTGAAAGGTTGTAGGGATATCTTGGTATCATAGACCCTTGAGAGGTCTGAACTATTTCCACCCCTACATACGCCTATAAACTCCTTAAAAAAGTGATTAGATTATGATTTACTGAAATTCAATTACTGAAAAAACAATACTAACCTGAAATAGATGCACCATCTCATTGCGGCTCAATTCAGAAGTGGTTTCTCCAAGATTGTTGTTATTAAGAAGTGAATCTAACACATCATTGCACACCTCATAATCAACTTTGGAATCTCTTGAACAAATTCTTTCTTCAATAATTCCATCAAAAATCTTATACACCTTTTTCATATGATTGGTCATCCTTGCTTTTACCCTTTGTGGATCTAATGGACGAAGAATTGGAAAGAAATCTGAAACATTAGGCCTACCAGCTTCTTCCATGATTCCCCAAATAATGTTTTTAAACTCTTGAGACTTTTCATTGGGTGTGGAATGAGTCAAATCCATAGAGAACAAAATATTTGAAATTGAATTAAGGACAGTTGTAAAAACAACCTCACCAACATCAAAAACTTCACCTTTGTTACATTTTTCCTTCACATAATCCAATAATTCTTGCAACTTTTGTTGGCGGAGAATTTTTGTTGAGTCAAGAATATTTGTAGAAAATACTTTTGTAGCACAAATTTTTCTTAGTTTCTTCCATAAAGCTAATGGTGGAAGCATTCCAACTGAGACTTTGTCATGATTAAGTGCATAAAGTGCATGTGGGACAGTTCTATTAGAGAAGATTTGTGAATTTTCATGTAAGACTTGTTTGGCTAGTTGTGGTGATGAGATTACTATGGTTGTTATTGTTCCTAATTTTAGTGTTATGATTGGTCCATAGATTTGAGAGAGTTTTGTGAGTGTCTTGTGTGGGTTTTTGCCAAGTTCTAAAATGTTTCCAATGATGGGAAATGGGCGTGGCCCTGGTGGAAGAAGATTTGTAGATTTTTGAGTTTGGTTTAATTTTCTAAAAATGAAGATGAAAATGCTTGCACACATAAAACTAATCAGTATTAGAAATATTTGGTACTCCATAGCTTTTTGCTTTTGCCTTTATCTTTTGTTGATTTTTCTACATATATATATATATATACACATTATCTAAAAGTCATATGTGGCGGTGGCACCCATCCAATATCGTAGTATTCGTGGGTATGTACACAAATTAATTATAAAATTTTATTGTTATGACAAAAAATTTAGATGAATTGATTTTCGAATTCACCATTTTGAATAGACCAAAAAATTCAATAAGTAGTAATAGAGGTATTTATAAATCATTCATCAAAGAGATTTTCACACAGGTCATGGGAGTCGAACAACTCTTACAATATAGTTAACTCTTTTATGGCTGAACCAACATTTATCAACATTTTTGTACTTGTGTTAACTCTTTAATTTCAGAGAAGAGGGGATCTAGTAACTTGAGTGTGGCCTCGAAGTAAATAAAATGTAATAAACAATTACTCTTCTCAGTGATCGAACTTCAATCCACCCAAATGATTCATTATAAGAGAAACTCATTATTTAATATATATACGTAAGATACTTCCACTCATTATTTTGTTTTTAAAATAACTCTTATTTTAAAAAATAAAATAAAATAAATATTAAAAGTTCTTGTTATTTTTACTCTTCCATTTAGCTAAAATCTAACAAATTGTGATATGTTTATAGGATCTTATGACGGTTCCATTGATACACTTATTGACACAAATGACGTTGTACCAAAGCTGATTGAGTTCATGGGAAGAGATAATATGCCCCTTTATATAGGTATGAAAGTTTGACGATATGAAAATTGTAACTAAATTTACAAGGACACGACAATTGAAATTTCGTTTAAAGTCGTTATTGAGTGTTTTGCCCTAGCTATAAAAAAAATTAGAAAGGGATAACAAGGTCTCGACAATTGAAATTCCGTTTAAAGTTATTATTGACTGTTTAACCCTATACATAAAAAAAGTTTTAGAAATTGATAACAAGGACATGTACAGTTGAAATTCCGTTTAAAGTCATTACTGACTGTTTTGCCCTATCTATAAAAAAAAGTTTTAGAAAGGGATAACAAGGACACGACAGTTGAAATTCCGTTTAAAGTCATTATTGACTGTTTTGCCCTATCTATAAAAAAAGTTTTAGAAAGGGATAACAAAGACATGACAGTTGAAATTCCGTTTAAAGTCATTATTGACTGTTTTGCCCTATCTATCAAAAAAAGTTTTAGAAAGGGATAACAAGGACATGACAGTTGAAATTTCGTTTAAACAAGGACACAAAAATTGAAATTCCGTTTAAAGTCATTATTGATTGTTTTGTCCTATCTATAAAAAAAGTTTTAAAAATGGATAACAAGACATGACATTAAATTTAGCTACAATTTTCATATCGTCAAACTTTCTATAATAATGCATGTTAGAAATGAAGAAGCTTGCAACTACATATATACAGAGGTTAAGTCATCAACCATCAAACATAATTCTTTCTTTTCATGTACAAGATAATGAATGATACATTCCTATGTAAAGGGGCATATTATCTGTTCCCAAGAGCTCAATCAGCTTTAGTACAACGCCATTTGTGTCAATAAGTGTATCAATGGAACTATCATAAGATCCTATAAACATATCACAATTTGTTAGATTTTAGTTAAAAGGAAGAGAAAAAATAATAGGAAATTTTAATATATATTTTATTTTTTAAAATAATAATTATTTGTTCTACAATCCCATAATGTAGGAACCATTAGATTTTCAGTTGTTGTTAAGAGCTCTATACTGCGGATAAGTAATTACTAACAATGAATCTAATTCTCTTATAGGCTAGGGCTAGGAACTCAAAGGATAAAACATAATATTAGAATTTAAGAATGGTTGTTTTGTGGTTTGCTTTATAATACTGTAACTTGAACATTTGGTAAGATGAGAATGCTTGCACCTGTCTTTTCTTTTTGTGACACATGTTACATATATATATATATATATATATATGCAGTAAAGGAGAATGAATCCTCTCAAGTGTAATTTACACAGAGAATAAAGTGTGATTTGTTACCATTGATTAAGAGATATGAACATATAAAAATTTAGAGAAAATGAATTTAGATGGTGTTAGATTACACTTTTTTATTCTCTCAAGTGTAAATCACACTTGAGAGAATCCATTCCCGCAGTAAAGCATTGGTGCTCCAAAAGTCACGTGACACTCTATATACTCATCAGGTACTCATGTGTATATTGAGTACATGCACAAATTAATTTTACAATTATAAATTTTTTATTTATGATGTTATTACTTATTATCAGAGTCTCTATTTCTTAGGTTGTTTTAAGTGTAACACCCTAATTTTTAAAAATGATTATTTTATTTAAATGAATTAAATTTTAATGTGTTTATTCGTTAATTGATTTAATTATTGAGGTAAAGATATTGATTTAGCGAGAAAAACTATAAATTAGAATTTATTTAATTTAGTAATTAAATTAAAAATGGAAAAATAAATAAGAGAAAGTAGTTTTATGAAGAAAATAGAAAATTAGAAGAAAATAAGAGGAGGGAGGTGAGAATATTAAACATGTGCAGAATGGGAGGGGGGTGAGCACTAAAACTATAGTGTTTTAGGGAATTGGGGATGTTAAAGAGATAGGGAAGAGAGAAATAGTGAAGAGAGAAATAAGAGAGAAGAGAGATAGAAGAGAAATTGAATAGAAATTTTATATGGTTTGAATGAATAGAAAAGTGAGAAGAGAAAAATTAATAAAAATGGGAAAATAACAAATTTACCCTTTTCTACAAGAAAATAAATTAGTTGAATGAGAGTATTGTTTTAAAATTATTGTCACACAAATCTCTCATAATACGGAGAGATTTATTTTTGGCAGTTATTAATCATTATATTTCTCTCTTTCCTTATTTCTCTCCTCATCCAAACCATATAAATAGCTAATTTCTTTGCTATCTCTCTCTTTCTTATTTCTCTCTTTTGTAAATCTACCTAAACAAACACAGTGTTAGGGAGGTGTATAGGAAGAAATTGAAAACAAAGGTGCAACTAGGAAAACTGACTAATGAATTTTTACGAGGAAACTATATATTTTTTTATTATTTTTTTAGTGAAATTACAATGAAGGATATAAAACTTGCAACATGGTTAAAAGTAATAAGGATAAATTATTAACTTTGATGGTAATTGATTTTAATATATTAGTAATAGATAAGTGTAACAAAACATTAAATATTTTAGGAAATCTACTACTAATATATTAAAATCGATTACCACCAAAGTCATTAATTTCTACGAAAACAATGAGCAAGAAACACAACAATTGCTCTTGGAAAGAAGGATAAAGATAAAAATAAAGGGATGCAGTGGAATACAAAGGGCAGTTGGGAACAAAACCAACGGATGAGATTTGTTTTTCGCTTTCTTCACGTATGCGTTCGTAAATTAAGCATTGGCCTTTATTATAGTATAAAGTTTTGCAACATATCCATCTAAGCTAATGAAATAGCTTGAACTCGAAGAAATTGAACCCTTTTTAAGGTTAATCCAAATTGTTCATCCATGTTCATGTGTTCTGGCATTAGCCCATCAGCAAGATTCCATTCAAAGTTGTGTAGAAGGGATGCCACCATTAAATGTGCAGTCCTATGAGCTAATGGCAACCCTGGACAAATTCTCCTGCCAGCCCCAAAGGGTATAAGCTCAAAATTATTACCCTTATAATTAATATCACACTCCAAAAATCTTTCAGGCATGAATATATTAGGATTTTCCCAAATGATTGGATCTCTTCCCATGGCCCACACATTAACTAATACTTGTGCATTTTTTGGCACATTGAAGCCTAATATGTTCACATTTTCATCACACTTGTGAGGTAACAATAATGGAATTGGTGGGTGCAATCTCAATGTTTCCTTCACAACTGCTTGTAAATAAGGTAACTTAGAAATATGTGATTCTTCAACTGTTTCATCTTTGTCAATTATTTGACATAGCTCTTTTCTTGCTTTTGTTAATTTGTCAGGGTTTCGTAGTAGCTCTGCCATAATCCATTCAATTATACTTGATGTTGTGTCAATCCCAGCAACAAATAAGTCCTAACAAATTAAAACATTATTTCAAAATTCAATTAAATGTAGCCCTATGGTATTAGCAAAAGGTGATGATTAATGCTTAAACCGTGCACATGAATAGTAGAACTGTTGTTGTTGCTGACTTTTTCTGAATAAACCAAAATTGAAACCGATATGTACCAAAAAAACGATGTTTTCTCTCCTCACCTCCCATGAGTCTTTTATACTCTCAATATTCCAATTTTGCCCTTGCAGAAAAATTCGGTTCGCAGAAACCGAATTTTTACTAGTGCAAATTCAGAGTAAATTTCGGTTTTTAGAAACCGAAATTTGTTTTCAAGGCAAAAAAAAAACTTCGGTTTTTCAAGGGCAAAATTGGAAATTCAAGGGAGATAAAAGATTCATGTGGGTGGGAAGAGAAAACATCCAAATAAACACTATACAACAAATATCCAAAGTGGTCCAAACCTAATTTTGGTCTAAAGTGGTCCAAACATACCATAATCAATGTAAAGACTAAATGAATGTTCAAATGAACCAAATGGATGTAAATTAGTAAGAAGAAAACAATTAGGGCAGGTTAAGTAAACAGTAAAAAATTCAATGTGATCCTTGTCTAAGAGGAAAATATAGTTGGGAGAGAATATTTAATATGATGATTAATCATATTAAATAATAGTGAATACTTTCTAATATAATATGATTATAGAAAAGTTGATGCAGCTGAGTTGATCCCTACATATTTGCAAAAGCTAAGGAGTCATTGTTTAAATGAACTTTGACGTAGCTATTTTTAGTAGTTAATCTAAAAAATCATTATTATAACTTTTTTAAAATGATTTTTATTACAGTAAGCAAACACACAATAATTTTTGCATTTCTTAAAATTGTTGAATATTAAAATCATTTTTTTATAATCAATAGCAAATAGACTCTTAATTATCGAAATACCAATACTAACCAGAAATAGATGCACCATCTCATTGCGACTCAATTCAAAAGTTGATTCTTCAATATTGTTGTTATTAAGAAGTGAATCTAGCACATCATTGCAAACCTCATAATCAACTTTGGAAGCTCTTGAACAAATTCTATCTTCAATAATTCCATCAAAAATCTCACACAACTTCTTCATATGATTGGTCATCCTTCCATACAAACCTTGTGGATCTAAGGGACTAAGAATTGGAAAGAAATCTGAAATATTAGGCTTACCAGCTTCTTCCATGATACCCCAAATAATGTTCTTAAACTCTTGAGACTTTTCATCAGGTGTGGAATGAGCCAAATCCATAGAAAATAATGTGTTTGAAATTGAATTAAGAACAGTTGTAAAAACAACCTCACCAATATCAAAACCCTCACCTTTCTTGCATTTTTCATTCACATAATTCAATAATTCTTGCAACTTTTGTTGGCGAAGAATTTTTGTTGATTCTAGCATTTTTGTAGCAAATACTTTTGTAGCACAAACTTTTCTTAGTTTCTTCCACAAAGCTAAAGTTGGAACCCACCCAACTGAAAATTTGTTATGATCTACCGCACAAATTGCATGTGGGACAGTTCTATTAGAAAATATTTGAGAATTTTCATGTAAGACTTGTTTGGCTAGTTGTGGTGATGAGATTACTATAGTTGTTCTTGCTCCTAGTTTAAGTGTCATGATTGGTCCATAGATTTGAGACAGTTTTGTGAGTGTCTTGTGTGGGTTTTTGCCAAGTTCTAAGATGTTTCCTAAAATGGGAAGTGGGTTTGGCCCTGGTGGAAGTTTTGTAGAGTTTTGTGTTTGGCTTAGTTTTCTAAAAATGAAGATGAAAATGCTTGCACACATAAAAGTAATCAATATTACAAGTATTTGGTACTCCATGACTTATTGTTTTTAAGCCTTTCCATTTTGTGATATACAACATATGTATTTATATAAGAGAAGAAAATCACCGCCATGGTTTGATATCATTAGAATAATTTAATTAAGCATGTTCGATCTCAATCTAATGTACGTTCAACTAATTAAAATTGAAAGAAAATTAGTTATTTTTTTTGATTTTTTTTATAAGAGATAATTCACCTTTCTAGATCTATCGTATAGTTAATATATCTTAGTCTAATTGAAAAGATATTAGTGTTTCATTTGATCACTCTTTCTCTTTGATTTGGCTTTGGATTTTCCCAAGTACCATTGTTTAGCTTCGGTAGCTTCATTTTTGTCCTTTGTGTGTATTTTCATTCAACTAGTCACAATACATGGTTCCCTTCTTTCATCCCATACAATTCATAAGTGGTGATGGTTAAGCACTTAAGCTGCATACAAAGAGAAAGAGTCTTTAATATGATTAATTGAACTTTTTTTGACTAAATGATTAATTCGCCTTATCCCTTACTC
Organism: Trifolium pratense; assembly: GCF_020283565.1. Classification (NCBI taxonomy): domain Eukaryota; kingdom Viridiplantae; phylum Streptophyta; class Magnoliopsida; order Fabales; family Fabaceae; genus Trifolium; species Trifolium pratense. Next base: position 18,422,583 of record NC_060064.1, on the reverse strand, counting down.
CCTCCGAACATAAATATAAGTAAAAATAATTATTTGCGCGGCATTTAAGAAATTTAGTTAAGTGTAGTTAATTTTCTTGATTTAATGCAAAACATAAGTTAAGTTTACTATATTACCTTTTGAAAAGTGATTTATGTCTTGGAAATCACATAAACTTTTGAAAAGTGAAATGATTAAATAAGAGCATATTATGAATAATAGTATTAATTAATTTAAAAATAATTAATTTTTACTTATATTTATGTCCAAAATTTGAAGTGTTTTTTCTTCTTATATTTATGTCCGACCTTAATACTATGTAGCACTATGTAAATTATCTTGTACAAAAGCTTATTGAACAAAGATTGTCATGATCTAGTAATCACATCAATTTCAAAACAATGATGTAGATGTAGTAGCTCTGTAGTACTACAAGACAATAACAGAGAGACACGTTGTTGTATTAAATGTACGAAAGAAAACACATCACATCACATGATAGTAATAGTCAAACATAACCGGCCGCCATTTAGTTAATCAAACACTTGTCGGTTAATCTTCTTATTTATCTCTCACAATAAAAACCTAGTTTAGAAACTCGGAATTTTCTCTTTTCTAAATAAACATTGTTTTTTTTCTTCTTCTTCTTCATCCATTGAGGAGGGATGGTTTTGAGTATTTTTTATTCAGAATCACCTCTCTTTATTGTTTCTTCTTAATATCTATTAGTGTTATTTACATATATTTCAGTTATTATTTTTCTGTTTTGTTGTGACTTTGTTGTTTTGTTCGTCGTCTTGTGCAACGGTTGTTTAATTGTCTCATTTTTGTACGGAGTTTGTTTGATCAGAGTGACAGATCAACTTCAACTCATTACAAGTTATAACAATAATATATAAAATTGGTAAGAGAAAAACAATAATATACAAAATGATGCTTTTTCTTTTGTGGTCAAAATTATCTTCCAAAGTATGCTTTCAAAATTTTAAATAAATAACACAAAATTAATGTGTTAGAAGATATTACAAAATTACCGTACGTGTTTGAAAATATTAGTATGCGTTAACAATTATTAGTTTGTGCTAAAAAATAAAAAGTATAAAAAAGAATCAAACTGTTTCAATAAAAAAAACAATTTTATTTTAAATAAAAAATGCAAATTACTTCAATGCCCCTTCTTTTAATTAGCTTTGTAAAGGAAAATATTGATTCTTTTGTAAATAAAAAGTGGGAGTAGACTTGTTAACTTACTCCGACATATTTTAGGTGGAGTAAGTTAGCAAAACCCTATATATATATATATATATGGAGAAAGAGTAAGTGTAGCTTAAATGGTAGTTACCAGAAAAATTATTTGAGTGGCCGGAGTTCGAACCCCGAATTTCACGTTTCCCCACATTTACATGTGTAAATTTTGTCATTAGTCTATTTGAGAAAAAAAAAAGAGAGAATATATATCGTATGAGAATAATAAGATCATCTCCTAGAGTATAAAGAGACTTTTATAGTCTAATGATATGTACCTTATTTTTTTATCATTGAAGTTCCATTACGTGGCATAAATGTATCAAAATTGATGATCGGCACCTTATTTAAGGTATCGTATCATCAATTTAATATCATCAATTATAAGTTAAAAAAATAAATGTAGAAGGGATCACTTGTTAATAATGTATGATACCCAAAGTGACATCACCGTTTGAGCAAAATATGTATGAGTTGTATAAGTAATGAGTATTATATGACATTGTAGGAACTACTTATTAATAATGTATGATACCCAAAGTGATATCACAATTAGAAATGCTCTAAGAATAAATAGGAGTCATTAAATTAAAATGGAGGGTTGTGAGCAAAAGCCTTAGTAGTAGCCTAAGGGTCCGTTTGGTAAAAATAAGCTATAAGCTAGCTGATAGCTGATAAGCTAGCTGATAGCTGAAAAGCTAGCTTATAGCTGATAGCTGAAAAGCTAGCTTATTGAAATTAAAGTGTTTGGTAAAATTAGCTTTTAAAGTGGTTATTAAATATAAAATTACATAATTGATAGTGGGTAGTTTATTTTTTAGAGTGGGTAGTTATTAAATTAAAGGGTAAAAATGGAATAAAGTGTAAAAAGCTATAAGCTATAAGCTCAAATGCTACTTGAAATAGCATCTGGAAAAAAGCTATAAGCTAGTACAAAAAGCTTGTTACCAAACACCTCTAATTTTTTGAAACAAGCTTATAAGCTCATATAATAAGCTATAAGCTAGCTTATTTGTGTTACCAAACAGAGCCTAAGTCGTTGGCAAAACTACCGGAAAAAAAAAATTCTTAGGTCTCATTTTAATATTTGCTTTAGGCCTTAAATTATCTGCATGGGGATGGCTTTTGCTTGCTTTCTTTCTTTTACCATTGAGGGAATTAAGTAGGAAGGCAATGGAAAGAAATACAAGCCAACTAATACATGCTTAATCAAGCCACTATAGTTTTGATCTAATGATGAGAGATTTAAATAGTATGCATAAGGTCTTGAGTTCGATCCTCAAGTCATTGTCAATAGTGTAAACCTAAAAAGATACATGCTTAATCAAACTTAACTAGACAATTCAGAATCGCTAACTGCATGCATATCATTGACTACGTCTGCTTTGCATATCCAATATATCACGAGTTCTGGTGTAGACTTCGCCAACCATTTATAGCCATACCATTTATCGTGATTATTACTGTGATGACTATGGTTGCATTCAAACACTACCTTGCTTCTATATGTGAAGTTATGTACTTCGTGGGGTAACTTCATTTTTGCCCTTATGTATATTTTCATTGAACCAGTGACATCACATGGTTCGCTTTCTTGTCCCCATACGATTCATATGCAGTGATGGTGGGTGGACCGTGACATTTCATGTCCCGTGGTTTCTCATCCACCCATTTGGTTAAGCACTTAAGAAGCTGCATACAGAGTATTTAATATGATTAATTGATCTTTTTGACTAAGTGATTAATTGACCTTATCCCTTATCTTTTACTTCCTCCAGTAATTTTTTATTAACAACAATTGAATCAACAAAAGTTAATACAGTATATACATTAATTTTTATTTTAACTTATTTGTCTCTTGTAAATAAAAGAGATACTACTATGTAAATTATCTTGAACAAATGCTTATTCAACAAAGTTAGGCATGATCTTTTAATCACTCCTCAAAACATCAATTTCAAAAGAATAATGTAGTCTCTCTATACAAGACAAAAACGTATTTCATATTTATAATAAACAGCCAAAATGCAATTGACATGGTGGACCACTTATTCCATCCATTTAAAAGATGGCTAAGTAAAATGGTCTCTTAAAGACATTTTTTGTTTTAGATTGGTCCCTTAAAGAAAAAAATGTTTGAATAGGTCCCTTAAAAACATCTCCGTTAATCAGTTTGGTCCCTAAAAAAAGGTCCGAATAGGACTAAACTGATTAACTGATATGTCTTTAAGGGACCTATTCAGACCTTTTTTTCTTTAAGGGACCAATCTGAAACCAAAAATCTCTTCAAGGGCTTAAAAGATTGGTACATAACTAATTAATCGTTATATATGACAACGACAATTTAGGGGAAAATAAATCCTGGAGAAATAAGAAAAAGAACATGGCTTTCTTTATATCCCCACCTAGTTGTCTACTCTCGTATTCTTTTAAAGGAAATGCTTATTTAAGTATATTAATAAGAAACTTTCATCTTGAAAATGTAAAAGTATAATATAATGTTGAAAAATCATATAATGTTATCCTCCATCAACTACACCCAACTTTTCAGAGGCTAAGGGACATGGCAAAAAGTATCTACACTTATTAGTCAAGCCAAACAGAGGCTAGGGTATCTACACTTATTAGTCAAGCCAATTCATCAAACTAAAAAGTTTAATCAATTAAGTTTTCAACTATAAACTAAGTTTATAACCTACTTTTGTCAAACAATAGAGCTTAAATCTAACAAAAGTGAATAGCAGCAGAATAGAGCATAACTGAGGTGAATTATGGAGGACCATTAGGACCCAATCCTCTGAATTCAATCAATTCACCATGTGGATATTATGAATGCACTTTCTTATTTAAGTTTTAGTAGTCAATTTAATTTGACATATCATATTTTTTACTTCAGATTTCTTGAGTCTATTTCCAAATACAATTTAAAAAGCAGACCAAGGAAAACATAGGTTAATGAATATTTTAGAACCACAAAAATACAAATAGCAATTTAATTGAGTCAATATTTTTCTCTATATTTTAGCACAAGTTAGACATCCTAGTAGCTCAGCTATTGGCTTTAAATGGATAATACTTCGTATAAGAACCTTTAGGTTGCTTCTGAATGAAGAAAAATCCACCTCCGAGGGGGAAAATATGAAACAACCGATTTGAACTCCTCATATTTGTTCCTGCAATGCATCTACTGACTATGCAAGTTTCACAAGACTTACTCAGGTAAGCAGAGGATCCTTAAGAACATGCTGCAAATGACTTAAGGGTCCTCTGTAGTCACCGGAGGTGGGCGGTGATTTCCTGGCCTTGATGTCCATCCTTTGCGACTCCTATAATTCTCTATAGCTCGGAGCCTAAGTCTCTCATGAGAAGCATCCTGTGAAATCTTGAATGCCTGGTAAACAAGCAAAACATTTTCAATACAATAATAAGTATAGCATGATCCATTTGGTTAAGTTGAGAATTTCAAGTACTTACTTTTGGAATGTAAGATAACTTTGGTGGGGCTTGTACAATATCTCCAAATTTTATTTTTTCTTGTCCGGGGAAGTCCAAAATTTCATCTTCTTCGACCTTCTTGTGTTTTTTCTTTTTCGCTTCATACCTGAAGAATTTACCATTATTAAGATTAAAATAAATAGGGTTATGTTAACTTGTGCCCTAAGGGCACATGTTAAGCTACCTAAAAATAGAAATAAAGCATTTAATGATAGAAAACATTTAATGTTTAGAGAATTGAATACACCACAAGTTCAATAAATTTTTTCCACATTTGTCTTCTTAACATGTGCCCTTAAGGGCACAAGTTAACATTCTCCAAATAAATAAGCTAATGTTATTCATTCAGTAAAGAATTTTGACAAGTTCAACTTCAAATTCCATATATGGCACGGCATAACAAAGGTAACAAAAAAGTATGGCCAAGTCTATGGTGCACAAGTGAGACAAGTCTTTCACCATGTAAAAGTTTGTTTTCACCATTAGATCAATAAGTCTCACCATTTTTGAGCAAATGAGATGTGATGTGACATTTTGATCCAATGGTGAGACATATTGATCCAATGGTAGTGCACGGTGAAAGACTTGTCTCACTTGTGCATGTTTGACAAAGCCAAAAAGTATTTATATAATTTATGCATATTGGAGTATGCAACAAGAATCAAAGCATTTTTTTCACTAAGTAGCAAATTTGTAAATGTTCATAAACAATAAGTAACAAACATGGGTGTAATATCGACTTCGGCTGACTTTGAATACCCTCCAGACCAGTCATCTGGAGTAAAGCAGAGTAAATATTCAACATTAATATCTTCAAACTAAAAGGTTATTTGTTCCAGCCTTGCAATCAAATTCTAACTGTACCAGAAGGTCATAATGCTTAATTTGAACTCCAAATTATGACAAACTGGCTAGGATCATTGAAAAACAAAGGATGCAAGTATGCAACTTAAGGTTGCAATATCTCAAAAAAAAAAAAATACAAGTTTAGAATGCATCATTGGCAATTTGAAGGAAATGCACACTAAAAAAATAACTGACCGGAAAAAAAATTAAACTGGTAATCCGAAATCACATCGGAAGTACCAAGTCCATCCCTCTAAAGTCTAAACTCGTTAAATAGACAAATAAATAGGTTCTAATTGACTTACTTCTTTTTACGCTCCTTTTTTTTTAGCTGGGAGTTTGTTTTATCCTCTTCCATTGCAAACCTGAGATCTTTAACCTCTTTCCTCTTCCTTTTTTTCTTATTCTTATTATCGTCGTTTGCATTAAGCTGTTCATCCCTACATTCAGGTGCCTTCAATGGTTCACTAGTATCCTCCTGTTTCACATAAGCAATTCCCAACATTACCTCTGTCATTTAAAGTTGTTCTGCCCAAATTCAATACAATACATATCACTAGAAATAAAAATTAATAATATATCAACATATAAGTCAAATTTTTAAAATTTTTACACACCATCGTATGAATACTCTTGTTAAAAGGTTGCAATTTTTATTTTTATCAAATGCATTGAGAAAATTATTTATAGCTTAATTTGAAACTAGAGCCAAGAGTTAACATAAACTAGGAGTACATTTAAATAAAAAACCAATATATGTGCTAAACCAAGAGAGTACAAACACTAATTATGCAAAGCACAACAAACCCCATAAGAAAACTTCACGTGCCATGCTAATCCAACACAATAATCATCTACTTATTCATCATTACATCCTATGAAGCACAAACACTCCTCAAATTAAGTGTTCCCAGTGTCAGACATGTCGGAGTACCACACATATGATTCCAATGAATTATCTTATCAAATTATTACCGGTGGTGTCGTGTCTGATGTCTATATTTCATAGATTACATCAAAGAAGCCAGTTCATCATATTCTCACACTAACATATCTATAAGATACCATTAAGCAACATTATCAATCAGATAGCAGAAACAAACACAATCTTCCAACAACCACAATTCAATCAACTACTGTCTTATTTATCATTCACTCGCTACTATTCACTAAACTTCACAAACAAGCAAATTTCTTTATATTTTTTAATAGAAAAAAAAAACACTAGTAATGAATTTTAAAACGAAATATATAAGAAAACAAAAATTGTAAAGCTTACATTTTGAGCATGTCCTTGATCTAATTTCTTGTCTTTCGATAAGACAGGAGAATCTGAAAATAATGGGAATGAAATGAGAAAGAGAAAAGTAGAAAGTGAAAGAGAGGAAGTGAAAGGGAAAGAGAAAGAGAAAGAACCATTTTGGTGTTTAGTGAAAGAGATGATTTGGCGAAGTTTGAAGGGCAAAGCATCGAGTTGAGAAGATTTAGGCGGTGGAGGAAGGGCGGTGGAGCCACCATGAGCAGCCCTGTAGTTCTTCTCTCTCCTTTTCCTTCCCTTGCCGGCCATTCTCTCTCTATCTCTCTCTTCTGCTAAACCCTAATACTAGTAGTTCATTGGGTTCTAGCAATTTTTCTTTAACGATGTCGTTTCGGGAGTTTTGAAATGTCTCGTATTTTTATTGTCAAATCAAAATACTAAAAGTTTTTAATTTAATAAAAGTTTTTAAATTGACTCATTCATAAATAAAATTAGGGGTATTATAAAAATAAATAAAAAATAGGGGTAAGAAAATACCAAAAACAAATAGAGGTAAGAAACCAAAACACTTTTTGAAAAAATACTTATAAATAAATAAACTTTCCAACTTTATTTTTTTTAAAAGAATTGTGGAAAGGGAAAAAAAATTGAAACGACCAAAGTTAATAATTATTTCATTCATTCCTTTTTAAGTGTATTTTTTACCACGTCTTCAAAAAAAAAAAGTGTATTTTTTACCACCGTACATATGTCAATACATAATTTTGATCATTAATATCTTCAATTATCTATTATAATAATAAAAATATATATTATAAAAAATTATGTAATATTTTATATGTTAAAAATATTCGTCGAGATAAATTGAACAATATTTTATTTGTTAAACATTTAATTTTATATATTAATAAAAATTTATGGTCAAAATAGATTATATGTCTTACATCGAGATATCTTAACACACACCCTCGCACACAGTGCTATTAGACTTGGAGCGCAGATATAAATGATGGATGACTTGATCAAAAACCTGTTAGCAGGTAGCCCAACAAATCATAGAGAGACTCTGATACCATCTTATAAACATATATCCAGATCATCTCGTAATCGATGTGAGATTTTTTAATCAATAATTTTGATGTCATCAACAGTGCAGACTGGGAGACATAAGTATTTCAAACACTTCAATTTTGTCGTATTTGTAAAGTTTGTCACATTTATAAACAGTTCGTCACATTTATAAACATTTTGTCATGGTATACTATTAACTTGTCACATTTATAAACATTTTGTCATTTATGTTATTAAGGTGCTGTGAGTTTACTTGCAAATTCATCCTTTTTAGATTTTAGAAATTTTGAATTTATATTATTCAATATATTATATCAATTTGAATGAATAATGAATGAATGTCTTTTTAGTAGAAAAAACAACATTCAAAATCTCAATTAATTATGTTCTTAATGTATGACACCTTGTTAATAATTTGATTTGTATCAAAATATCCATTCTCAATAAAATAGCTAACGTTCACATAGTATTATAGTAATAATTTTTGACAGATGCTAACAAATGCCCCAGAGGGGTTGGATAAGAAACTATTTTATGTAAACTTCACAAACTTAGTTTCACATAGGTTCCCTTCACCAAAATAATCTCATTTAAAAGATGTCGGACACTAAATGTATGTACCTCTTCTAACCAGATTTGAACTTTGTTTCGTCACAAATAAAAACTTTTTTTGGGTGCAAAGATTATCACAAATAATAACTTAAATCACAAAGATTATCAACAAAGTCGAACTAAACAGTTTAGAATCAACATAATTTGATATTACTATCCGAGTCTATCCCCATTACCAATATCAATATATCTATGTGTCTGTCAAAAAAAATGTCAATGTGTATTCATGAATCGGTTTTAGTTACAGAAATAAGAATATATAAAACAACCTGTCAAAAAATAAAATGAACAATAAAACAATTCTTTTTACAGAAAACAACGATATAACAACTTATTCATTCATTACACACTGACCCAATAATCAACACTCAAACCTCAGCTAAATCTAATCAATCTAAACGTCTGAACATCAGCAGCATTACAAGAAAGAGTAGCTACTATATTTTCATTCTCAAATAAAATAAAAATTGGGGACAAAAATGGTTCAAACCTCAGTAGAGGGACTCAGAAGCTTGTCCAATATCAACACTATTACACAACTGGAGGAGCAAGGAACCCTCCACTAATTCTATGAACCTAACACTGGTTGGTGGTAACAATAGGAAGTGTCACATGACATCTCTGAACCATACATAAGGACATAACCAAAATGCTTACAAAAGAGTGTCACAACCTCAATCTACTTTCCTAATTGATATATGTATAGATGATCTGTAATTCACATATGTATAACCTAAAAGCTATGATTTTATAAGAGGCTGAAGCCCATTACCTTCCCAGCCAAGCTTGAGCATTTGATCTACCACTTTCAAGCTTAACTGCGAGAAAAATGTGGTAGTATTAAATTATTAATAATCATGGAAAAGAGAAGGAATTAAGACATCATATGTTTAATCCGTAGTCCACAGATTAGAGGTACATAATTTTAGTTTAAATACATTTGAAACTGAAATATGTTGTCTGTATTATGGTGATGGGAATGTACAAATATATATACACACACACGAGTCTCCTAATCAAACCCTGATTATCAACCTAAAAAGGAAAACCAAATAAATAAAATCAAGATATAAAAACACAATATCCTAACCGATACTAATAATAATTATAATATCTCAACACATTTCATGCACAATTTACAACTCATCAAGGAGAGTGACCTATTGTTAAAAACTAAAATATCAAAATGAAATATGATATTAATTAATTTAACGAAGAGCAGTGGAGGTTCCAGACCAGTTAAGTCACACCACTCTTAATATTACAATGCAGAATACATAAATTTCTTTGCTGGTCTCAGTGATACATAGAAATATCAAAATCTGCCAGACAGCATAGATAACTTTTTGACAACAAATAACGTGCAACTTTATTTACTCACTTTAAGAAACAGGATTGCAACGGAAATACAGGGGGTCGTAGTCTGGAGTAGTATTTCAGTTTCACAAAGACACTGACAAGAAAGATTTTAACTTATGGATATTTCACAAAGACACTTAAAAAGAAAAATTTAACTTACAGATGGATCAGTGAAGATTATCAATTGTTTATCCGAAGTTGAAACCAAAAGATTTGTGTTATCCTGGTTTAGAGTCAGAGCTGTGATATCCTGCCCTTCTCCCAGTCTTAATACATGAAATACCTACAAAAATTAAAATGGAAGAATGATTAGTATTGAAGAACAGTTTGCTAAAGATGATATTACAAGGTAATAGTGACTAAATATTGACTAATGTGGCATGAGAAAATCGCTTTGTTTCATTAGAATTCAATTATTATATTTGAAAGTTTAAATCGCCTTGCTGACTGTTGGTTTTTCCTGATATAATGCTTTCTCATGGCGTATAAACATGAGGAATATAATCTAGCAATTTGATCCGAGATTAATGTAAAATGGTAATTTTATCTTTGAAATCTTAACCATGTACCTCCAGAGTGTGCATATCCAGGAAGCAAATGGATGGTGATGGAAGATCTGTTCTGTTGTTTTCATCAGTTTCTTCTGATTCAGAATCAAAATCAACACCTGACTTATTCAACTGTGAATTTAAACTGTTATTATAGGCTCTACCATTTTCTAGAGAATTAACTCCGATCAAAGCACTTGTCCCATCAATAGAAATTTGCATACAGCTAATACTGCAAAAGAAGGAAAATTGTGCTCTTGCAATCGGAGTACCATTGAGAGTAAAGGTACTAAGAGTATGTTGTGATTCATTCCAAGTCATCACAACCCCTTCAGATGAAACACAGACAATATGGGCCTCCACACCATCCAATCTTCTAATCAAACGTCCTCTTCTAATGGAGTGCAAGAGGACATCTGATGAATGAGAGCAAGAAACAACTATTCCGATATTTGAGTTAACGCAACAACTGATTATTTCACTGCGGTGCCCCCGAAGCACCTGCATAGGACCCTCAATTCGACGTCTCCGATTCTTTTCAATCAAGTGTGATAAACTATTACTGGTTGGAGAATTTGTGCCTGTCCCAGTGGAATGTTCCGATACGACATTTGAAACCCTATGTATTCTCCAGAGTAATACTGTCGTATCTCGGGATCCTGTTACTAGGTAGTTACTATCAGGTGACAGACCAAGGCAAGATACAGGAGCATAATGTCCATAAGCTGTTTCTAAAGTCTTAGCTCCATCTGATGATATTAGTCTAATGCTATTATCAGCATGCCCGCCTAATCAATCAGAAGCAAATATTTGAAATTAGATGTCAAATACACAGCTCAGAAAGCAAATACTACAAAGATGAAGTGCAAATTTGAAATTTCTAAAAAAGCATGCAACAGAGGATACACAATCAGAGGAAAAAAGGCAATCAATTTTGAAACATTACACTAACGGCCAAGATTTATAGAAATTTAAAAAAACAAATTATTCTGATTGTGAATCATTTTTTCTGATTTACTAATGCTTCTATACTTGTAAATTTTCAATATATGGGTAAATAAGCCAACTTGGACTCATTTGGAGCAAAAAAAATCAGCACAAGTTTTGTAACATTTAGCTTTAGGAGCTTCTCATTCCTATAGAACTGCTTTTCTCTGTGCCTATAGATTATAATGATTTTAGATATTAAATATGACCATGTCTATGATTTCCGCACTGAAAGAAATTTTCATTAAATAATGATTGAGCAGATGTCCAAAAACAAAATGCCTTCTGCAACTTAGAAATTAGGGTCAAATGTTTAAATACATAGATAATTGAAGTGATTGCTCTGTTTTGTTTTCAGTTGTTTCTGTTATGGTATTTAAATACATAAATTTAGAAGGGTCGAAGGACAATGATTTTTCTATCTAATTGATGTATCCTCCTTATTCTAGTCCTTGCATCTTGTAATTATCAATTTTCCTTTTTCATGTCTATTGAACAAAAATGTTGCATGTGCCTAAATGCTCTGTGATATCTAGATTTCTGTCTGTTTCTTCCTAACAAAAACTAGAGCAATAGCAATTGCTACATATGTAAATGTTACAACATAAGCATCTAGATAGTCCCATGCTTATGGTTCACGTCTAGGAGAGACCCACATAATTGATTGTTAAGATGTCTCACATCGGTTGCGAGATGACCTGAATATTTTTTATAAGTGAGGGCAATCCTCACCTTACAAGCCAGTTTTGTAGAGTTGAGTTAGGCCCAACTCCCAATTCTAAGATTGATAATTAATTATCAATGTTGCAAGGCAAGAGTATAAATCAATCACAAGAACTCTTTTCATAAAATAAATACAAAGGCAGCATATGCAAATAATCTCAGTTCTTATAGATTTACCAGTAATAATTTCTTTGTCACATGTTATAGAAACAATAGCTTGGCTTCTAATTCCAGAGACAGAAAATGCTACAGCTTGTGGGAATCGCCACTCATCACCAGATGCGGCCGCTGCTTTGAACATGCGCATAAGTGTACCGCTAGCGGAGCCTGCTGTAACCTTTCTATGTTGGAAAAGAAAAGGAGTTCCATGGCCATCAGGTGTATTGGGTTGCCACTTGTGTTGTGCAACACGCACTGCTGGTGCATTCAAATCAACAACCACAACCGCATCTGAAGATGCATGAATGGCAGCCGCAGGAAGATTGCAACGTTCAGGGGATGGAACAACATAGGGCTTGACTTCATTTGGGTTGCGGAATATTGTCTGATATGAAAAGAAATATATATATCAAGAATGAAGCAAATATGAAACAACTGAAGGTCATCTCATTGGAAGTTCATATTGTATTGACATGTATTTTAACATTGAATATGGCCACACTTTCATGAACAATAATATTCACAACATTTCAAAGATTAATAGTAACAAAGAGTATTTATATTGTTTTACAAAAAAAAAAATTCATTTAGATCTCATGTCTCAGCACCTTCAGAATTTAAACATATTCCTCAAAACGATTACGGAGTAGGTTTTGTGAATAAACTTCATTTTGATTAGGAATTGAGATATTACATCTATATTTGATTTTGTGGAAGAGATGTGAATGAAACAGTTCAAACAGATTGGTAAAGTAGTGATAAACAAGCTGCACAGCACATTGCGTCAAATCCAATCTTCCATGAAAGAGCCAAGAATGTAAAAATTGATTGACACTTTAACCGGAAAAAAGTTCCAAGGGAATTGCTATTAAATTTTGTCACCCCTAGTGATATATTCTCACTAGGTCTCTTTGAAGTCCTCATATTCAAATTATTTGTAACAAGCTTAGTGCACGTGATTTATAAGCATCAACTTGAAGCGAAGTTTAGGGAAGTATTCCCTATTTTATTTGAGTAGATGTCAAATAATTAGTTTCTTTAGTTTGCATATATTGCGAATTTACAGATTAGGCAGATGTTTTTGATATATAAGTTTCAGCGGTCACATAAAGCCAAGTAAAACAGAAGGATAAGAAACAAAAAGACCAGGGAAGAGGGAGAGCACACTCAAGCTACATGCATGCTCAGTAAAGAACTCAAGAGTCAAGATGCAATTTATCAAATAAAGCTTTCAAACAAAAAGAATAAACAGGTACCTGCAAATGCAGAACTTCTGCTAACGGCATTTTCTTCAAGTGGGGAACAGTTAAAAGTTGGGATGGTGTTTGTCCAAAGTATGCAATTTGATCTTGTGTGGCACGCTGTTGAACCTTTACTTATCATGTACAAAAGAAAATAGTAAGTTACATAAACATGGAAAAGAATTCAATAAAGGAGGTTCCTTGCAAATGTTTTCCAAAATCCAATTTTAAGATAAATCTCTGATGCATAAAGAGTCTGCATATTTTTTCCATAAAATTATCGTCATTTGTTAATGGCATATATCAGAGATGTAATTTAAAACCATTCATGTATGTTCATCTAATTGTTTATATTTTGAGATAGTTGGTTAATGACATGGTATTCGATCCCATATGACCCCAGTCTAGAGTTTAGTCAATGCTTCCTCCATTCTTTTGATAAAAAGTTGAATTTCCACAAGGTAGGCCAGCTATGCATTGGGAACGTTTCATGCCATAAGGGCTCTTGCATGAGGGGTTGACTAAGAGATGTAATATAAATTCATCTTTGTCTTCCTTCACCAAACAGTTTAAGCTTTTGGGTTAGTTGTTCATGACGATATCAAAACTTTATATAATAATTAAATACTAAATAACAAAAATTGTGTACTTCAGAAAGAAAAAGAAAAATCATGCAGTTCCAGTCACATCTACCAGCAATAACAAAAATTTCAAATAGATTTTAATCTAACCCCACTCTACTTTGAAAGAAAGTTTGCCAAGAGAAAAATTGACACCTCAAATTTCTTAAATTCACTATTGAAAGAAGGAAAATAATATCGAATTAATTAGCTTTGGTCCATAAGAAAATAGGAGCAAAGGTGGACACAAGAGCTCAATGTAACTTTTGTCTTGTCTATAATGGGAAGATCATAATTATTGGTTTAAGTCAAAACGGGTCGTGCTCCAAACACAAACCCTATTATTCAGTTTTGACAAATGTCAGTAAAGTGTTTTAGATATTATTTGATTCATGAGAGGACATATTCAATAAAGTGTTATTTGATCCCATATGAATGACCCCACTTAATGAGAAAAGGCTTTGGCGGTGGTTGTTGTTGTAATGCAGGTAAGTGGTGTAATAATATACTAAAAGATTTTGCCTCTTAATTTTTCACCAACTTTATCTACAACAAGTAATTTTCTGAACATGGATTGCTTTCCATTATTGAAGGTTCATAGTAGGATACATACATAACATATGATTTAGTATAACTATCATGCGCTTCAAACACTTTCAGTTTCAGTGACGGGAATCATAAAGCTCAACTAAGAAGCAATGTGCCACTTTTTCAATGAACTTTCAGAGGGATCGGATTTTACTTAAAACAAATAATTGATTGACAATATTGTTAAGAAAAGGAGACATACTGGGTCAGAGATTTTATCAATATCCACTGTCCCTTCATATGTAATATAAAAGAAAACATTATTTGCTGCAACAGCTTCTTTGCCCCGTTGTTTATACCTGCATGGTCCAACTAATTAATGTAACAAGATGTACAATATAAAGGAACTATCATAAAATATATCTATTCTATACTATATAAAGAGAATACATGAGTTTTGGTGTAGACTTTTCATAATATCAACAATACCCGTGATTTTTTTTAGTAGCAACCAAAATCTTTTATTAACAAACTCACCATAACATAAGGCACATCTCTCTTTTTTTAGCAGCAAAAATCTTTTATTAACAAACTCACCATAACAAAAGGCATATATAATTTTTTGGACATAAGTTAGACACAGCCCGCTAGTATTTCATAAAAATAGTTATAAAAATATTGGTGTGGCAAACTTAGGAAAAAGGGAAAAACAATTAAGTGACAAGAGGAAGCGGTCCAGAGGGGGGCAAACATCAACACCCTAAAAACAGGGGTGAAACTGAATAATTAGAAACCTACCCAAATATAAGGTCAATCCACTCATGTAAATGAGAAGATACGTATTCACTCTCCAGAGCCTTCCGATGCTTATGAATAAAATCAATTGGATTTTCAGCCCAAACAGGAAGTTTTACAGTATCTGGTATGGCAGAAGTAAGCAAGTAATCATGATATGCATTGGAGTATACAATGAAGTCAAACTACTGCAGAAAATAATAATAAATATACCAAGCTTTCCTCCCAATTGTGTTGTGCCAAAATCAATTGAATTTTCATTTGTGAGGACTTCAGGTTGGTAAAATAGCTCAGGAACCTAAAAAAGTATAAATAAAGAAACTTCTTATGATATAAGTTAAATAAAACCATTATAAGAATTTAATAATAATAATAATAATAATAATAATAATAATAAAAGTATTAAATCTTGTATACAATATTAAAAAGCTAGCAAAGGCATATCAACCAGTCATTTTATTGTAAAGGAGTGAATATACATACCAGTTCCTTCACATCACTCATGTCCTCGAGAACTCCATTCCAAGTACTAGAAATATCAGAAAACATCCGATCAGCATGGTCAAATTTTCCACCTTGCAGTTGGATAGCAAGTGTAGTGAATGGTTCAACCCTAACAAGATAATACAAAACCTATAAAAGAAGATAATAAACACTAGTTATTGCAGAATCAGCAACTAAAAAATCATCAAAGACAACAGCATAACATTACTGGACAATTACTTTTGCTGTTCTGAAAAGAAAAAAATAAGAAGTAAAAATCAGGCATCAGAAGTCATTGTGGTCCAATACACACAAAAAGGGAGGCTTGAATGCAATACAAAAAAGAAACTAAACAAACAACAAAATAAAAAGAAAGCATAAGTTTAAAGATGGTATTCTTTCAGATGTTAAGTTTTCGTTTTGGGCCTGATAAATTCCATAAACCTCACTAGATCTAATTTTTTATGGTATTTGCTTAAGTTGTTAACTGTTGTTCCACTTTTGTGTAAGTAATTGGATTTAAGTTGCTTTAATGTTTCCATTCCTATTGAACCATTATTAGCAAGTATATTTCTATACAGGATCAGATCTTGCGTTTCGGCTTACTCTTACCCCAAAAACTAGCTCATGGGATGAGGGTTGTAGATATTAAATGAGGAAAGACAGAATGCAACAGACCAAATCATCTAAGAAAATTCTTAGGCGGTCCCGTTTTTCCACCGCCTCTTTGATTTTCGGTTTGAACCTAACTCAACCCAAAAAGCTAGCTCATGGGATGCCGATTGTCTCCACTTATAACAATTGGTCATGCCCAATTCATTGTCCACATAAGACTCTTAACAAGGATTAATGAATAAAAATGCATTTTAATAAGGACTGTTTCATGGCTATAATTCAGCAAAATGGTTTCAATTTGGTTGCATGATGCAATCAACCCAAGATGTGTGAGGCCTGAGAAACCATAAATCAGTTTCTATTAAGATTCTTCTGAATCCAGTTATTTATGAAATTACAGTCGACCCTACAATATTGAGCAAACAATTAAAACCTCAGTGGAATCTTGTTTGAATCTAGCACAGTAACCAAACCTTAAAATAAAATGCAGCCTCCACTTCCAATTAACTGTCTGTGTTATTCCTTTGCAACCTAAACTAAAACTCAGAACCACATATTTTCTAACATTAATTACTTATGAAACAAAACCTATACCAATTAAATTCTATGTTTGAATATGGTCAACTAAAAGGCTGTTACTATAATAGTATGGTACAGTAGTGTTTTGAAAATCATTTGCCTCAAGGGCAACATATCCCAGTTTAGGGTCAGTTCATAACTATGAAGAATTTGTCTCTGCAATTATATTAATACGTTAGAAGAAGTAAGCCAGCAGCAGCTGGACATACACTTTTCACATATATATATAAACATAAACACCGTCAAACATGAAACTTGCTCTAGTTAACAAGTTAAATATAACACCATGTGAATCAAACTATCTATACAGCATTGATGTGATGTGACAAATGAAACTCAGTAAGCAAACTATCTGCCTATGACTCAAACATCACCAAAATACCAAAGAACCTATCAGCTAGAATGCTAACAAATTATAATGATAAAAAAGTGACTCCAAATATAAAAGAAAAAACTCACCGTTCCTGCACTCGAGTAGTGTGATCCATAGTGGAATTTAGGGATGACTGGATCATCGAAACTGGCATATCTCTCTTGAAATCTTTTCAGACGATCTGGGTTCAGTGCCCCAACAGGCTGCACCATATCAAAAGATTAAATTATATACTTACATGTAAATATAAATTTAACACATTTTTATTTAATCTGATTAAAGTAATGGATTACATAACACCTTTGAAAGGTCTCGAAAAGAAGAAGGATTAGAAATATCCAAGCTCTCTGAACTGTAATCAGAAAGAATCCAAGGGAACACCGGATACTGCAAAGATTAGGTAAAAGCAATGAATAAAAATTATGAAGATAGGATTAAGATGTTATATGAGAGAGAGAGAGAGAGAGAGAGAGAGAGAGGGGGGGGGGGGGGGGGGGCGAGAGATCACCTGAGTAATATCATTATAACTACGCCCAGCCAGTGTATTGAGTTGCATTAGATATTCGAAATTGCTAATCTGCACAAGGGAAGTACAAAACTCATATACATAAGAAATGAGCCTGCTATTATAATACAAACTATTTTTCTTCATTAATTAAGAAACTTACCTCCCATCGAGCCCAGCGCTCCATAAGTTGAGTTCTTTTCAAAAGTTGATCAGGTCTCTGCAACAAGAAAACAAAAATATAACATGGACACGCATGTAGAATTGCAGTAACATCAAAATAAGTTGTCAAACTTCATTGACATTTACTTGAATCGTAAGCCCATATGCAGAGAAGTTAACACAAATAAGCAGTCAGAGAACCTGTATTACCTGAGTAGCCAAATATATATTGTTTAAATGAGGAGGTCGTGCTTGAACAATTGCTCGATATGCATTTCTTCGCCCTTCACTACTCTGAAGAGGAATTGGAAGAGAAGTGTAAGAAAGATATTAAACCATTATTAAATCTCCACCTACCAGTTTAAGATTTTGAAAAGTAAATATGTAGCATCCAACAAACTTAGACCAAGCAGTAACAAATCATTCTTCATAATTAAATCAAATTTCAGAACAAGTTAAAATAGGGCTGTGCATTACCCAACGTCGAGACCAAAAGGCTCTGGTAAGAAGGATCATGCTAGAGAAATATAATTGTTCTTCAGCCTTTAATAATAGCTTTTTAAGGATGTGTTTAAAAAGTATTATTATAACTAAAAGTGTACAAGATTTATCAATCATCAGTGCAGCGTTCAAAATTATATCATTAATTATATCATTGAGAATGGTCCCAAAACCAAAAGGACTTTTTCTTCTTTAAAATAGAAGGAAAGAAACTAGCATATGCGAGAAATTATACCCCGAAATCAAAAAAGAAGTTTGAACGGTCCACCATAAATAGCTCCAGAGCACTTCTTCTAAGGAGGTATCTGTAAAGGAACTCACACTTATAAACCCCTGTACCGTGTATATTATTTTCAGAATTTGTACATTGCATATGAACAATAACTTTGCACAGTAATAAAAACAATAATGCAAAATAAAAACTTGATGTGATTAAGCAAAAAGGGAGGATGGAGCTTCAAGAGAGACAAGTATTTAATTCTTTCAAAACTATAGTACATAATACTATGAATGAAACTAAAACAGCTCATAGACAAATATCAACTACATCAATGGCTCAATTCACGTCCAATATATAACAAGGGGGCGGCGGTCAACCATCCACTCTCGAGATTCATATTAATCAATCGATCTCCGTGTCCATCCCGGAGTATACTACCATACACAAAATAACAACAGAATGGAATGGATAGCAATAAACTCAACAAAATGAGCTCACCTCCGGCTATATATTTGATGAAGAGATGACATTAACCAGCTACGATTCTTTTCTTGGTTCCCTGCCTCAAAACTGGAGTGCATACCATCTGTTGTAGCACTCGTCTCATTGCTATAGTTATCAACTATAAAATTTATCCTCCTACTGGTTACCTATAACAAGAGCATAGTGCTTCCTATGAGTGAAATTATCACACTTAAGAAAAGAAAACTTATGAAACAATCGGGTTTGGGAAGGGAAGGTGATACAGGGAGAATACAGAGTGCACAGAATATGATATCAAATGTATATGGTGTATTCTAATGCACTGTGAAAGAGTAAATTTGTTGGAAAGTCATCTTTTCCAGGGTTGAATTGGGATCCCTTGTGATATGGGATTCAATCCTGACATCCATGATTATTTCTTTCCTTGTTTATAGTTTTGGGTAGCTT
This sequence comes from Trifolium pratense, assembly GCF_020283565.1. Taxonomy (NCBI): domain Eukaryota; kingdom Viridiplantae; phylum Streptophyta; class Magnoliopsida; order Fabales; family Fabaceae; genus Trifolium; species Trifolium pratense. The sequence goes on along the minus strand of NC_060064.1, from coordinate 18,402,749 downwards.
ATGTTTAGGTAATCATTGTTTATTTTTTACCTTGCATCACATCTCATTGACCTTTCTCGAGTTATTTCATGTGTTTATTTTCTGGTTGAAAAAAAAGCATCAAAACTACTTTCCAACCACTGTTTCCATTAAACCAGCCGATAGTTCGATTTATACTAAAATAAAACACGTGAAAATTAAACGAGAAAAAATTAAGTCCTAAAGATAAGATCAAATCAAGAAAAATTCAATAACATTCTCAATAATATATTATCGCCAAATATCAAAAGCTATCCTCATGGATTGTGCATCATTCTCTACCTCAAAGGTATTTTGTAGATATTATAACTGTTAGAATCTATAAGCAAAAAATCATCATACATCTTTCTCACAATAGAAACATTAAGGGCAAAATTCTTCATGCTTCATAAATTTTGCCAACTCATCCACCTCAGTAAGCTCACATAACCACATTTTGCAAAGTGTTTATGAAATGCTAAAGATATATGCCGATACAGTACAAACAAACTACCATTCACATAAGTAATACCATCGCGATAGTTTCAGTCTCAATGGATGCATTCACATTCTGAACTCGATACATCTTAGTCAAAATTATAATAATTCTAAGTTAAACCATAAAACTTACTTGGAAGGTTCCCCGTATGACCTTAAGTGGTCGGACCATTGATGTTGATAGCTCAAGAACAATTCTTTCATCAAGTTCACTAGGAACATACCCAGGTGCAATGGCTGAAGGACTCTGAACAATGTGCTCATCACTTGCACGTTGAGAACCACTGGGTTCTAAAGATTCCTGAACAGATTGCTCTGCTGATTCAGAAAGTCTAGGCTGATTGTCTCCTTTATTTTGAATATCGTCAACCCTAGCAACCAGATTCTCAGCATCCACCTGTTCTTCATCTTCATTGACAGCTTCCAATGAGATTGCTTCGGCAGATAAAATAGGAGTGCTCTGGTCATTTTTCTCTCCAACGTATTCCTCATAATCAGCCGCAGAACCTAAATGATCAGATCCTCGATAGTTCCTCTTCAAACATCTTCTCATCCTGGAAGAACTTTCCATTAAATCTAGTTTCCAAAAAACCTACAAAAATAAAAAATAATAATAAGCATGATAAAGTGAATTCAAATACTTCTTCGTTTGATTTAATTTTAGCATGAGTAAAAGCTGGACAGAATATATCCTCCAATTATGAGCAAAAAAATAATGAAAAAAACAAGAAAAAAACAAGGCATCAGATTAATTGAACAGTTCAATTGTTCAGCAATTCCAAAAGCCCCATACTAATGCTTATAAAAAAAAAATGCTAGCAACACAATACAAAAAGCTGGTTTTTCTGTCTAAAAATTCTTTGATTTGTTCCAAGAATAAACCCGAAACAACTGCGAGCAGCTAAATGCATATCTCCCTGAAGACACGTACTCATTATAAGAATTTGAATTTGGTAAAGACAATATGAATATTATAACATACAAGAGGCGGATTGTATAAATTATCTGCGAAAGGCCCAAAAAGACTTCTCATCTCTATTAACTGGTGAATAAGTTTGCGCCATGCATGGATTCCAGTACTGATTCGATGACAAGTAACTATATCCACATAAGCACGCCTGTCAACCTGGCAAAAATTAAATATTTAACAAGCAGCGTATCAAATAATCTGAATGTCATAAAAACAAGTAGACAACGAACCTCAGACCGTTGCATATTCCTTGCTAGTGCAAAACTGGCCACAAGAACAGCAATATATTTATATGAAAAAGCATTAAAATCTTTCCCGTAAACCGACTTTGTACCAACTGGCTGCAAACATTCCATCCAAGCAACTCCCATTGCTTCAGAAATATTCCACCTCTTGACCCGCTCCATATCACTAGCACTCCTTCGTTGTGCAGATGTAGCCATTGCAACAGCACTGAGACCTCTTCCAGAACCAATTTTTGCAAATCGCTCAAGATCGCGAGCAGCTGCCAAAGCAGCAGCTTTGGCAGCTGCTTTGTCCTTGGGAAGAGGTGGTGTTTTGTTAGAGACTTCCAAAGGCCTTTGAAAGCTTGAAAATGTCGTAAGCTTAGTCTGTTTTCGTTCGAGCAGTGAGGTATCACGTCTAAGATGAGAACTTGCTGCAGGAGCTTGGGTTTCGCCACCTGATGCACCAGCTGCAATCATTGCCAATGCCATTGCAGCAGGTGGAGATGCAAAAGCAGCAGCCCAGGCAGGAGATATCATTGCGAGAGCAGCCTGAAGAACAGCAATTATCAATTACACATCTAAATTAATGCAGCAAAATCATGTCAATGAATACATGTGTGAAGCACATTTTGTGTATGCTGTATTAGAATCTGAAAGATAAATTATAGGGAATCCTTTTACAAATTTGGGTTGGGCCTAACTCAACCTTACAAAACTAGATTGTAAGGTGAGGTTTGCACTCACTTATAAACCCATGTTCCAGCCATCTCTCATCCAATGTGGAATTCTTAATAGGCTATAAAAAACAAAGAAGCAAAAACAAATACATAGTAACAGGTCCAATAAGATTAATCAGAGTTAAGAGATGGCTAATCTCTTTGCATATGGGAAAAACTGATCCCCGGAAATAATCCATGTGGAATGACCTAAGAGAAGACATACATATAATTATATCCAAAGCAAATTTAAAGGCAGTAATCACACCCTTGAAAGATACGATATTCCTTTCCAACACAAAAATAAGCTCCAGGACAAACAAACATTGGCACAATGTATTGTTTTCCTTCTTGTTTACTTTCTTATTAACAAAACCTTTTCACTCCATTTGATTGGCAAAGAAAGTGAAATAATTTTTTTTAACGAAAAATGGCATGCATAAGCATCACAATAATGACTGCAATTCCAACAAAGTTGGCACCCCAGCCATTACCTACCATTTGCAACCCACCGTAAATTTATTAAATTAAACTAGAGAAAAGAGTACCAAAAATAACATGGGCATCTGACCCATGATCAACTCATTTGAACCAAAAATTTGGAAGAGACAGTCAAAGGAATTATAAGGAAAAAAAGTAGAAAATGAGATGGTTTTCTCTTTCCTTGTTCAATTGGGTAGAAAGTAAGAGGAAAGAAAAAAAATGTATATTTTTTAAATACATAGATATCCATCGGTAAAAATGAATAGTGGTTAAGAAAGTAAAATTTTACTAAATTTAATATTTTTAAATACAAGATTACTATAAATATGTAAAGAAAAGGAAATTAATTATAAATTTCAAAAAAAAATATTTAACTAACTTTGCCGAATGCAGCGGACATGAGAGGACACTCGAGAGTCGAGAGTAACATAACACAATGTCAAAGTAAGAAACAGAACATGTAGCAGGCGCTATTTTCATCCTTAATGATGGAATTGCCTTCATTCCATCTGCTTTATGTTCCCTCATGGGCTAAAACGGAGAAAATAGCACCTTTTATCTTTCCTTCCCTTTTTGCACGCCAAATAAAGGAAAATACCACATTTTCTCACTATTTTTCCATTGTTTTTCCATTTCCATTGCTTTTCCATAAAACCAAACAATGTGTTAAAGTGAAGGTGAACATATTGATATAAAACTAAGCCAAACCCTTATTATTACTCCCTCTGTTAGAGAAATATTGAGAAAGGCAATGTTGTCAATATATATGATACTAAACTAACCTTATTAGTTCGGTCAAAGTAGAATATAATACTTTGGAAGTAGTGTACACAATAATCATTTGAGGGCAAAATTGGAAAAAAAAAATTAACCTACATTGAAAAGTGTAAATGACATTCATTTTGAAACAATTTTTTTTTTTGCTAAAGTGACACATTTTGAAATAGAGGGAGTACATATGTTTGTATTTATAGGAATGGACAGTAAAGTACCTCAATTGGCAGGGAATCAGCAGCCAATGCACGATCATCGGCAACAAGAGGATTCAAACCATCACCAGTAGCAAGTTCATGAATGCTAGCCAAAAGGGGGCGCCACCTCCTTAAGACAGCAACAAATGGTGGTAATATAGCCTCAAGGTACTGTTTGCGAAGAGGTTTTTGGTCTCTGCTCACAGCATGGTAAACCTGACAAAGAGTATTACTATGTTAACACATTCATGTATTTTGATGAAAAAAGAATTAAAATGAACAAGCTGAAAATACAAACCTCAGCATATAGCACACAAGATGCAACCAAGACTCTTTGCCTCTTATTGTCAGAAATTGGCATGTTGAGAATAGGTGAGAGAACACTGTTCAAATTTTTAAAAAATTAAATTAAACAAGACAACATTGACCCATCTAGAGTACATCAGATAATGAAAATAAAAAAGGGAATTATGCAATAACAGTTTTATATAATCTTATGTCTTAATAATAGATTTCTTTCAGAATCCCGAAGGTAGTCAATGAAGGAAGTTGAAATATTTTATTATGAACAAAGAAATTTTTCAAGACAGAAAGAACAAATTTTCAAGATTTTTGTATGGTTAGGGGATTCTCCAGAATAACAAAAACATAAGATAAAACAGCAAAGAAAAAGAAAGCAAAACAAAGTCCCAAAATAAGAAGATTGCTCCAGCTTTTGGTGTCAAAACACATGGCTTTAGAAATTTCATTTACAATTACAGTCCTCTTCTATTTCTGAAGCAAATATGGTTTGCATTGAGAATGGTGAAGTCTGCGAGCAAAACTACACATGCTAATCTTTGCAAATTCATTTTCAGGGATTATATTTTCTTTAGAACTCTCTTCTCTTCCTAACAATGGGTGGTTTTCATTTCAAATTTTGGGAGGATACTAATGTTTTGCGTACAAATGCTTTTGCAAGGCTTTTTCAAACTTCATCTCTTCATTAGGCCATTATTTGTCTGTGTTACTATTGTTCATACAAAATCTCTTGGAACTGCCGGCTCTCTAGAAAAATTGTTTGACATAGAGGTGACTTAGAGTCTCTTTTTTTTCCTTGATTCTGGTGATCTTTCTTTTACTTCCTTCACTTGACTGTTAGGCGTAGACACATAAATGATTATATATTATATTCCAGACACATACCCTCCTGCAAGATCTATTGGGCTTGAAGTGTGGTTAACACAAACTCCCACGTACCTTGTGCAGAAATTTCAACTTTTTAATTAGAAAATAGGGTTGGCAAGGACCAAACTCTAGGCCACTTGATCATAGAAGCTATTACACTACGTCATGAACCAATTATCCCAAACGATCAAGTTGTTAGGTGAAGAAACATGAATAGTTTTATACTCCTATTATAATTCTAAGAATTAAGATTATGTATCTAATAAGAGTTTATCTAGGATTTTTAATTACTTTTTAATATTTTTATTATTTTTTAGTTATTAATAGACTTTAAATGCCTTGCACAGTTTAGACTTTGGATAATTAACAATAATGTGGTTTTAGTCTCTTCAAGAATATCTAAATCTTGAGTCAGAGGAACACTAGACAAAGTACACAGGTATTTGGAGAATACCATGCCAAGACGATTGCTCTTGGTTTGTTTATCAGAGGAGTACCTTTTCAAGAAGAGCACTTTTGGTTTACTTGTCCTGCATTGATTTGGTATAAAAAGCAGAATGGTATTATCAAGGAGTAGGGTCAAGTTTGGCCGAACTGTAATTTTAAGATGGTATTAAAGCATAAAAACCCTGCTATTGGACCACACAGGACAAACTCCAGATGTTCGGTCATGGATGTGAAAGGGTGTGTAAAGATCTCAAATTGATTGTAATATAGCCTGAAAAGTGTTTACAAGTGGGAGACATCCTTCACTTAAAAGTCAGTTTTGTAGGGATGAGTTAGACTCGACTCAAATTCTAAGACTAAAAAATCATATATTGAAGATATGTCGTACTTGAATCGCGTTTCTGAATTATTTGCAGTAAAACTAGTACATGACTACATGCTAAGCTAATGAAGTTTTATCTGTTAGGACAGAAATGCGCGCACAAAATTTAAGATTGAAGGGGTTGTTCTACCTCCATAAAAGTGCTGATCGCGGTTTTCTTCCTTCAGACGCCACATCCTCAATACTTGTATTTCTCATCAGCATATAATCTTCACCATCATCATCTTCCCTCATCGATAGAAGAACCATTCTAAGCATGCATAAGAACGGTTGGTCACTGTCTAATAGCTGGTAGAGTGCAGCCATCCCTCCCATTCCAGTACCTGATCCTCCACCTATACCAAGACCACCACCAAGTCCAGACTCATCTAACAATAACGCTTGGAGCATTGCCACAGACTTCCTCACCAAAGGAAGCTCAATCCAGTTTCCGTTGGCATCTTTCTCCAAAGTTGACTTCCAAAAATCCCATCCACTGCCTCCACCACCAAATGCAGCTGGATCCTGTGGAAGGCCAACGCCATACCATAAACGGCTCCGGTATTTCCAGCCATCAGCTAAATCCTTTGTACAGGACCCGTGTGACACAAAAGCACAAGATACAGATTCATAAGGCTCAGCTGCTGCTGCAGCTGTAATCCTTTCCATCACTGATGTAGGGATCTGACCGTTTCCATCAGCCATTGAAGAAATGGCCTTCAAAAATCATGAAAGTATTAGTTTCTCCAATATAGAAATATAAAGAACAAAAATGATATAAGGATGAACAGACAAATCAAATTGACAACAATGCAAATGCAATGGCAATAAAAAAATATATATAAAGTTTGGACATATTTTCTTAAATCTGAAAAATGGACACAAAAGATAGAGACAAAAAGTAAGGTAATCAAAACCAAACCGGACATTGAACCAGTGTAGCTACCGGTTCAAGGTTTAAAGGTCTTACTGGGGCTCAATCAGAGTTCAACCGTTAATACTTCAATATCTCTTTTATATTCAACTATATTATTTTTTATATTTATAGAACCATATAAATATAATACAAACTTATTTTACCTACATATATCTTTCTTATCGATTACAGGAATAGATCTTTATGAAAGTAATATAGTATTATTAATTATTAATAGCAAATTATATTAAAGAAAAAAAAAGGAAATATAAATGTAAAAAGAAGAAGAAGAAAAAATGATAACGTTTTACCAAAAAAAAAATACCTTTAGAAAAGAACTTAATGTAATTTATTTAAACACGAATGAGAAAAAGAAAGTACCAAGTAACATAATAAGAATATATCAATCATGTTATGAGAAAGACCAACATCGACGATTTTATATCAACTGGTTTGGAATATTAGATATAAAAAGAGAGTCCCATAGCATACGAATGACAGGATATCCCCTTTTGGTGAGAAAGACCAACATCGACGATTTTATATCAACTGGTTTGGAATATTAGATATAAAAAGAGAGTCCCATAGCATACGAATGACAGGATATCCCCTTTTGGTGAGTCTAATATCCTTGTGTTGGCCAGTTAAAAAACTTATAAAAAAGCCAAAATACGATTCAACCATGATAACTGTGTGAACTCCTAGTTTTCTGGTTTACTCCAGGCTTTTACCAGTTTTCCTGTTTCTTGCCCAGTTATGTATCATAGTGGTTTTAGGTGTTGATCGGACTGGATGCAGGTCCGGTTCCCGGTTCAACTGGTCAAACCGGCCGGTTCGGCCCGGTTTTGATTACCTTGATAAAAAGTGTAAAACAGGGAATGTTAAACCAAAAAAAAAGTATTTGGAGAATAGAACAGTGTGTTACCAATGCATAAATTTTGGAGGAATATTGGAGATGCACTGATATAAAAAACAAAATACTTATCTATTTATGACATGTATAGCATGCATGTGTAGTCTTAGATTACTATAAGCATACATCTAGAGGGATTCCCCCTGAGCCACTGGATAGTGAACTTCGGTTGTCTGTGATTTCTTCTGTTGACTCGTCAATTGTTGACAATGAATTCGAGTTATCACTTATTGGATACAAAGTAGAAAGCCGAGATGGAGATTTATCTGTACGTGAAGACGATTGTTTGCTCTGAAACCGCAAATGGTCTTCAACAAGCATAAGTATCACAATGGCATTCTCTACTAATGCCACAGACAACTGGGCAGCATTATCAGCCTCGGCCTTAGCATCTGTCGGGGACAAGCCCTCAGCTGCAACACCAGCCGCAGCTGCAGCAATAATTTGAGTCTGCAGCAAGGGAAAACTGTATTTAGAGGTCATTGCTGTTTTTTCTTCCACTCTTAACAAAAATGAGAAACATAGATAAATGTACTTATCAATTTAGCATATGATTTTGTATGTAGTGATTTTGTTTCCTAAGTGTGATAGACATTTCAAAACAAAACAAAATCGGGGGAGGGGGTAACAATAGCAGAATGAATATCAATGTAATGCTCATGCATATAACTTTTATAGGGAAAATCTGTAACAATAGAAAACAAGATTTACCTGAACCTGCAATTCTCTAGCGGCAAAGTCCAACAAGCCACCTAAGAGTCTCCTTTTAAATATAGGCAACGATTCTTCACGTCTTTAAAGAAATTGAACCAAAAAAGAATGAGTATAAAAATAGAATGAAACCAAAATTTGTAAACTGTTGCTAGAAACTTTCAATCAAGACAAAAGAGTAATATAGTAGTATAAAATAATTTATAAAACTCTTCTTCGAAATTCTTCATAAACTGTTCAACAAACATAGACTGAGATTATTGCTCTAAATGTTATCTTTGAGTATGTTTTAGACGTAATTGTCCTCTTTGAATTACCATCAACTGATGTCAAACATATACCCACACAGCTTCTTTGTATTACCTCATCAAGTTTCCATCTTTCATGTTTCATCAAAATCAACTGGAACATACAAATTTTCCTTGTATATTTTTCCTTGGCTTCTACTTTTATAATGTGGAACTTATGATGGTATGAGCAGTTCTATGTATTCTTTTTCACATAACACCAGAATGGTTAATAATTCATAAACAATTTAGAGAAAAGGAGGTCGCTTTAAATTTGTGATGATGTCATAAATATTCTGTCAAGGAATGGATGTCAACTAAAAGATTGTGTGGTCAAGTAAAATCTGATGAATGATTAATATACCTAACAAAACCCCCTAACTCAAGCTCTTTGAACTTGAAGCATGGACAGTGGAATGGCCTACCGAACCTTATGCTAAAATTCAAGTTTTGGGAGCAGTAAGGATTAAGCTCCTGACCACTTGATCATAGCTCTCATAGAATGTCAAGGACTGACTCTGATCGGATAAAGACTTAAGCTGTTAGGTCAGAGCTCATGAATGGTTTTTATATCTATACTATAAAGATAGTTCAATTTTTAGCTCAGAAATAATGCCAAAGAGCATCAGAGTAAACCAAAAATAATAAAATATTCAATGATAAGAAGTGAGAAGTAAATGCTCAAAGAGCTCATAATGGATGTTTAAACTTACCTTACTCGCTGTTCTCCTGTGCTAGATCCACCTACAATAGAAAGCCACTCTGCACAATGAATTGTTGCTTCAATATCCTGGACAGAATGAGTAACTCAGCCTGAATCAGCCTGATAAAACCAGAACTAATGCAAGCAGAAAGATATGGACATTTGCAACAGAAATTAAATTCCCTCAGAATGATGGCTATGAAGTTACAAAATATCACCAGTCAATTGGGGCTTCTAATACAAACCCCAGGACAAAATATACCTCCTCTTGATGACCACTATTATGTGATTAGTAAATAGAATATTACAAAATGTATTACAACTCAATTTTAATACTTTGTAGACAAGTCATTGCTCAAAACCAACAAGTATGGTAAACATCTAAAATATTTTCTTTCGATCGAACACACAAGATATATGTTATCAATAGGACAATTCAGCTACATTTTTAAGCCTCATGGATTCCAGTATTCATTTAGTTTCTGGTTTGAAATATGTTATGCAACCTAACCACCTTCCCTCAAAAAGTTGTACTTTTTCTTTATTTGAAATAAAATTCTTCCTATACAATGAAAGGGAAAAGGGGGAAGGAAAAAAATGCAGTTTTCTTCATATCTGCAAGCCTAAGAAACTCCAGTGAAGCAAAAAAGAAACACATTTACAAATTCATTGAAAGTTCAAGCCCAGTTTACAGTTTGACGTTCAACAGTTGCAACCCCAGACAAAAAACAGATTCAAGAGAACAGAAAACCGGAAATGTAGGAGAACAATAATTTTTCACAAATTTTTTTTTTTATCTTACTAGTGTTTGTTTCAGATTTTTTCAAAAATCATTTTTTTCATCAAAATGAGAATCTATTTTCAATAGCTTTTATCAAAATCCATTTTTTTTATCATTCATCATCCCTCACCATCTTAAAAAAGTAGATTTTAATGATTATAAACAAACGGCAAATAGCTTTGGATTTTTTTCAAAATCTCTACAAAAAAATGATTTTCTTAAAAATGATTTTTTTCAAAAAAAAAATCATTTTTTTGAAATCTCAAACAAACGGGCCCAAACTATTGCATGTGATCGCTGTCATCAGCAACGTCATGAATCATGAAAGACCAAATTGAAAAGAATTGGAAGTAACATGAACAATTTCCACATGAAAGATGTTAAAATCAGCCATTCAAAAAAAAAAAATGAAGTTCAAAATCCAAACACATATCAAACCTTCCATCCATCCTTTTGGCGCATTGAGTGCTCTAGCATGATACTTAGGAAGTTATGAATCAGGTCTTCTACGTCTCCACCACTTGTTGAATCAGACAATTTATTTGGACCTACCTGTTAAAAAAGAGTATGCAATTAACAGTCAAAGAATTTTCCACGGGAACCACACCCAAAACAAATATAAAAGAGACAAAAATATTACTCATGTATATGTTATTACCTCATAGTGTGAGATCAGGATTTCCAAAATCCATTCAGGCCATTCCTCCATATTTATCATACTGTTTCTATTTTCAGGATGACTGCAAGCCAAAAATAGAAGATCCTGAAAATATACACAAACAAACAGCTTAAAGCTTAAAAAAAAATCACAAGTAGGATTTGTATACATCATTGGAAGTCTTACTTCCAAAGACAAATTTTATAGGAAAGTTTTTATATTGTTGTGTTATATACATGGACATCTTGTTTGATAATTATGACATAAAAAGGTACCTAAGGCAATAAGAAGAACAAAACTGCTCACATAGTACCAGAAACAAATTGAGAGGTTCTGCGGAACTCACGACACAATAACCTGATAGGACTCCAGTTCTCAAGAAACCTAGCACAACCCCATATTTTAATTATTCAAATTGAAAAGGGTAGAAGATATCTGGGAAAGAAGGAATGTATGAAGCAGTGCTTTAAAACCCGGACCGGCTGGTCCGACCGGGAACCAGTAGGGTGTCTGGTTCGGTCAAGACAACAGACCAGTATGCGAGAAACCTGGTGTAACCCGCTGTGATCTGGGCGGGTCACCAGTCAAACCAGTGTAACCCGCCGTGAACCAGACCTCTATGGAGCTTGAATGTATATTGTTTTAAAATATTAAACATGTGGTCAAAGAGGAACCCTGGGCTTATAACTTGGCCATGTGAACTTGAATAACAATATTGCATCGAAATACCTTTATTAAGAAACATTAGCTATTATATACTAAATTAGTAAACTCAAGCGATCACTTATATGGCATAACTATCATACATTGATACAATACTTTTTTTTTAATAAAAGACATTGTAAATTGTTTTTCTTGGTGAATTTGATTTTGATATCTTTAAATAAATTATAATATTATCTGCTACATAACATAATATATATGTGAATCAAAATGAAAACAATGATATTTATCAAAAAAAGAAAAAATGAAAACAATAATGGGAATGGGAAGATTGTATGGATTTATTAATTTTTTTATGGAAGAACTTTTTTTTTTGACAAATTTTATGGAAGAACTTTTAAAATTGTCAAAAAAAAATAATAATACTTTTAATTTTTTTATATAAACCGGGTCAACAGTCGTGTGATCCGACCAGTGACCCAATGACCCAGTACCTTGACCGGTTCGATGACAGGTCCAGGTTTTAAAACATTAGTGTGAAGACAGATATAAAGATCGAATAAGATGGTCTCCTCTCTGGTCTATGCCAGTGAGACACTATGAAAGAATCCAGTTTTGAACATCGCGAAGAAGCAACAATCTACTTCGGGTAGTAAAGCAAGTCTTTCAAATACAGATTATACAAGACTTTTATAGATTTCCTTTTCAATAGAAAAATAACATGTCAATAGGTCAAAATAGGAAAGAAAAAATAAAAACACAGCAACTAATCATGAGTTAAAATAACAGTATAAGTGGGCAGAGTAACAACCTATCCTGTAGTTGGTGTCAGTGAGAGTGGGAAAAGTAATAGTGTTAAACATAATATTGTGAAATTAGTTAAACGAAGAGGCACAATGAGAGTGGGAAGAGTAGTAGTGCCTAAAATAATATTCTGAAATGACCAAACAACCCCTTAGAATACTTAAAACAAAAAATATCAGAGGGCAAACAGGGTTGCGAACTGTTTCAAAGAAACAGGCCATTGAAAACCCTGACACAGATGCGGCTGTGAAACGTCTTATCTGCCACAATTTTTCCACAATTAGCGGCCACTTTTGCCACTGCTGTTAGCCGCAGGTAGCACTGAAATTGTGTCGCACCAGACCCCTAAACTGCTCGGCGAAACCACTATAGTTCGTGATCACACCACTATTGACGACATAGATGTATGAAACAATAAAACCAAAATGCTAAATTAAGCAGCCCACCCATGAAGTAAGGTGAATTGAATAGTTCAAATACGTGAATCAAGGAAGTAAAAAAGCATGTGATGCTGCAAACACCTCATTAATCATAAAAAATGCAATATAGAAAACATTATATGCATATTGTAAGGAATGAGAGTAATGAGCTAATACCTGCAATGCCCTGTTCTGCAGTGACCTGGGTGCAAATGGAAGCGAACGCAGCAGCACCAATAAAAGTTGTGAATGCTCAAAGCGATGACCAGAATCATAGAAATTAAGTCCATCCTCTGAAGAAGAAGCGTTAATCTGAAATGGAAAGCAAAAAACATGAAAACAAAAAAATCAGCTAACGAGGATAGAATAGTTATTTTGGCAATTTGATTTCCAGATTTTTCAAGGAATTCTTCAATAGACATTCAAAGAGGCATGAATGCTTTCATTTTTATTTTATTTTGCAGTTTTTGGGGCTAAAATGGGGAATTTTTGCAATTATATTAGCAAGTTTCTTTCTGCATTCAATCAATTTTATGAAGTCACTGTTTGACAACATTTTTTACTGAATCACGCATTACTTTTTTTTTTTACGAAGAATCACGCATTACTTGACAATAGCAGTTTGTTAAAATTTTGCAACGCTATAGCCACTCTATTTGTCATCACTGCACCAGACAGGAAAGCTAAAGTTGCTGATTTCATACATTGATTGAAAAATGCAGAATTCGGTTAGCATAGGTAGCATGTTGGCAGACCAATATAAACAATAATTTGGCCTGATCCAGTTAATGAGAACTATAAATTTTGCTGGTACAATATATAAATCTAAAGACATTCATATTTTGAATATTGATGCATGTATGCTATTATACATGATGAAAATATTAAGAATATATCAGCTGATAATGACCAAAAACGAAAAATACGGCATACCGTGAATAAAACATGGTAATGACATTGAAAATATAAATTTCAAAGGTGCAAAAAAAAATTCCATTTGGGCAACAGTATAGGCGTAACCGCTACTAATGTGTTTTCATTGGCATATGAAGTGAGGATATGCTAGAGGAAGTTAGCCATACCGAGGCAGCCAACAAAGCTGTGTAAACATTGTTAGTCATTAGCCTGTTAGGTGCTGCTTGAAAAGCCTTTTGTAAAGCATAAAGTAGAAGAGAAACCTTGTCTTCAAACATAGTACCACCGCTGTCATGGAGTCCAACACCATAAAGGTTGCTTGTTGTATCAGTACCAGAACTTGAAACAAATCTGAGTTGTCCTGAAGCTACTAAAGCACCTACAAGACCTATGATCCCTACAACAACGCCATCACTTTTATCAATATTGTACACATTTCTCCTAGCACTGTCAGCACTAATGGATAGACTTATGCCTCCAAGATTCTTGGAAGAAGGAACTTCAGGGGTAAATGTCATCCGGTCGCTGTTAATATCTGGAGAACTAGGAACAATGCTATTGCAACTATCAATAGATTGAGAGCGTTTATCGTTATCTAGTATGCTAACTTCACTTTTATCCACTGATCCTTCATCATCCTGACTTCTTTCAGTGTTTTCATTACTACCATCAATTTCTGTTTTTTCAAGTTCAGGATTCTTTGAGAATAATTCAATTACACCACTATCACCGTCTTTAGCTTCCCTCTGTAGGAGAACAAGAAGAGTTTCTATCCCACCACCTGCTAGAAATTCTTCAGCAAATGTGTTGGCCCTAGATGCATTAGGCTGGACAACCAACCTGTAGAAGAGATGCAACACCCTAGCAACCTGAAAATTGAAGCAAATAATGAATGATGAGTATAATTTTGTTTAGATGATAAAGAAAAAAAGAAAAATATCAAACCAAAGTGTTTTGTATTTATAAAGTTGAGTTAGGCCCAATTCCCAATTCTAAGTTGGTATCAGAGCCTCCTCCAAGATCCGTTGGGCCACGCACCAAGCCCAATAGTGTTAGGAAATCACCATTTGGCGAAGTCGTGTTGAAATAGTCATTTTCAAATTTTAGTAGGACCTCCTATTTGAATTGGCAAGGTATCGTTGAAATAGCCATTTTCAAATTTTAGTAGGACCTCCCATTTCAATTGGCGAGGTTGTGTTGAAATAAGAAATTACAATAACATTAAGTTCCATCAAGTAAAAGGACATTGAAATTTAAAAGCTGCATGATTAAATTTTACTGTAATTTTGCAGTAGTGGTTCCATTTTGATCTTCCATTACTAGAAGAAATATAATAATTTGGTATTCCTATGTTGCGTGGAAGCATGTGCTCTTTATTAGGTGTCTAATATGGTTGAGTTGAGAACGCACAGAAGCATGTGCTCTTATTTCAACACAACCTTGCCAATTGAAATGGTGCAGTCCTATTAGAACCCAAACAAAAAAAAAAAACAGGTCCTTCAAAACCTCGCCAATTCAATTGGATGTGTCTTACTAGGACCAAAAAGTAGGCTATTTAGGGAATTAGTTTTCAAAGTTCATGTTAGATTTCTCAAACTACATAACCACTAAAAATGAGATTGGTAATGCTCCAGAACATGCATCTTACTTGCATCCAATATAGAGCAATCTAACACAACATACAGCAAAATAGAGCTTATTAGCTGGAGCTACTTCAGGTATGTAGATTTCAGCAAGTTAGGTATTTCTACAGTGACTAGACCATAACCACCAGGACCAGGTGTGTTGTCAAATACATTTGATAATGTTATATCTGTGTGTCATTTGGGAGGAATATCATGTCAATTGATCATGAGCTCCAATGTAGAATTATGAGTTTGACACTTTGTACAAAGTTGTTGTTTGAGATTGCCTGGTTGGCATAGCACCAAGGTCTGGAGTTATTTAAAAAGGACGGACGAAGATATATAACAAGAGAAAATTGGAATCTTGTGCAGATTTAGGTAAAGCAGAGCGGGGGTTTGATAGAACTGACTGGTACTTAAACCTATCAGGGTACGAATACTGGTTTCACTGCTTTATGTTGTACTGCTAATGACATTGCATTAGTAATGGATTGTTGGCTTGGCTGAAGTAGGTGTAATTCTATTAGCATTGTTTTGGGGTATTTTTCTGTTTTAACTTGAGTTTGGGTTCTGATTTCTATTATCTCAGCAACCGGCTTGATTGTATAGTGCATTGGTCTAGGCGCTAATTGTGCCTGGGACCGTTCTTGTCTCATCTAATAATATGTCTTTTTCCTTTTAATAAAAAAAAAGTTGATCTATGTAGCCGACACTGCCTAATAACAAAAGGCTACGGTGGTGTTTTTGTTGTGTCATTTTAGCATCATGACTAACTAATAACGCCTTCTTATTACCCCCTCACCAAAACAAAAACAAAAAACACAAACAAAAAGAAAAAATAAAATAAATGTCGCTACTTTACCTGATTGGGTTGTGGACAGTCAACCATGAATCCAAGTAAACATTGGACATCAGCTGAGACCAAAGAAGGAGGAGCTGCCACTATTAAAAGTTCAACTACCACTAAGAGCTCGTCAACCAACGCATTAATTTCCCCCACGGGACGTGTTGCCCCAGCTAGGGAAAAAGAATTCACCGAGTCATTTTCACGAACAATCCAATAACATCTTCTACAGCCATCAAGAAGCATTTGAATGGCATTGGCATCACGCATTACTGTTGACTCTGTGAAAACCATGTCTGCAAGTGATGATAGAAGCTTCTTTTGTATGCCATAACTACACAAACTCCAAATTTTTAAATCTAACACCAGTGTAGCGAAGAGCTGCACCTTAAGTGCATGGTTGATCTTCTGAGATTGACAGACAGAAACAACAGCAGCAACAAGTTCCTCATCTCTTACACCATCATGCTTTCCAACATCAAGTAAAGATAGAGTTTGGAGAAGATAATTCAAAATTTTTGACAAAACCTCGGGCCCTCTACCACGAGACAACTCTTCATTGTTCCTTGGATGTTGAATAGCGATGGATATAATTCTAAATATTGGGGCAGCAAGAGATGTGGTGGCTGAAGATAGCGGAAAATTCCCTTGCAGTGGTTCCAGAGTCTCCTCGTCTATATTGCTTATCGTCATGGGAAGCAAAGACAAGGGACCACCATAGGCCAATGCCCACAAAGCATCTCCAGGTCGCATTCGTGTAGCAACATGGACTTGCCCAAGAACCTCAGCTGGACGTCGAAGCATTCCTGAATCACAATGAAGGGACCATGAGAAGAGCAGAGATTGATGCAGAAAATTATTCATGCCTTGGTGCATACAAAGAACTTTTGTATTGCTGACAGTAAAATAGGAAATACATGTAACTGTTGATCCCGCAAATGGTTGGTTGTGCCATATTAAACACTGGAAATAGCTAACATTGTACACAGGAAATGGTCTATTGAGAAGATACGGAGAAGTAAAGAAACAACAAAGGAGGGTTGCATACATATAAGCCACGGGCTTAGCAAACAATATGTGTATCTGTAAAACTTAAAACCGAGAAAGAATGGGAGAAACAGAATACAATTAAATAACAACTAGATATGATATCTTCTCAAGACAGCTTAATGACAGGCCAGTCAAAGATAAGTCTATTCCTTAATGAATTATATAATTTTATTTACATACCCCTTAGTTTAAATTAACTAATATTTATTTATTGTAATACTTTATGTAAACCAGTTTGCCGCTATCTATGCATAGACAAATGAGCTTAATGCAAGTCCCTAAGTGGTTTGTGATCCCCCCAAATTTACACAGTCATGTCTGTTTACGTAAAATAAATGGAAACAAACTTTCAATTTCAAATAGGAGATGAAGAACCAAAGAAGACAATGAGCTACACTAGAAACCATACTACTAATAAACATGCAACTAAAAAAAAATCAGTACTAGAGAATCAACATTCATTGTGGTGCTTATGAATTCAAACCCAAAATATAGTGAAACATTTTTTTTCAATCACATAAACAATAAACCTAAAAGCTAACCTTTCCGAGATTATTTATCAGGTATCTTTCTGCACAAAAAATCCATATGCATTCATGCAGTGTATAAATATCCACATATTATAACACAGAAAAAACAAAGAAAAAATTGATTAAAATTTTCTAACCTGAAGCACCAGAAGGTGAAGCATCTGGACAGAAGCGCCCATTCAGCAAACTAGGATGATAGAGTAGATGAATGCAACCTCCAATTTCTGCATCTAGAAGCACACTCTCCTCTGCCTTGCTCTGTACATAGGCATTTGTTGCTAGCCATGGTAGCCCAGCTGCATTACCAAAAGAAGGCAATATATCCCCCCCTCTAGAAGCCAGGCCTGCCATTCTTTCTGCACCAATTGGTTCCTTGAAGATGTACACAGGGCCCATCTCAGCAAACAAAGGACATTGACGACGACGGCGTTGCAAACCGGCCATAGTAGGAGGAGGGTTAGTTCCTATGCAGCAAAATGCCAGAGGTTTGGATATTCGAGGGAACTCAAAAGGACGACTTTCATATAAAGACCCATCTACATATAACCTGACTTCACTTTCTGCATTCCCAAGAATTCCGTGCTTGCCTATATGCTCAAGACCAATGAAGTACCAGCATTGTGGTTTGAAGGCATAGGTAAAATGCAAAGATGACTTTTTTCCCTTTCCACTAGCAGTTTCAACAACCAAAAATTGGGCATGAAAATAAGCCTCTATACCCTGATTATCACCGGATAAAAAACTGAATAGCCGTGGCATGTGCACTGTACCTTCACCAGCAAGTGCACTAGCTGCAGCAGCAGCTGACATGGCTGATGATTTACCTGACTTAGCCGATGCAGCTGCAGCAATGGCAGCAGCAACTGTAGCTGTATTCAATGTGTCTGCAAATGATTCAATGTAGATCCATGTTGCAAAAGCATATCCATTGACAAACGGCCAACGACTCTCACCTGGACCAAGCAAACCAGAACTTTCACCATCAAACTCAAAAGTGCAAGCAGGTCCTTTTGACTCCTTTCCACTTATTGCTTTCTCCAATGCTAGTGTTAATCGTGGAGCCCAAATTGTGGTAAGTGTTTTAGTAATGACTTGAAACCATCTATAAAGATCACTAACACTAAGAGAATGACCCGCTAAGTATTGTATACAGTGGCACAGAGGTGTTCCATCCCACCTCATTTGTCCATTTAAGCCAACATCCACAGTAAAAATCTTTTCAGCTGTTCTCAACAATACTCCCAACAGACCAGCCGATGAGCACATTGCTCTATTTCTAGTGCAAGCCCTTATTATGACAAGTAGTCCCCTGACCATCCTTGTCCTTGGGGACATGACATCATCAGTATCACCTATGTAAGGAAGCCAGGGAATAAGCTCACCTGACACAATGGCAGCCCGGGAGTTCAGCATTACACTAGGAGGATTATTATCCTCATCCTCCTCAAAACTTTCAACACCTCCCATTGTTGCAAGAAGTGAATCTACAATTAAGATAGGTACACTCTCCATTTCTTCCCCACTATCAAAAATTTCTACGCCGCTAGCAATATTCTTTAGCTTATCCATGCCTTCAGGTTTCCCCATAATAGCAGAATCAACAAGATGCAGTAATTCTGGAGATACATTTGGCTTTGCATGTTTTTGCTTGGCCTTTGGTGGAGATTTAACAGGAGAAGAATATCCAGTAGAATCAAAACTAATTGATGGAGCAAACTGCTTGTTTACATGGCTGAAATTCCCCTCTGACCCAGGGCTATGAGAAAGATTATCAAGGTGTGGGTCAGCAACCACGGAAGAATTATACTCCATTGAGTATGACCCAGATGAGTATCGAGAATCCTCTGCATATCCATCATTCGGGTGATGTATTTTATCAGAACCTGGTGATTGGTCTGAATGCACAGACTCGTTATTCTTGTCTTGATCGTTCAAACATACTTGCTCAAACTGGTCCTCGCCCATGACTGTAGTTGCAGAGTCAACATCTTGATCTGGCATGTGTACCCTCTCATCTACATGTTCTAACTCAAAACTACTGCTACCATTTACATTTTCCTGATGAGGACTCTCAACAAACTGTTTTATATCACTATCTACTACTCCATGAGAATCTAATTCATTACCAGATATTTTCATCTCTTTTGGCTCTTCCTCCTCTTCCATTATGCTATTTCTGAAGAAACTAACAAATATTCCTTTGAATTATGAAAGCCCAATTCACCTGCAAGTAATAAAGTAAAATCAGAGAGAGAGAGATCAACAAACCAAAATATTCAAGATTTGGATACCATAGTGATCTGTGCAATTAAAGCACCCACCCATGTGCTACGCTAGGGGAAAGATGGGATCAGATACAGTCGCCACAAGATCAAATTATAGATAATAATGAACAGTGAATTTTGCGACAAGCCTTTTGAAAGAGCATAGGTTATGTCGATCTTTCAAACAAGAATGCCGTGGTCTATATGAGAAGACACCAATCAAAAAGATAGAAAAAGAGTATTGATATGTAAGCCCATAGTATGTATACATAAAATGAACCTAAAAAGGGTATCACTCCAATGCCCAACTTTTTCTACATACGAGGGACTTGATGAGTTGTGAAACATTTAACAGTTTGGGTTAACTAAGAGCATCTCCAACAGGAGTGCCTTATTCTGCTGTTTAACATCAATGGTTCCCTGTCGAGTTTCACCATTAGAGTGTACATATATGGCAGTCACGTGAAAGGACCGTTAGTTGTTTAAGAATAAAAAATGAATTTTACGAAAGAACATGTGGAACCCATTTTATGTTCTTAATAAATGCACCATTGGAGTAGAAACGGATCATGATTCTCAGCAGTCACCTATCCATGCATTCAAGACATTGCTGGCCATTCGGTCAAGATTGGACGGTTCAGATTTAAGATTGTATTTTAAATTACTCCCTCCATCCTTAATTATTATAAGCAAAAGTTACTTTTTAGATTCATTGAATAATTGATGAGATTCATAAGTTATTCGATGAATCTAAAAAGTAACTTTTGCTTATAATTAAGGATGGAGAGGGAGTATAAATTTAGAAGTAAAATCTACTTTTTTTCTGAACTGCCACGATTGAACGGTCACACGGTCACAAATGTCCCAAATGCATCAAAACTTCAACTGCAGGCGATTTAATTTCGAGTAGAAACATGATAAGCTGCTTAAACTTGATATGGCGTGATAAGACCCACCCCACCGAAAGTGAGTTAAGTGAAACCAGAGGCAAACCGAAAACATTTGACAATGACAACTCATCAAGGAGTAGTAAAACTCAAAAGTAACAAAAAACAAGCTTCAGTACGACCGCACACACCATAATCATTATACAACTGGAAGAAATCTTCACAATAAAGAAAGTCTACAGTAAACTATAAACAAATTCATTAATATACTGGGCAAGCTCGTTCGACAAGTTCAATGCCTTAGATTTGAGAACAGATTCACAAGAAGTAAAGTTTCACAACTTGAAGCTCAAAAATACTGACACTAAGAACAAATTAACTTGCTCCATTATTAAACTAAGTTAATAAATACTATTTGTGCCAAACACGGAATCTAAACATTCAAGTTCAATTCAACTATATCCAGAGAAAATCAACAAGAATACAGTAAAATCATGTATAGAGACAATTCAAATCAAACAATGGAAAGAAAAAAAAAAAGTCGTTGTTTAGTTGAAAACTTGAAAACGTCAAAAAAAAGAAGTCACCGGATCTTGCTCGACGCTCGAGCGAGAAGCTAAGAAATCAAAACGACTTAGATCGCTTGGCATTGCAAGAACTGGATCGAGAAACAGCAGATCTCAAAAGATAATCGCGAGCATTCTCACACGAATCGAATCGGAGTTTGGAGACTCCGAAGTACGAACAAGAAAATGCGCAGATCGTAACGAAATCGTGGTGGTTGCTTCGTTAACACGTAAAACGAAGAATTAATAGAGAGATTTTAGGGTTTCGCGTACCTTCTAGAAGATTCTGGCACGGAGTTTTGTTCTGGTTCGATTGTGAGGTTTCAGATCGAGGAATTGATGGCAATGAGAGAGAAAGTGTAGAGAGAGAAGGTGAAGGTGAAAGAGAATTAGGTGAGAGAGAGGAGGAGGAGGTTGGTGGTGATACCGTTTTAGATAGTAGTTGGCGGAAGTCTGCAATTTGGCCCTATTTCTTAATTCTTACCCATATCGTACTCAGTTTGTCAACTCCGGCTTGGTCTTCAAAGCAACTTCATTTCTCATTTTCAATTTTCAATTAATCTTTTTTTTTTTTTTGAAAAAAAAAAATAGAAATAAGAATATGCCCATTTTCAATTATCTTTATTTTAGTTTTAATATTAAATTAAAAAAAAAAAGAGTTAGATAGATAAATCTTAAATTTTATTTTTAATGGAAATCTTATAGATTAAATATGCCTTTTTTTTCCATGATAAGCATTTTTTTTTAAAAAGAAAAAATGCTTATTTTGAATCGGTTTCTTTGACATTTTTAAATGTGTGAAATAACTTTTTAAAAATAGAAATAAACGCTAAAAATATCTAAAACTGTAATTCATTAGATGATATATATGTCTCTCCTATTTTAATTTTTGGAAAATGTTAAACGGTGTCTCTATGTCACTGGTTAAGCATTTAAAAATAAAAATTCTGCCTCGAAATGCATGTATTCAATACCTCAAAAGTTGTCTTTTAAATATTATTTTTATTTTTATTTTCTTTTTTGGTATGCTTAACAAGTGTATCGGAGCACTGTTTAGCATGACCTTAATTTTTTAGTAAATCTGTGCACGCATGGACCGACGTCTAATTATTTTAATTTAACTAATTAAGTAAAGGTTATTTTAAATGTGTCTCAGGAGGACATGTTAAGTACACTAACAAAAGAAATAAAAAATTAAATTAATATTAGTAAGATAATTCTTGTTAAAAAAAAATATTAGTAAGATAAATTTTTTGAAAATTAAAACCAATGTTGATGAGCTTAGTTATCATGAAATTTGTTTGAAACTATTGAATGCAATATGGAAGAATGTATAAATTCGCATATGCATGTGTAGATGAGTTTAAGCTGAAAGATGGATATACCAAAATGCTCATTAACACTTGTGATGAGGAGAGCAATCTTGTTGTGTAATTTTAATGGTGATGACTAACACAGCAGCAACGACAGTAGCATAAAACAATATGATCTTCATTTTGTTGGAAAATAAAAAAAGTGAGGAGTACGGTAAGAGGTGACTGGGTGTAGTGAGTGAGTGAGGGAGAGAGACGCTCACTAAGTGAGATGACATTTAT
Organism: Trifolium pratense; assembly: GCF_020283565.1. NCBI lineage: Eukaryota > Viridiplantae > Streptophyta > Magnoliopsida > Fabales > Fabaceae > Trifolium > Trifolium pratense. Next base: position 18,379,781 of record NC_060064.1, on the reverse strand, counting down.
ACCCTTGTTTTCTGTTTATTTCTATGCCCTATAAGATTAATTTTCATGATTTCTTTCTCCGTTTGCAAAATATATACCAAAAGATAGATGAAACTTGTATTAAACAAATTCACGTTTTGATATTTAACTTTTCCAATTTGTGTCTCAATAGTCGTCATCTCATTATTTTTCTTACTTATACCTATGAATGAGTCTTCATTCTCTCTCGTGTTTGCTCTGTTTTCGGCTTCTGTCTTCCTTAAACAGTTTGTGATGGGTTTGGGATTCTCTGAGTTCGAGGACAAAGATTGCCAACTGAGTACGGACAAAATAGTTATAGTACGGGTGAGTTTCTTATTAGTTTTTGGCTCACTCTTGTCGAAAGAATGCATGTAACTATTTGCAACACTAGGACGACTTTAAGAAGTTTCGAGCAACATCTAAACTTTTTTGACGTTATTGTGATATTTAAATTCTAAAGTTGGTTATTAATTAAGCGGTACACGGTTGAACAATTGTGTTGATAATCTTTGCTTAAGTAATAGGTAAATGAGAAGTATATTTCAAAATAAGATATAGTTTAACATTTTTAGATATTTCTGTCTTAGTATATATATCATGACCTTAAACCCAAAGAATCCAGCTATCACACCAGTTTGAGCGCCTTTTTGCCAAGGCATCTGCTAAATCATTTGCTTCTCTGTTAACATGCACAAACTACTCCACGTTCTTGAATGATTATTAACATCAGATTGTTTAGCTTATTACAAGCAAATCTCATGTTCTAGGGACAAGAAACTCTATTATTCACCCAAGCCAAAACATTCTTAGAGTCTGATTATATGATTATAGATCCATTTATTAGTCATTCCTTACCTAGAGACGGGAATATTTAAAAGTTGTTAAATTATCTCTTATTTTGGGAACTAAATTTTCAACCAAAACAAATAATATTTATAGAAAACACTATCGTTTGGTTTGTGATGTGAGGCTAACCCAACATATAAAAACATCAACTATGTACGAGAAAAAACGCGGGTAAGTGATGTGAGGCTAAAAAACAAAATTCAATTACTAACACATGTATAATAACCACACCTAAGGAAAACACACACAATTTGTGATCAATGAGTTTCTTACCGTTCTTTTCTATTCCACAATTTTTTTTATCAAAGTAAATAGTAGCCCTTAGTTTCACTACTAAGTACTAATCCTCATCTCCATTTAACAAAAGATCAATATGGTTAACATATTCTTGAAGAGATAAGCTTGGTGACTGGTTTGACTCACAATTAACTTCACCTTGAAGAGAGAAGTTTGGTGACTGTTTTGACTCACCATTAACTCCACCCTCATTAAAACATGGTAAACTTTGACTATAGCGTCATCATCATCAAGGCTACGGGGTAGTTTAAATCAAACTGAAGTTCATCAAGGCATGGAGGATGATTTAAATCAAAATGAATTACATTTGTTTCTTCTACATTAGTGTTTGTGAAATCAACATTAAAGTTTATATCTCATGTTTTAATCTTAATAAGCTGAAAGTTTCATTAATGTCCTTTAAATATACTTATGCAAAATTTGTGAATTTGTTTTTGGTGGGAAATTTAGTAGTATAACAATTTTGGTGGGAAATTTGATTTTCATTTTAGTGTGTTTCTACTAATCGGGAAGTGAACTAGAAAGATCAAAGAAGTTAAAAAGACAAGAGAGCTTAGAACTTGCTTCTTCTTATTCAAAACTTTGCAAAAAAAATTCCTCATTACAAAAAAAAGGGTCACTTTGTTGACACGTGTGGAGTAATGCCAGGTTTGTTACTTTTTATATGTGAGAAAAAATATTCTATGATAAGGGTATATTTGGCAATTAGGTGTAAAAATTACAACAATTTATGTGCTCTTTGGTATTGCTGTTTTTGTTTTTTTCTCTTATATAATTAGTACCAGAGGGATTAATTAATTACAAAATACACCTTCAAGTTAATATTCATTCATTGAAAAATAATAGTGTTTTTTAATAAAAATTGCGACTTAATTTTAAAAACTACGTAATTCTTTATTTTCAAAGATACAATTTTTTTTTTTTTTAAATAAAGTGGTAAACTTATTTATAAGCTACAAAGTGATTCTATTTATTATAAGTTATAGAGTAATTCTATTTATTTATATAAAAAAATCTTCATCATTTCATAAAAGGAAACAAATTTTAAAATAATACATTGATATATATATATATATATATACATATATATATATATATATATATATATATATATATATATATATATTAGGCTAAATTACTCATTTTGTCACTTAACTAAATTATTGGTTTTATTTTGGTCTCTAAACTAATTTTTGTTCCATTTAGGTCTTTAACTATGCATCCGTTAATCATATTGGTACATTGTGTTAATTTTTAACTATATGGTGAACCAATATTGTTAATGGTCCACCATAAACATCAATTTTTTTTTTAACTGGTTGATCTTTTTGTCACAATCTAAGCTAATGAATTTTTTAAGTTTATGATATATAATAGTGAACCACCCACGCTTAATTTTATTCTACATTTCTTCGTTTTCTTCCATCTCTCCTTCTTCAATCTTCATCACCATCTTCACAAACCTTCATCATCTTTATAAAAAAAATCCAGAAAATCAAATATCAAAACCCAAACATCTTCATTCCTTAAACAAAACTCAATATACTCAGAAAATTAAAATCCAAAAAATCCAAAAATAAATAGAATTTTTATGAAGAATTTTTTGGAAATTTAAAACCAATAAATTATCATTAATCTAGATCTACCGAAACTTGTGAAGAGCTTCCACCTTGTGAATCTACTGAACCACATTGTGAGGATGGTTGTGCAAACAATCCTTTAAAACCAACCTCATTTCCCCCTTCTTTTTTCCAATACATCACCAAGAACGATTTGATTTGTTGCGCACTTTGGCAAACCAATACATGGTGCACCAACCATTGACTTATTTAATCCCTTTGTTGCACCGTCACTACCACCATCATGGTTGTTGCAGTGCGTAAAAAATTTCTCCTATTTTGTTGTTGTAGTTGGTGTTGTGCTATGAATATTATTATCACTTCCAGTCTTCCACCGCTTAATACAAATTTTTTGGGTTAATTTCCTACATTTCTGAATTTTTTAGGATTTGATTTATTAATTTTTGGGTTTTATTTAAGGAATGAAAATTTTTGGATTTTCTTATGAAGATGGTGATGAATATTGAAGAAGAAAAAAAAGGAAGAAGATGAAGAAAACTAGAATAAAATTATATGTAGGTGGTTCACTATTAAATTTCATATACTTATAACATCCAATGATTTAAATTTTGATAAAAAATCAACTCACTAAAATTAATTTTTTTTATCGAGGTCCATGGAACCATTTATAATTTTTTTTGAAACAATGGAACCATTTATAATGTTGGTCTACCATATAAATTTGGGATTAAAATTAACAAAAGGGATCAATATAACTAACGGAAGGTCCATTGTAAGTACCCATATATTATCACCGTTTATTTTTATACTACTATTATTGTATCATTACTTTTGATTTATCCTTTTATATACATGTTACTCCGTATAAGGAAATTGCTTATTATTACCTGTATGTATCTATATTTGTTATAAAAACCTAAAAAATGTTAAATAAGTTTGTTTGTTATAAAACCTAAAAATGTTTTTTTACGCAATTTGTTTGTTATAAAATCTAAAAAATGTTATGTTTAATTTTTTTTATAAAGTATAATCATTGAAATGAAAATAAATTTAAAACAAAATTTCAAAGAATAAAATTTAATTTAATAATATATAAAAGATATATTAAATTCATAAATTTAAATAACTAAATTTGAAGTATCTTAAATATTAATTAGATATAGATTTTATAAACAAAATTACAAGATGTTTTATTATATATTAAGAATGACATTTTATGTCATTTTACGTTTATCAGTCAGTTTAACCGCTAATTTTACCAAACACTTCAATTAGCTTATCAGCCATCATCCATAAGCTATAAGCTAGCTTATCAGCCAACCGATATTTTTGTCAAACAAAGCCTTAAAAGGAACAAAAATTAGTTAAGGTACTAAAATGAAACAAATAATTCAGTTAAGGGACCAAATAATTAATTTAGCCTATATAATATTAAAATTCTCTAAATGTACTATAAATTAAATATTTGTCTCAATGGTCTCTTATTTGTTTGTTGTAGAGTGTGTACAAAAGTGAGAATCAAACACACAATCTCACCATGCTAAAATCCTTTTAAGAAGCACGCGTACCATTAGACCAATTGACATTTTGTGATTAAATATCTTAGCAACAAAAATATTGCGGCCCTGAACTGTGGGTCTGGTTGCCCTGCCTCTAAGCCGACCCTGCTTATGATTGAGACTGGTATGTATATATTAATAACTCAGAAAATAAATAAAAATTTATATTACAAATTGGACGATTGAAATCATTCGAGAATCCATTTCCTCCTATGAATACTTGAATGTGGGTCCATGTATTATATGAATTTGAGTTTGCTCTATTTACTACTCCCCATTTGTTGTTAATTTAAGAGAGATAAATACAAACTCTAATCTTGGTAGTTTCTCTGGATGGAGGCTTGTACAAGAAATTCAGAAGCTTTTAGTTTTGGATTGGGAGGTTATTGTTTGCCATTCGTATAGGGAAGTAAATGCTTGTGCATATGTTCTTGCTAACATGGGATGTGAACATGATTTGGGACTGTGTGTATATGATCAATGTCATGTTGCTTTAAGTAGTTTATTAAATGCCCCGTAAAGGGGATTGCTACCCCTAGAGTTATTTCTGTTTAGTTTCTCTATTTGGGTCTAGGCCCCTTTTTGTATCTAAAAGAAAAAAGATTAGTGGGATTCATTAAAAGTGGGTTCATTAATCTTCACTTGTATCCATCTCTCTCTTAAATAGACAATAAATCAAGATGATAAATGGAGCAAACCTAAACCCGATATGTTTGACTTACCTAAATGACACATCAAACGACATGTGAGAAAACCCAATAAATTGACTTGTGGAATTGGTCTATGATCGACCCAACTACATGAAGACACATTAAGATTTCTATAAAGAAGTATTTTCAATTTCAATACGTGTAAAACATAGAGGTATAGTGACGAATTAAATCATTAGTAAAATACTGGTTAAAAGTTAGTCTCTCGAAAAAAAATTATCGTCATTACTTAATTTCTTTAATAAAATAAATTGGGACAATCTGGTTATTTTGTAAAAAAACTAAAATCTTAATATCATTTTTCTTCTTCCTGTGATTGAACTATGATTGGATAATAAATAAAGGGAAAACTTGTAATAATAAATTAATATTAATAATAATATGAAACTTTGCAAAGATAAAAAAGAGAGAGAAAGAACTGAAAAGACCGAATGAAAAAGGCAACGGTGTTTCTACCAAAAAAGGCAACGGTGATTATTGATTAATGGTGATCGATTTGAACACTCTCGTTTCTCTTTCCAATCTTGTGTCGGAACGGAAGAGACAAAAGAATCTTTAACAATCCTTCACATCGACGTAACAGTCAAGAAAACAATATTACAGTTTCGAACCACATTCAGTTACAGACTCCTGAATCACATTATATATACTCTTCTTCTTTCGGTTACACTTTTGCGATCCATTTCCTAATTAGCATTCATTTCATTCTTTGTGATCTTTTCCTTACACGCATTGTAAGTTTCTAATCTAGCTTCATCATTGTATTGATTTGCATGCTTGTGATCTTTTTTCATCAACTTTAATAATGTTTTGATCAATTGTGTATTGAAGGTGTTTGTAAAAATGGGTTTGTTTTTTGGCATTTTTCTTGGGGTGCTATTCGGCATTGGATTGATGGCTGGATTGGAGCGAATGATCAGATACAGAAGCGCCAACCGAATTGCAAAGGTAAATTTTGGATTTTGTTGATCAATGTTATTCATTTTCTTGGAATCAACAATGCCGCCGAGATAAATTTGATGAATTAAGATATGATCAGTGTGCGAGTGATATATCATAGTTTATATAGTAGTTCATAGTAGCTTTGAAATTATTAGATTTGAAAACCAATAACATATTAGTGTGCAATTTGAGTTATTAGTGATGCATGTGTAAAAAGAATCATATAATATAAGGTTGCAATATTATGACTTTGAATATGATTTACTGGGAGAATTTGTGAAACATTTTGTAGCTCAAAACAACCAAATTGGATAGGGTTATAATGAAAGGGGGATTCTTTAGGATTCTTAGTTTCCTACAAATTCCCCATTGTGTTATATTTTTGGTCTTAGACTGCTGCTATTCGAAAGCCACATTAGACTCGATTAATTCCGGTCAATTCAGGTGGACCATTTAAGGTGAAAAGCTCTCCAATGCCTATTCTGTTTTTCCATTCACTACACTCAAACTTGAGACATTGTACAAGGGAATGAAAAGGAAAATGGAAAATTAAAACTTTTTAGGACTCCTATTATGTTAAATATTACAGCACTAACAAGAAATGCCGTGTATTAATTTGTGGATGTAATTTTTATTCTTGTGTTAACATTATTCATTTTTCTCTGCAGGCAGTTGACATTAAACTCCTTGGATCCCTTAATAGAGATGAATTAAAGAAAATTTGTGGTGAAAATTTACCTGAATGGATATCTTTCCCTGTATATGAGCAGGTTTTATTATCATCTCTTGTTGTGATACTTAGCTTTATACTGAAATGATTTTACAAACAATCCTATCATATTATTAGGCATTAGCAATGCATCATGTATGAATGATGCAACTAAATTTAAATTTAGAAACTATATTTATTGTTTCTTGGTTCGTATACTATGTATGTTCCCCATGTATGATCCTTCCTATATTTTTAAGCAAAAAATGGATTGCAAAACCAATTTATCACCCTTGTTGATGGGCTTTTCAGGTGAAATGGCTAAACAAGCTGCTGTCCAAATTGTGGCCATTTGTGGCAGATGTGAGTAAACTTGTTTGTATAATAAATAAAAAATATATAGAACAGTTTTTGTGATGTTTATTGATTTCTTATTAGATTTATTATTTTACAGGTTAGTTCTTGATGTTTCCCTTGTTTCTGTAGGATGTTATTTAATATATTTTATGCAATAATTAGAATTAGTTTGTTTATTTGTTATGGTATGAATTACATTGTTTCTAACACTCCAATTGTTCAGTTTGAATGAGAGAAAGTCGATTATGGGTAGACACTAAATTCCGGATTCTTAATTGATAAGTTTAGAAACTCAAAAATCAAAACCACAAATATTTGATTCTGATAAAATCTATGATTAAAAAAACTAGTTATGTTCTTTGCAATATGCACCTTGCTTTCCTTAGACATAAACCCTCTTGTGCTCAAGCTCCATGAGACCTTTAAACTTTGGTTTTCGTTCCTAATCTTCCTTCAGGAGGGGTGTTCATACGTTGCTTAAATAAATGACATTATCTTGATCTTGTTTGTATTTGCTTTTTTAGGCAGCAACTATGGTGATAAGAGAATCTGTTGAACCACTATTAGAAGAGTATAGACCTCCTGGAATTTCTTCGTTAAAGTTCAGTAAGCTGTCCCTTGGAAATGTAGCTCCAAAAATTGAAGGTACCAATCCACAGAGATTCCTTTCTTCATTCCTTTTCCTGTTTGCACATTATGGTGTTGGTTGTTAAATTAAAAGGCTTCGGTTATTGTTGGTTTTATTCCTTTCCCTGCTGATCGTACTAATGCTGTGTATAAATTCAGATAACGAGGTTGACATGTCATTTATTTTGACAACAGTTCTTTTAGGCTGCTTCATATGCAACAAAAGTTTCTCCAATGCAAGTTATCCAAAACTTCGTATCCATTTTTGTTTTATACTTTTTAACCGTGTTTATAACATTTTTAAGGGGGCCAAACATGACAATATCATAATGCATGATGTTTTTCTCTTCTCCCTTTATCTCCTGTAACTTAATTTGGTTGGAGAGGAAAGCCCATATTTTTTTATTCCTGTGGCCTTGTTATGTAATGTGATTAGGTTATACTTGTGGCTTCTCATTGACACTCTTTCCATGGTTGCTTGAAGTGGGTTTTATAATTGATATCCAATGATATTGGAGAGTTTTGGTTCATTTTGAGGCACTTTGACTTACTATGTTAAAGTTTACTGTCTGTTGTCTGAAGTTCATTCTTCATTTTCTTTGTTTTAATATTTTGATAAGAAAAATTTAGAGTTCTGTTTTCAAATTTGCAGAGGAGTTCATGTAAACATATAACACGAAATAGAACCAATGCACGACTATTATAACCTAAACTTCCCTGAGTTAAAAAAGTCCCTATCATCAATTGAAGTTCATAATGAGAAGGAACCTCGGTCTTCTTTTTAGAAAACCTTCTGACCATCAACTGTTATGATGGAAACTACTTTTTAATTTGTTTGAAAGAGGGGGGCCAGGATCTTTGTTAACTAACAAGTAACAATGCATTTTGTATTTTTCTTGGTATTAAAATGTTCAGTGAGGTCCAAGGTCATGGCATGCCACAATCCTAAGTCCATGGCTAAAGTTTTACTTACATGTGACATATCAAGCAACGACTGCCATTTGGAATCAAAATTTTGGAAATAAACTATTTTGTGAGATTCAAGATTTGATATGTCTTGAATAATTAATTATATGAAACAGATCAATAAAATTTGCAGTTTGTAGTTTTATGAAAAAATACTTCAGGTTTGTGATATACAACATAAGCCTTGTAACAACAATATTTCTTATTAGAATCTACAAATATATGAAAATGTGGACAGCATTGATGAGATTGTTATTAAAACTGTTTGACTTATGGGTTACACCTGTCAGTACTGTTCAATAAGGCAGAACAAAAATGTCAACTTTTGTATATGAAGAAATAATACATGCATAATTTGTTCATCCATGCAGGTATTCGTGTTCAGAATCTTAAAAAAGGTCAAATAACAATGGACATTGATTTCCGTTGGGGCGGTGATCCCAATATTGTTTTGGCTGTTGAAGCCCTTGTTGCGTCAATTCCTATTCAGGTTAGACTAAGCTGTGTTTCTAGATTGAATTCATGTCACTGAGGAATTTTTGAAATTTTGATTGCTATTGTTTTTCGCTTCAGTTGAAGGATCTCCAGGTTTTCACCATTATCCGTGTTATATTCCAACTTACTGACGAGATCCCCTGCATTTCTGCTGTTGTCGTTGCCCTACTTGCTGAGGTAACCATTCGGGGAGGGGGTGTTTACAATTTTGTTTGTGAAAGCCCTTTTGTGGGATCCAGAAATCAATCTAAAATTAGTGGACAGACCCCATTGACTTTATGATTGTGTGGCATTAATTACTTTGTTTTCCCACAAAATGAAATTGATTTAAGAACTAGCACAATTATTTAAGCAAAAACTGAAAGGGTTAGATAATTGATCACTTCGTATCGAACTTATGTTCACCGCATTTACTATCCACTTCAGTGGTTTACTGATTTATCATCGTAGGAAGATGCTAGGGCCAACACTAATAGGACAATGCCCATTCTTAGATTTTGAATTAAGTGGACTGGGACAAGATTGTTTATAATTTATGTGTTCCATTTCCTTGGCCTTAATCAATATTCTAATTAAATTCTGCATTACTTGGGACACTGATTTTTAATTATCGGTCTTGGAGTTACTGACTTTTACATTAAACATTTAATCAGCCAAAGCCTAGAATTGATTACACTCTGAAGGCAGTTGGTGGAAGTTTGACGGCGCTTCCTGGAATTTCAGATATGATTGATGTAAGTTCTAATTTGTGAGCTTGCCCTTTTTACCATTTAACTCATTTTGAACTAATTCTCATAATGCACTCTAATTTTACCCACCATTTCATAGGATACCGTGACCTCAATTGTTACCGATATGCTCCAATGGCCTCATAGGATTGTTGTTCCACTTGGTGGTATTCCTGTTGATACCAGGTAATATGAATCTTATTTTGTTCTGTTTTCTTCCCGAATGCAGCTTAAAACATATCTTGGTGGTATTCGTGTGGATGTATCACTCAAGAAAAATTTCTTTCCTTTCATTGTTTTTGTCTCCTTCGTTATTTTGAAAGAAGGGAAAACAATTTCAATGTTAATGCTCAAACATTTTAAATTGCTTAAACACCCTTGTCTTTTGCAGTGAACTGGAGCTTAAACCCCAGGGAAGACTTCACGTGACTGTAATAAAAGCAAATGATCTAAAGAATATGGAAATGATTGGGAAGTCTGATCCTTATGTAGTTGTGCATATTCGACCATTGTTTAAAGTTAAAACAAAGGTTATTGATAACAACTTGAATCCAGTTTGGAATGAGGAATTTGACTTGATTGCAGAAGACAAGGAGACGCAGTCACTCATTCTCGAGGTTTGAGAATTTGCTAACGAATGTTATTGAATCCAACTAATACTTTTTTACTCTTGTGCTACTTTATTCTGCGTTGTTACTGACAATTTGCTTTCACTAGCTCAAGGAAAGTAGATTATATCCTCTTCACTTATGGAAGAAATAAGACATTTGTGTTAGGAATTCATTTTTCCGGATATATTTAGTATATTAACATGAAAATACTCTACATATAATCTGTTCAAATTTTTTATTTGACAAGTAATGGAAATTTTTCAAAATTATCATTCAGTTATTATCACGTTATTGAGTTTTTCTCTTATAAGTTTTTGTAAAAATAAAAGCGGATACAATTTTATTTCCCAAAACTATACTATTATGAATAACAATCAATGGGTTTTTTCTCAAACCAAATATACACTTATCTTCTGCCCTTAACCTTTCATTGATTTGTTTCTATAAGCTACGCATGTTAATATTTTGGTTTATTTTTCTCCACATAAATGCACAGTTCTCGTTAAACTGTTTCTATGCCATGATTGATTTAATAAAATAAGAATACAAGATTTTCATGGCTCTGCAAATAGGTTTTTGATGAAGACATTGGGCAAGATAAACGACTGGGAATAGCAAAATTGCCACTTATTGACTTGAAAGCAGAAACTGAAAAGGAAATGGAAGTGAGGCTTCTGTCATCGCTTGATACACTGAAAGTGAAAGATAAAAAGGATCGAGGAACCTTGAGAATAAAGGTAATAAATAGACATGCATTTGTTAAGTAGAGATCCTCTCCATTTCTCAAAAGAAATTTGGGACTCTATTACTTTATGATTTTGAGTGCATAAAAGCCTAATTACGTCACAAGTTCTTGAAATGTGTGGCTTTATACATCCAAAACTACAGTAATGAAACATTCTATTTCTTTTATGATATAGAGATGTTTGCATTTGTTTGTTTGTGTAGGTGATGACATCATTACAAAATTTCTAAGGAAGAGTAACATTTATTTCTTCTAGAGCTGTAAAAAGGGCCTTAAGGGGCCGGCCCTTTAAGGGGCGGACCCACTTATTCCTGATTATTAATTTTATTTAAATTTTAAACAACTTTTCTAGTGTCGTGAACTTATTCTCGTTTTCTTCAATCAGCACTGTCCACGATCGGCACCCTAAAAAAACTGTGTTTAAAATTTAAATAAAATTAATAATCAGGAATAAGTGGGTCCGCCCCTTAAAGGGCCGGCCCCTTAAGGCCCTTTTTACAGCTCTAATTTCTTCCTTTGTATTTCCCTCTTGCTATTCTGTATTCATTTACTACATGCTGTCTCAGTTGATTGAAAGTGTTATAATCTGATTGGAATTTCAGTACTTCTATCATGAATTTAACAAGGAAGAACAGAAGGCTGCACTAGAAGCAGAGAAATTGATACTAGAGGAAAGGAAGAAACTGAAAGAGGAAGGAGTTATAGGAAGTACAATGGACGCGCTAGACGGAGCAACAGCAGTAGTTGAGTCTGGTGTTGGACTAGTTGGTTCTGGTGTTACTGCTGGTGCTGGACTAGTTGGTTCTGGTGTTACTGCTGGTGCTGGACTTGTAGGAAGTGGAGTTGGTGCTGGAGCAGGACTTGTAGGAAGTGGAATTGGTGCTGGAACTGGATTTGTTGGCAGTGGATTCGGCGCTGTTGGCAGTGGGCTTGGTGCGGTTGGCAGTGGACTGAGCAGAGCAGGAAAGTTCATGGGCAGGACAATCGCAGGGCAAACTACAACCAGAAGGAGTGCCAGCGGTTCAACTACTCCTGTCGGTAATTTTGAGGAAAGTGGTGGTGGTGCAAAGCCGCGGTAATTTTTCTGCCTGGCCACTTCAAGAGAGTAATGATATGACATGAATCATTTAGTTTTTGGGATTTTGCAGTAGATAGGTTAGTTACTTATGTTGCTTGTTCTCTTGAATCATAATACGAGTTTTTGTTTTCATCGGAAATAGATTGAACACTAATAGCAGGAATTTCAATTTAGTTTTAGTTTAACCACGTCTTTTATTATCTGTAAAGTATTGTTGACTTGGATGTGCAATAAAACTTAACAACTTGTAAAGATTAATCTTATTTATTGGAAGTGGAAGTGATTCAAAACAAAAAGATGATGCTAGGCAAACTATTGTAAAAAGAAATAGAAAACTCTTCGGATCAGGTTATTTGGAAGTTGTGTTATAAGAGGAACTCGGTGTAGATATCATTCACACAGCCATTCAAAACGGGAGGATGAGCGCGGTAAAGTGGCGGTGGAGGACTGGCAGTTGGTGATGGAAAAAGAGTGGAGAGAGGGAGATGCCAATTTTTTGTTCCAGAATGTGATGATGTTCAAATAGCATATCTCAACAAAAAATACCATTACCATTAAACTTTTAAATTATAAATCAATATAATGGCCAGTATTAAATTTGAGTATGGTATACAATTTTTACCCTTTGTGTATCTAAATGCCACATTAACATACATAGTTGAGAATTGATTTTGACAGAGGTAGGAATTCAACCTTCAAAGTTAACTTGCGTATAAGGACAAAATCAATTTGTCTTTGTGTAAGCCAAATTCACATTTTTCACATCAAGTAATGTTCCAAGACTGGCCAGGGGTTCGATTCCGGGCTCATGCTTATGGAGAAAATTCGGTTGGGATGAGAGAATCCACCTTGTGTGCCACACAGATTTTCCGACGGAGATTAGTCATTGCTAAAGACGGTGGAAATTTCATACCAATATGATGGTAACCCCAAAAAAGTAATGTTCTAAGACTCTAAACCCACATATAAGGAATGTGAAAGTGGTTTCAAACCGGTTCTAAGTGTATCTTGAGTTCCCCAGTAATACTAATTGATTTTAATTGAATTGGTTACTTAAAATTTTAAACACATGCATGCAGTATAAGGGATGTGAAGGTGGTTTCAAACCGGCTTAAAGTGTGTCTTTAGTTCTGGGATGATGTTAGTTAATTTTAGTTAAATGTAAAGTAATTTTTATTTAGATATCGAAATAATTTGTACCAAAGATATTGTTAGGATTTTTTTATGTCAAAATGGTTTTTAGGTGCGTAAATAACCAACATGATTTTTAATATGTCCATATATATAATCTGAACAAAAAGAAGGCAGATGATTGAACAAATATAGAGACAGCAATAGAAAATCAGTAAAGTGATATCACTGATCATGAAACCAGTAACAATAACAAGAACATAAAGCAAATCTGAACTATACCGAATAATAATAATTAACACACACTGACACAAGTAGGTGTGAAAGGATCTGCAAATGTGCAATCTGTAACTTCCCAACACTGAAATGGAAAATAAGAATTATTGATGGAGTAATGAAGCTCTCAAGTAGGTGAAGTGAAGCCGTGAAAGGAATTGATGAGTGTTAGTTATTGATACAATTCAATTCAAGGGCAAAAGAGACAATTTGAAAGGATTCATTCTGTAATTAAACATAAACATAGACTAAATCCTAGCTTGACCTTTTAATCAATTTTGTAGGCAAAGTCAATTGTATTCAAAAGCAACCAAATACATCAAAATCAATAGGGTTAATAGCACTTTTTCCTAGCCATTTGAGCAAGTTTTGGTTTTCCGTCATGTAATATATTTTTTTTTTGCCTACTTGAATTGGTTTAGTGGTGTTGGCTTGAGTCCTTGAAGTATACTCCTCTCAAGGTCTTAGATTTGATTCCCACTAGTTTTTATGGGAATGCTCCTGGCGCAACAGGCAGTGAGTTCCTGCGCATAGGCTCACCCTGCGCCCATGAGCCTGCAGCTCCAAAACTTGAAAAAAAACTCTGACTTCTTGTAACCGAGATTTCAAGGCATACTCAACATGTCTGTTGCTAGCACTCCTCTATATATCGAGGTTATAGGCTCTACTTTTTTCCAACACAAATAAACGATCAATGGAGAAGGTGAATGATTGTCAAAACAATAAACAAACCAAAAACAATGTTCCAATGGTTCTTGTGGTTGGTCCTCCAATAAACATAGGAGTCCTCAAACCCAAACAACCTCAAAAGTACAATTTATCAAAACCATGGAATGCTAACTCACTACCACTAGACAAGTTCATGGTTGAAAACAAATATGATCCATCAATGTTTAAAGCCCTTATATGCTGCGCATCTCCACCAATTAATGCTATTATTCTTCAACTTCTCCCTTGTTTGAAGCTTATTGTCACCACCAGCACTGGAATTGATCACATTGACCTAAGTGTTTGCAAATGTCGAGGTATACAAGTTGCCAATATAGGAAAATTGTACTCAGAAGATGTTGCGGACATGGCTGTGGCTTTACTCATTGGAGTGTTAAGCAAAATTTCAGCAGCTGATAGATTTGTTAGAACAACCATGCAGTTTGACTTCCCACAATATCGTTCTAACTCTAAGGTTTGTTGTTTTTTTCTTTCTTTCAATAAACAACAACTCCCTCGCCAATCTACTTATTATAATAATATAATATAATAAAATTGATTACTACTAAATTTAATAATTTTCATTTGTTGAATAAATATACGCATAACAATATGAACCACTCAATCTAATAACATAAAAGAAGTTGAGGAAATCTATGTATAAAAATGGAGCCGAAGTTCGAATCTTATACATTTATAAAGATAAAGACTCGTGTGTGTTTTGTTAAAAAAAAGACCCCGTGTCAAAAAATTGATAAATAACGAATATATTACAAATAAATAAGATAAAACATTAACCTGTTCACATTTATAATATATTAAGAAAAAATTGGGACCAATTTCAAATTGTAGTATGCAACGATATAACAATTTTAAAGGTCTCAACAACGACACTACAACAATAAATTGCAAATTAAGTAAAAAAAAAAAAAATTGCAATCTGCATTTGTTTTCATTTTATCACAAAATAAGTATTTGAAATGTAATTGCAATCGCGAGTCCACGACCACAACTTCAATTTAGAACCATTAAAGGTTACACAAATCTTAATTTAATCACATTTTCCCTCCAAACATATCCCCCTATGCCGATGAAGTAGCTTGAACTCGAAGAGATTGGGCCCTCTTTAGGGTTATCCCAAATTGCTCATCCATATTCATGTCTTCTGGGTTTAGGCCATCAGCAAGTGTCCATTCAAAGTTGCGTAGAAGGGATGCTACAACCAAATGCACAGTCCTATGAGCTAAGGGCAATCCTGGACAAATTCTCTTGCCAACCCCAAAGGGTATAAGCTCAAAATTATTACCCTTATAATTAATATCACACTCCAAAAATCTTTCGGGCATGAACATAGTTGGATTTTCCCAAATGGTTGGATCTCTTCCCATTGCCCACACATTGACAAATACTTGTGCATTTTTTGGCACATTGAAGCCTAATATGTTCATATTTTCATCACATTTGTGTGGTAGCAAAAATGGAGCAGCTGGGTGCAATCTCAACGTTTCCTTCACCACTGCTTGTAAGAAAGGCAACTTAGAAATATGTGATTCTTCAATTATTTCATCTTTGCCGATTGCTTTACATAATTCTTTTCTTGCTTTTGTTAATGTTTTCGGGTAACGTAGTAGCTCCACCATAATCCATTCAATGGTGCTTGATGTAGTGTCAACCCCAGCAACAAATAAATCCTACTCAATTAAATATGTTATGTCAATTTAATACGGAAAATGCTAAACAATGCCCCGGATCACTGTTTAAAGATACAAATATAGTAATTTGATATTGGAACTTGTACGGTTAACTCCTAAAAAATGTAAAAAGTATTATTTTTAATTCAAATATTTCTTTTGGTTTCGTTAACTAGTGCTCCAGGGACACTGATTAGCATGACCCATTAAATATAACCTAAGGTATTAGCAAAACCTTGCCATTAAATAAAAAGTTGAAAAACTTTATTGTCAAAAAACATAAAAAGTTGAAAAACTTGAATAATTAAGTGTTAAATATGGTTTAGCCCACATATAAAATTATGAGTTTTCAAATTTAACTCCATTAAATTTTAATTAAATCATGGTAATATTGAATTTTAGTCACTTCATAATATTGTTTTTAGTCCCTATAAAAACATTTTTGTAAAAACATATTTAATCCCTATAAAAATGAATTCTTTAATGAATTCGACTTTAAGATTAAAACAATATTATGTTAAATTTTACTTATCTTCCGACCAATTTTAAGATTATCAAAGTACCTTCCCCTAAAAACTGACTGATTAACACAACAAAATATTAATTCAAAATTAAATAAATAAAATTTTTTTGTCAAGTAACTTAGTGGCTAAAAATTTCACCTTAAAGGTGAATAAGTGGAGTGTCTGAATTTTGAATCCTGATTCCTACGTATATAGTGCGATGTTCCTACCAACTAAGTTAAATATTTAAATATACAAGTTTTATCGTATGAAAATCGATAAATTAAATATTTAAAGTGGATAAAACCAAAATATCGGATATTAAATCAGTCATGACATGGACATCCCACCATCAAAATATTAAAATAATGTTTTGTCAAAAAAATAAATTAAAATAATGTTCAAAATATATAATCAATCACATTATATATTAAATCAGTCATGACATGGACATCCCACCAACAATGGACGGGTTTAGTGCACTTGGAAACATATAATATTTTTTTTTGACGTGTTTGAAACATATAATCAATCATCATATATCACGGATTTGAATTATCTCTGTTTTTTTTTTTGTTTTTCCTTTTTCAATAATAATCGTGTAAAATAAAAATAAAAAATTAGGCTAATAATTGTAGAAATTTATCTTTCGAAGTAAATAGGTAGGAGATCCGGTGTTTGAATCTCGATCTTATATAAAATGCAATAACATCAATTGAGTTATGTTCGGGGGATATTTCGCTACTTTAATTTATTTTTTTATTGAATTTTATAGTCTAGTTATTAAACTCACACATTTTAAGTGTGAGGAATCCGATAATCAAATTTCAGTCTCTTCAATAATATCTTTAATAGCCACAAACAGATGTAACATTTATGGGAGGAATAAAGCTTAGGTTATCTCATCATCAAACGAACTCTAAAAATAGTGTGTTAAAAATTATCCAAAAAGTTGAAAGGTCGTAGATTATGATTTATGATATTCATACTAACCAGAAATAGATGCACCATTTCATTGTGGCTCAATTTAGAAGTGGGTTCTCCAAGATTGTTGTTATTAAGAAGTGAATCTAACACATCATTACACACCTCATAATCAGCTTTGGAATCTCTTGAACAAATTCTTTCTTCAATAATTCCATCAAAAATCTTATACACCTTCTTCATATGATTGGCCATCCTTGCTTTTACCCTTTGTGGATCTAATGGACGAAGAATTGGAAAGAAATCTGAAACATTAGGCCTACCAGCTTCAACCATGTAACCCCAAATAATGTTTTTAAACTCTTGAGACTTTTCATCAGGTGTGGAATGAGCCAAATCCATAGAGAACAAAGTTTTTGAAATTGAATTAAGGACAGTTGTAAAAACAACCTCACCAATATCAAAAACTTCACATTTCTTACATTTTTCATTCACATAATCCAATAATTCATGCAATTTTTGTTGGCGAAGGATTTTTGTTGAGTCTAACATTTTTGTAGAAAATACTTTGGTAGCACAAATTTTTCTTAGTTTCTTCCACAAAGCTAATGTTGGAACCCACCCAACTGAAAATTTGTTATGATCTACTGCACAAATTGCATGTGGGACAGTTCTATTAGAAAATATTTGAGAATTTTCATGTAAGACTTGTTTGGTTAGTTGTGGTGATGAGATTACTATGGTTGTTATGGTTCCTAGTTTAAGTGTCATGATTGGTCCATAGATTTTAGAGAGTTTTGTGAGGGTCTTGTGTGGGTTTTTGCCAAGTTCTAAGATGTTTCCTAAAATGGGAAGTGGGTATGGCCCTGGTGGAAGCTTTGTAGGATTTTGAGTTTGGTTTAATTTTCTAAGAATGAAGATGAGAATGCTTGCACTTAGGAAGGTAATCACTAGCAAAAGTGTTTGGTACTCCATGACTTATTGTGTTTGCCTTTTCCTTTCTTGGCATACATAATAATAATCTTAGCCTTAATAATACACACTTAAACAGTTAAACATTGGTGCTCCACGTGACACCCTATCCAATAACCGACAAAAATAAATAAAATAGTTTTGGAAAAATTCGATTTCTGTTAACCGAATTTTTTCTGAATTTGAACTAGAAAAAACTTCGGTTTCTGCGAACCGAAGTTTTTAACAAGGGCAAAATTGAAATATTTGAAGGTATAAAAAATACATGGGAAACCTAGAGAGAAAACATCAACTTATTTTATCATTAAGGTACTTAAGATACCAAAATTGAAAACAAATTTTTTTTTTTTCATGATATTGTGGTTTCAGCTACATGGAAAGCGAGTTGGAATTGTTGGATTAGGAAGCATTGGCATGGAAGTAGCAAAAAGGTTAGAGGGATTTGGATGCATTATTTTGTATCTCTCAAGGAAGAAAAATCCCTTCGTTACATACCCTTTTTATTCAAACATGCTTGAACTTGCATCTACTAGTGATGCATTAGTTCTATGTTGTCCACAAAATGAACAAACAAGGCACATTGTGAACAAGGAAGTGATGTTGGCATTGGGAAACAAAGGTGTTATAGTCAATGTAGGAAGAGGGTCCCTAATTGATGAGGTGGAGTTGGTGAATTGTTTGATGGAAGGACATATTGGTGGTGCTGGTTTGGATGTGTTTGAGAATGAGCCTAATGTTCCTCAACAACTTTTAGCAATGGACAATGTGGTTTTGTCACCTCACAATGCTGCATTTACTACTGAAACATACATGGCTGCAACTCAACTTGTGGAAGATAATCTAGAAGCCTTCTTCTCCAATAAGCCCTTATTGACAATAGTAAAATTGGAATGAATAGCTTATGGAAAATGCTAATGAGTGCTCCCAGACCACTCTTTAAGCATCTTAAATAGTAACTTATATGTGAAGTCAACACATTGGGAATTAAAATATTTCACTTTTTCAATCAATTATTTCCTTAAATGGAATGTTTAAAGAGTACTCCAGGGACATTCTTAGCAAGACCCATAACTTATTTAGGCATTTGAAATAAAGTTTGTACTAAAAATGCACTACATTCATGTTTCATCATTGTTCTACCTTGTTTTATTGCCTTCTATTGAGTTTTTTTTCTTCTATTACTTCAATTGTTTTACATTGTAGTATATTCCTCTAATTGATTGTTGAGTTGATGCATACCCGTTTTGTTTTCCTTATGTAATCATAAGAACCTTTCCTAGCTATGATTAATATGTAAGATTTGAAAATTCAATACAATATGCAAACATGCAAATAATTTCAAAACCATACATGAAAGCTACATCTGAAAGAATACATAAAATTATAATTCATTTTCTAGTTCATTCTTGGCATCAAAGTGTACAATGAAGTATCTTTATAGTAAACAAGGTATACTATTTATTGTACCTTGTTTCAAATTAGTGAGAATGGTGTAAACAAATTAAATGAATGAAAAGCAAAAATCAATGACCTGCGGCGTGGGAAAGAGATGATGAAGTAGGGGCAGATAGAACACAAACATTGACTCTATCACTTGGACAATTTAATCATACTCTAACAAGGCACTTCACTTGAAATTGCCAAATTTAAAAAGAGAGAGAAGGTTGGGGGTATATTCTGTAGGAAAAAGTGTGTTCTTTGTTTGTACTTAGGACTCGGTGTTATGAAGACCATTCACTTAACTTACAGTTCCTAAGATAAGGATGGTTATACTTGACATATTTGCTCCAGTAAGGGCGATACTTTGTCATGGCTATCTCTAACCATGGTTTCATATTACCATTGTAGTGTACAACTGCTGCATTCTCAATCTCGGTACGATCTATACTTGGACTGTAACCCAAACCAAGTACATGCCATGATTTATTCAGGGGATGTGTTAATCCATAGAATGTCATTAGCCCTGGAGGTAATGTCCCTAATTTCCACAGTACCCTGTCTTCGTTCTGAAATCAAACAAGAAAAAAATGGTCAGTGAAAGATATTAATTTGTTTTTGTCTATTTATGTGAAGATGGACGGAGCATGATTCTCTACAGTTAGGACGGGCACACAGTCATGAAATCAAGGAATCTAGATTGTTGGATGAGGATCAGACGGCACACATTCCGACTTCTTCGAATTAGTTTTAAAATACAATTTGGAATACGAGTCATCTGATTCCTAGCGGCCGTGATTCTTGGCTGCATGCATGACTATGTGACTGCAGAGAATCCAATTCCGAGAATAGACACATGATGTAAACCGAATGTTATGTTCAATTGCTCACCAAATTCTGCCACCTGTGATATATGCCAGTAATGTCCTTCTTTTTCCACACCTTCAAATCAAATATGTTCATTCCATATGCCCAACCACATGCATTGGGATCAAAGTTTTTCGCAATATGTGGATTTGAAAAGTTAAGATACTTGTCAAATCGGTGAAAGCTCTCACCACATGTTTCAACTGCACCGTTTACTTTTCCATGAAGATCCACAGCCCATAATCCAGTCAAATCCTTCTGGACAACGATGTCATCATCAAGGAAAAGAATCTTATCCAATTTTGGATAGACTTGTGGAAGATAGAACCTCAGGTGGTTGAGCATTGAAAGATATTTTGGATTTCTGTACTTGAGATTAGAGGCACCAGTGGTGGATGGGTGACCTGCCTTGAAATAATACTCTTTCATTGTCACAGATTCAAGTTGTCTCAGGACTGGGCAGTAGGATGAGTTCAACCACTTAAATTCATCAACATTTTCAACATTGATTGTAGCTTTTCCAGGAGGATTCAGTAAAAACCACATGTTCATGGCTCCAAAATTTAGTTTATCAGTAACAAGGTGAAACACATGCTTTGAGGGATCCTGCAATGTCAAAGACAAGACAACGACATAAGATAATGAAGGGTTGGAGTTTTTTATGTTTTTAGGTGAAGATGAAGGGTTGGATTTAATAATACTATTTATCAATAATAGATGCACAATTGCAAGCAAAATATGTGTATCCAAGCTCAAATTTTTCATCATCGGTAAAAAGGAATGTGCTTGAAAAACATACACAAGCACATATGTATGATAAAAGATTCTTAGCCCTTTACCTTTGCATTTAAAACAGTTGAATTGACAACAACAGATGCAGCCAAAACATTGTCTGAGAATAGGGCGTAATGATAAAGACTGGGATTAACCAAATTCTCAGTCTTAGGGAACTTTCTCTTTTCAGGTGGAAGGAGGTAGTAATCTATGGTAAGGCGCATCGATAAGCAGTGAATTCCATTTGGTATGGTCTTGGCAGCCAACTGACTAAGGAATGTGCTTTGTTTCTTCAAGCCTCTAACCTGCTCATCAGCAGTTTGTAGCATTGCCCTCAATTTCCCAGTAACCAACTTGCAGTCATACAATTGATCTTTTACCTTAGAAAGAACTTGCCCCATAGCTTTGATTTTTTCATGTTCACTAAAGATAATTAATTAGGTCAGTCAATAAAACCCAAATGCAGATATTTATACACACTACAGAAAATTGAACATACCTGTGGTGTAGGTCAGCATCAGAAGTTGCCTCACCTAAAGCACGCTGACTCTCTTTAAGTCGTGTTTGCAGTTCTTGGTACAAATCAAGCTTGTTCTTCATCTTTGCAATACTTAAGTATACCCTAGCCATAATAATCTGATCTCGCATCAACCGAACAGTAGAATCAGCATTCTCATTTTCATTTTCTTTCCTCCAAATGTTGTATTTACCTAGAACTGCTGAATCAACGGATTTTGAACGTTCAATAGCTAAATCTTCAAGTTTCACAATAACTTCATCATCCTGTTTTACCAACTCAGCAGCACGCTTTGCCATCCTTTTCTCTATTAACTGCTGCAGAAGATATTTGCAAAGAAAAAAAAAGTTTATTTCAAGAATATTTTCGTTGTTCTCTAAATAAAGTATCAAAATGATATTCTGGCTTTTTCGTTGTTCTCTATAAATCATGCTTGGAGTATGATTATACGATTATCTATATATGTGGTTTAGGCTTTTTCAGTAAACTATCAAAATGACAAAGTTAAAAGGTGGGGAGATTACTCTGTATTACACACATAATTTTGTTAGTGGTATCCAAAAAACTATGCAAGTAAAAAAAAATTAAAAAATCCAAAAGTATGATGCTCACCCTTCTGGCTAGCTTTACAGGACTATCAGTCCACTGAGGAAGACCAACTGCAGTAATAAAAAAAAACTGAGAAAGTAAAATAAAATAAAACATGGGCATATTAACTGATAGTAAGTGATACAACCTGAAGATTTTCCTTCCTTCTCCTTTTGTTTTTCTTGTCTAAGATGCGTTTCTGGTTGGTTTAGCTTAATATGAAAAATAACAAAAGGGATTAACATTTAGTAGCAATAAGACAAGAATGCATTTTTCAGGAAATCAAAGTTTCAAGCAGAAGCACATCATTAATCCTAACCTGATATGTAGCGTTTGAAGTCTTTAACCCAACAACTCTCCATGAGGCAGAAAGATTATTTCTGAAATTTTCTAGACTCAAAGGCCCCATATCATTTGTGCTCGACATAATCATATCAAGAACCTAAAATATAACATTCATTAGAAGGCACGGAAGAAAGAGAACTCTTGCATGAAAATATTAGGAGATACAAAAGAAGAGTAATGTCAGCTTGTGTGCTTGCCTCTTTTGGAAAAAGAGATTTAAGGTCATGAAGGGCCTTCTGTTCTCTCCATTTGGAACCCTGCAACAGCCACCAGTATAGGGTAAAAAAAATGTCTCAAAGCTTTATGCATTATAGTTCTAGAAGTAACAAATGAACCTGAAAAACGTATAAAACGGGATACCTGTTGGATTGTAACATCTGAAATATCATTGCGATCTGCATAATGTATTCGAAGTAATAATTACTATAACATAACTCATATATGTGCACATAAGAGAAATCCAGAGGGATGTCAATCGTATTATTACAATGTTAAAATAGTATTTCTTCCTCCTCAAATCAAGAACATCAAACTAAATCTTAATTTTCATAATTCAAAAGTCCCTAACAACAAAAAATGAGGATTTGCAAACAAACAAAGCCATATATGTGGTTCCTTAAACAGGATATGGTGAATAATTTCTAGAGCATCCATATAATAGAATAATTAGATGTTCGAAACACAATATTGATTCAGTTAAAAGCACCAATTAGATATACACCGAGGATCGGAAGCACAAGCGGGAAACAGCAACAGGGGCGTAAGCATAAGCAAAGTGAGAAACATTTCATGAAAAACATTATTCATGATATGTAAGTATCAAAGGTTACGACTTATCATATCAACCATAGCATCAATCGCTATTGTCCTTTCCCATTTAATACAATGCAGAATCTCTAATTGTTAACACTATCATATCATCACAGTGCATATCTCTCTCACTCTCTCTTTGCTAATCTCACCGAGCCCTAGGGTATCAAAGCAGAAAAAGCCAATTGCACTACTTAACACTTGTACCATAAGAAACATAGATCTAGTAACCCCCAAAAAAAAAACAGTTACAAACAATTAATCAATAGTCATTTGTCAATTAAAATCAAGGATCTGCATAAAAAACAATAAAATTGAATGAAACCAATGAGTGATAGAGAGAGAGAGGGTACCGGAAGAAGTGTTGAGGGCGAAGAAGAAAAAGAGGGGTGCGAGAAGAAAGAGAAGAACGAAAGCGAGAAGAGGAAAAGGAGATCCCTTGCTTCTGTTGTTAAGCGGCATTGTGGGTTGATCAGATAGAAAGAGGCATTGAGATCTGAATGGAATGGGATTCAAAAGAAACAAAATTATTGTGTGATGTGAGGGTTTATGCGTAATGTTAGTACAAATTCGAATCCACCATAGACACACAAACAAAGAAAGAAACAAAGAAAGAAACAAAGACTGTGTGAATCTAAATCGTAGTAAGAGATCTCGTTTTGCCACCTATTGATTCTCGGGCGCATCTGCTACCTAAGTAGCGGACATTCGTCAAAACATTCTACCTTTATAATGTCTGCTATTTAAGTAGCGGAAGTTATTTTTTAAGATTTCTAATTTTTATAACGTCCGCTATCTAAATAATGAAAGGGTAAAATTGAAGAATCATATGGTGCGCGAATAACCGGTAGGATAGCAAAAGTAATTATGTATGTGTATGTTTTGTTTAAGATGTGAATGTGATGTTGTAATTTTTGTTTGTGTTTGGGTGGGTGTGAGTGGGTGGGTCACTTTCTTTTTACTTAAAAAATTACTTAAAAAATAAATAAATACTTTTCCAAAAAATAAATAAATAATTTATTTTCCTTCTTCACTTGCTCTAGTAGCTGTCATCTTCCTGTTCTATTTCCTATTGGCTACTATTAGTGCTAATTAGTTTTCATACACGTTTGTTTATAAAAAGGAATATGATTTTTTGGAATACAAAATCATACACCTATTACTATATTAGTTAGGAATTTGAGTTCGATCATTAACTTGAGCATGCAACGGTGTTAAGAGTATTATTATTTTTTTTATAATTATTATTTTTTAAAATAAGTTTAATATTCTTTCGAAAAATACTTTTCATCACGAATGATGGGTTAACGAAAACTAAGAATATCACTATAACCCACCCATGTTTTCAGTCAAACATTAATATTATTTATTTTTATTTTTTAAAAAAAAAAACTGTCATTTTAAGCCTGTGTTGTAAATCTCGTGAAATTGCAATTCGTGATGAATATCATTGCTGTATTCTTTCATATAGAAATTTATTTTTGCAGGGCCCTTCCCTCTTTTTGTAACAACAAAAAAAGAAATTTATTTTTGCAAGACAAAAAATAGTTGTGCGGTTAACCACTTTACTACTTTTTTTTTTTTGGTCAGGTAGCCTAGTGGCTTGAAATTCCACCTTTAAAGATGGATAAGTGGAGTGTCCAGGGTTCGAACCCTGGCTCCTGCATATAAAATGCTGATGTCCCAACCAATTGAGCTAAGCTCATGGGGACAACCACTTTACTACTTTATTAACCATTTTTTAACATATATCATAAAATGGGAAGAGAAAAGAGAGTGAACAATTCTTGAAACAATATTTGCTTTAAAATAAAACAAAATCCAAGTTATAAACAACAAAAAATAAAAACTGCATCACATCTCCGCACCTAGCGCAACATGTCATGCGCCTAGCGCATGTTACAGAACCAAAACATGAAGCTGATGCGCGCTTTGCGCCTAGTACAGGGACAATATCAAAAACCTGTTTCTGAACCTGAGATTTGAAGGCATACTCAACAACACTAAATAATTTTTTTTCGGGGTGTAAGTACTAAATAACTTGGCTAAGTTAACAAATTAAAATAAAATTGACAATGTCATTTTTTTTGTGTGCTAACGCACCGGTTCCTAGAAGAAGGGACCTAGTATTTCGGAATTCGAATGTGAGATAAATAACACCTAACAAAGAAATTGTTCCACTCAAAAATTAAATCGAGTTCTCCGAATGATCCGTTCTTTGGTAAAATTTATTAACCACTTAAGAATGACGTGGTTAACAATGTCATTTTTTTTGTTTGCTCATAAATTTTTATTTACCTTCATTATGCATTAAAATCTGTCACATCATTTAATTATATAGTATTAAAAACAATAATATTATGAGAACACATTTTTATAGAGAAAAATACAACACCGTATATCTTACATGTGTGGGAGTCTGGGAGAGTTTTAAAACAGATGTATTATGGAATAGTGATAGTATTTTTATCTATAAAAATCTGTTTAAATAACATATCTCTATTAGTCTTAAAAAAAAATATCTCTATTAAAAAAGCATCCAACACATTAATACATGGTTAATTCAAACATTAGTTAATTGCTTGAAAGAGTAAAATAAAGGACCATAATTAACTCCATATATCATATATGTATCCCATTACAGACAATATGCATCTGCAAACTTCCAACAAATGTCATTAAGATACATTTCGTTAATAGCATAAGGATAAAAAATAATTAACCGGAATCTAAAAAGTATATAGTCAATAATAAGGTAATAAACCTATGTACTCAATTAAGTCAATCAAAGCATCCATCCTTGGATAAAGCTAGTCTCACCAACCATGTTCTTTGGAGCACTGGATTGTTCAGCTTGAACATAGTTTTGGTACCTGCAAGAAATAAATAACTACGTTGATGTTTTGAACCATATAAATTATTATCTTCGTCGCAATTTGATTGACACAATTAATTCTTTCACGCACGCTGATGCATAACTTTGACGATTAGTATTTTTAATTGTATAATAATAAAAATTTGATATTTTGAAAATACTAATCGAGACGAATTAAACAACATCTTATATGCTAATATTTATTTTTGTTTATTAGTAGAAAAATAAAGTCAAAACAACATGTATGAATAGTGCACAACAGTCAATTGTGTCAATCAAATTGAGACGGAGGGAGTATTAGAGATCACTTAGAGATTCGCCGAATCTTTTTTGGTGTCTCTGTCCTCTACAACAAATGGTCAGCTGTTGTAGTATTAATCTACAAGACAGACTTTTGACTCTGACTGTAGAGCTCAGAGACACTCAAGAGAATCCGAGTCGTTCGATATTAGTATACATGTTAACATTTTTGAATTATGTGATTAAAATTTTGAGGTAATAATAAAATAACATATAAAAGAAGGAAATTTGGAATACCCTATTTGCAAGAAAGGTTCAGGTTGGCAATCCATGGTATTGGTTTCAGAAGGCTGAAAAGGAAAGTTGCCTCCTCCAGCAACAGTAGCAGAATTAGTAGTGTTCCACATGCTTTCATATGCTTTCAGATTAAATCCATCTGATTCAAGCTGAAAATGAGGTTTCATCAAATTAGTAAATTCAAAATTTGGCAGTTATTGAGAAAAACAAATCTAAACTAGTACAAGATGTTCTAGGCATTTTTGTTGCCATAATGTAATACCTTGAATCGAAGTTGCTTATTTATTTCTCCAAGGTGAAGTTCCTGCAATGGCGATCAATGGTTAACATAGGATCGAGAAGTTTTACTTGAACATCACAAATATGATATCGCACGTGAAGACTATAAAAAAACACATACACAACCAGATAAATTATAGAGCTAGGCAAAATTTCACAAGTGACATATAATATTTAAATAGCCCAACAAAAAATTTCAGTTTTACCCAAAGCTCGGGCAAATGCCCAGGTTTGTTGGGACTTGGCTCTGCCCATGATTATGTGTTGTTAAACAACATTTATGTTTTCAAAATCTCATTTTAAACCTTAGTACAAAAAGAAATGTATATATGAAAAAAAATTGAGGTAACATTTCTTACCTTTTTCCTAAGCTCTTCCATTTGTTCAATCATAATTTGTGTCTGCAAGCAAATGAAATAAAAGGTGATACATAATATGTGTGTTTTTTAGATATTAGAGGGTAGAAAAATACAGAGGAGTTATGATAATTTTAAGGTACCTTCCTCTGCCTAGCTTGTGCTAAAGCTCCTTCAAGTTGTTTCTCAAGATTTTGTAACTCTTTAATGTTCAATGGTCCAAGATCTTCCCCTAGCAATTGCCTAAAATAATTAACATGACAATTAGGGCCGACCCAACATAACTAGAGGCCTAAAGTAATTTCTATTGTGAGGCCTTATATAACGAAAAAAATTACATACGACTTTTATGAAAATAAATACAAAAAGTTTAAATAGTACTAAGGTCAAGGGTTGAACTTATGTCTAAGAGGATTTGAGGCATTTACCTTAACCAATTCAACTAAAGAAAAATTTGAAATTTAATGATTGTATTATATATTTATAACCAAATGAAAATTTTTTAAGGCCTTTTTTTAGCTCAAAACTTTGGAGCCTAAAGCCTTTGTTTGAGTTACTTGACCAAGATCGTTAATTAGAAAACAATAAGAGTGTGAAGGAGGAGCACACTTAAAAGTTAAAACCTTTGAGACTTTTGAAGTGACTCATACTTTGCCTTTAGCTTTGAGATCTCTTGGTACCAGTTCTGTTTGACAAAATAGAAATTCATGAAATCAATTATTTAATAACAAAGATCCAAATTATAATTGATCACTGCTTTATATAATAAGAATGAAGACAATTTTTTGTATACTTGCATATAATTAATTTAGCAAATGTACACACATACCTGAGTTTCATGTTCATTATCATTATCATTTTGAGAAGTATAAGAGCATCTCTGATATCGTTCTAGGGTTTTGCCAATGCTACAAATTGAAACAAACTCATTACGATCTCAAAGATACCACTTTGTTTGAACCAGTGCCACAAATGTACACATATTTTTTCACTCTAGGTCATTAATTTTATATTGAACTGTCTAGATTAAAAAATGTACTTTTTTTTTTGTTAAAATACATCAACAATTAAATAGAGCCTTTGGAAATGAGTTCTTAGAGAGGCTACCCCAGTCAAGGATCAAATCAGAAGGAAGTTATGCAACCATTATCAACCTTTTTAGTCACCTCATCTAAAAAACAATGTGAAGTAGCATTTTCAGGATCACCTAGTAAGGACACGTTTCTCATGAGATTCTCAAGCACCCCTCCAAGATGAGGGGAGGGATATAAAGAGTCATATCTCACTAAAATTATATCTCTCCAGAGACTAGTCTCGATATGGAAATGGTTAATTTCTGGGTAAAAACCATGTCTCCCCAATTTCCTTTTATGAGTGGGTTATCTATCATACTTTATGCTGGAACCAGTAGAGTTTGTACGGGTATCGTGTCTCTTCCTAACATGCAATATATTCTTCTTCTCGTGGTGGTGCCTTTGAGAGGTTCTAGTTTGTTGGTGATGTACTTTCTTGTTTCCTTGTAATTTCATTTTATTTTCTTGTCTTAGATATTATCGTGTTCTAGTGAAATGTACTTCTTATTCTGCTTCTTGATTTATTTCAAAAAATTATTATGAATAAATTAAAATAACATCTATTTTTTAAATCAATTAAGATGTTTTTTTTACGTTAAATCAATTAAGATGTTGAATAAAAAATATTGATTATTTATATTTATAATACTTTTATTAAAGAAACTCCTTTAAAAACTTGAATATTTGTTTAAATAATATTTAAGATATTAAATACAAAATTTTAATCAATTATTAATATTTACATAATTATTATGTATTTAGTTACAATATTCACAATAAACTCAAAAACTATTTAAAAGTCATTTATAGAATCACAAAATAGCTAGTTAATTTTATTTCAATCTATCCTTAATTTTTCTTCAATTTTTTTTTAAGAAAATATAACCCATAGGTTTTCTTCATAAAAAGTATTTTTATGATTTTATTTAAAATTTTTTAAAAAAAGACTGAACCGTCCCATAGTAATTCGAACATGCCGTAATAATGAACAAGGGGTCTCATAGTACAACTTAAACTAAGGCACATATAACACAAAAAAAAGATTGTGTCCGTAAACACTCACCCAACTAGTAAAAATGTAAAAAATTATTAGATCAGACATCGTGAGCGAAGTTCGAATTTCGATTTCTTTACTTATTAGTATATGTGAGTTTTTTTCTCTTATGTAACCAAAAAAGTATATGTGAGTTTTTAATGACTGTTGTCATTTCGTCTATTTACCAATTTTTTTTTTATGTTAATGACTTTAATTTGTAAAGAAAAAAATGAAAGAACTTCAAGGATTCATTTATAATATTGATTTGTATTGGTATTTTGCAGCCTTTAGTTTTTTCAACAACACACAAAAAAAAAAATGAAAATGTGACAATAAAGTCTCAGGATATGGTGCAAGTGGTTAGTGTGCAATATGAATGTTTGTTGTAAGTTTTAAGGTATTTATTCAATTTCAACTCATAGATAAAATATGTTTTTGTTCTTCTTCTTCTTCTTCTTCTTCTTCTTTTCCTGAGGAAAACACGTTATTTCTGACTTCATGAAAAGGAAAAAACATATTTACCTCAATGAGTTGTTACAATGCTGACCGAAGATAAGAAGGAAAAAGAAAACATTTTCTTCATTTTTTTGGTAAATAAAATTATAGAAATACTTTCTCACATCCAAAATAAGAAATGAGAGGCATATAATATTATAGAACATTGTACTATATATGAAGGAGGGCGAGGTTCGAACCCGGTCATCTCACTTATCCACTTTAAGGGTTAAATTTTTATCGACTATATGCTATTTGACCAAAAAAATGTAAATAACAGTGTAAATTTTACTTAATCATATGTATATTTATAGAACTAACTAATCATACGTATATTAATTGTATGACTCAAAAAATAATGATATGTATATCATAATTAAACTCGTACAAAACATTTAAAAGGCTATAAATTTTTCTCAAAAAAAGAAAAATATCATGTTGAACTTGAACCTAACCTCTCTGCATTTGGATGGTTTGAAACATGTGTTCACATGTAAATTAGCAAACACATGCTAAATCACACCCTGGACGTAATTAATAATATGTCAAGGAAAGTGTGGGAGAGAGGGATATGGTTGATTGATAATAAAATTATAATGTGACCATTTTAGCAAATCCAATTCATATATGTATGTGACCAAGGACCATAGTTTACTACTTTATTAAGTTTTGAAATAACAACATAATCCTAAAATGGCTTAGAAAATCACAACACTCACACACAGTACTCCTAATGTTATTTTAATTTTGTACATGACATAACATATACTGTACTTAATATATAACAAGACTCAGATATTTTATCAATGATAATATAACTCTTAAAAAGGATGAACATATTCATGTTTATTAATTTTAAGCAATTTTTTGTTTATAAACCTTCTCAATCTATTAAGTACAAAACTTAATCCAAAAGAAAAAAGTTACAACAAGGAGGGAGAGAAAGAGAGAGAGAGTAAAAATGAAAACTCAAAAGACCTAATGAACAACCGAGTGTAGTGCTTGTGCTTCACTGTTTCATTCATTATCATTGGGAATAAATAGTAAATAAACTGTATAAAATGAATGTTTTATTAAATTACATATTTTTAATAAAAATAATTGTATCTCTGTCAAAAAAAAATGTATTAAACTTGTTATTCTTTGGAGTTTGGAAAAGTGATCAAACCAATTAAACATTGATAAAAAGAAAATAAAAACATTGTTTGTTAATCATTCCAAATTAAAAAAAAGTAAAAAAAAAAAATAAACACTTTTGATTGTTAATTCCCCTACCCCAAATGGAGATGGCAATTATTTTTAGGACACACATAGAGGACCCTCACACAAAGATATGAGAAGAAACCATAAAATAAATAAAAAACAAAAAAATCAAAGTTTTAAAGGACTAAATAAAGGGGTCAAGAATTCCATAGATACGGACCTGGATTGGGTGCGGTCGACAC
Organism: Trifolium pratense; assembly: GCF_020283565.1. NCBI lineage: Eukaryota > Viridiplantae > Streptophyta > Magnoliopsida > Fabales > Fabaceae > Trifolium > Trifolium pratense. The sequence goes on along the minus strand of NC_060064.1, from coordinate 18,347,892 downwards.
TAGCATGAAGTGCTAAATCTCAAGTTTTATATAATTAATCATTTCCATTCTCCATTTAGAGAGTAAAGTGAAAGAAACCCTAGATCTTGCACAATGGTACAAGAAAGTGAACATCCTAGTACTTTACCTTACATGTGAGAACAGGGAAAATAGATTGTACTGTTCCATCAAGAAGGGAACAAAGCTGAAACCTTTATCTTAGAATACACATATACATAGAGAGTTTGTGGGGTAATATATGATATCATATTTCTCTTCTCTGATCTCTGATTTCTGAAACCTTCTCCCATCAGTGTGAAACCCCCCCAAAATACAGGAAATATAAAATAAAAAGAATGGAAAATTTTTGGGGGGTGTGAAAAGTAAAATCTTAAAGACAACAAATGCAGAAACCAGTAACCATTTTGGTGTAAGAAACTGAATCATTGTAAAAAGTGTATTTCAGAGAGAAGAGAAGAAGAAGGTAAAAATATCAGAAAATCAAAAGATCTATCTACTGTATAAAGTTTTTAGTTTCTATTGGGATTTGCACCCCCCCTAAAATATTAAAAAAAATAAATATGAACAGAAGCTTCTACAAGTACTACTGCAAGAAAATTAATTAAAAGTTGAGATTTTTATTTTATATGAAAGAGAGAGAGAAAAGGGTACCTACCCAGAAGTTGAGCTTCCAAATTCAGAGAGTTTGCCACGGCTTGAGAAAATGATTAGGGCAATTTCAGCATCACATAGAACTGAGAGTTCATAAGCTTTTTTCAATAAGCCATTTCTTCTTTTTGAGAAAGTAACTTGCCGGTTGATTTTGTTTTCTATCCTCTTCAGCTCAACTCTTCCTCTACCCATTCTTATTTCTGATTACTCTCTCTTTTTCTTTTGAGTTTGTGTCTACAAAAATGAATAACTCAACAAGTTTATAGTATTTATAATATTTGAATTGAATAATGTAATATATATTTTTATTTTTTTTTACTTATGTATTGTAATTTACTGTTATGGTGTATGTTGGGAATTCACTCTCATTTAAATCAAATTACAGCAGTATCATAAAACTTTAACGGAATTACGGTGAGTTATCATAATTTTGTAAAAGATTACGGACCGTAGTTTTTTGAAAATCATAACGATTTGGTTTTACAATGAATGAACTCACAATGATTTTGATAAATTCATTGTGATACTAAATATAGGCTATATAATGCACTTCACAAATTAAAATTAAAAGTGTGTTCGGTGTATAATATTGGTTACATTTAACTATTATTCTATTATTTTTTTTCAAGATTATTATTGGTACACCAATATGTCAATGTTGATGCTTTCATAAAAGTTCTAAAATATATCTTTTAACAAAATTGTAGTAATTGTTTAATTTCATTCATTTCGGCGTCAATTCAAACATGCATGGAATAGCTCCTCCCTATCGGTTACTAGTACATTAGTTTTCTTTTAAAATCTAGTTCACGACGATTCACATTTTGTACCCAAAAAAAAATCTAGTTCACATACGTCAATATTTTTTACATTTTATGATTATGTGCAATATCAAAAATTGCAATATGAGTAGTTTCAAAAAAAAAGAAAAAAAATTGCAATGAGTTTGTAACCGGAGTAATTTTTGTGTGGACAAAACACAAAATAAAATAGACATTATTTAATTATTCTAAAATTTTGTACTCAATTATTTTTGTACACTTTTTTCTTTTTAAGTACATATGCACGTCCAAATTTGTGTCTACACAATTATTGGTGCCACCAATATTCTTGCAAGTAAACATTTTCAAAACCTTGAGTACATTAAGGTTTAAGTGGTCAAATTTTGTACTATAATGAAAAAAAAGTAAAGTAGCTAGAGAAAGAGATAAATGGTTTGTCTCCTAAAAGTGGAAGTTAGAGTTCTTATATTTTTTTGGTCAAGTGTTGAAGTAAGAGTTTAATCATATAGAAATAGACAATGAAACACATAGTAAGGGGTATATTTGATCTTCTTTAACAAAAAAATGGAAACCCATTTATTCTTATTTTAATTTCATTCTCTTTTTCAATTTTAATTTTGGTATGTATTGTTGGCCCCTACTCTTTTTATTTTTTCACCTTCTTACTTACTACAATGTTGAGGAAAGAGAAGTTTCACTTTTCATGTGGAAGGGGTCTACACACTCGCTCTATACCATAGGGCAATATATAGGAGTATTTTAGGAAATTCACATACAAGTAGCTGCTGAAATGGTTTAGCCCAAAATTGATGAGTACAGACCATTATGAAATTGAAAGCTTTGCAGGTTGACCATGAAGTTGGAGAGAATCACTGGGATTTGATCATCATTGTTTTCATGACCATAAAGTGAAGTTTGTTGAAATCAAGGGTTAATTTTTATTTTTTTTATCTTTGTAGTTAGAATTATGTGATTTGCTAGCAAGGAAAAATAGCGCTTAATTTCACTCTATGTTTAAATCTGAATCTTCCTTGTTTGTATGAGTTTTAGTAATATTTATCATTTTATTTATAGATAAAAAAATATTCTGAAATTTGTTTGGATGGAAAAATGACATACTAGCATATGTACCAATCAATTAAAATTGATGAAAACTCTAATAACGATTGAGTGTCTTCTATGTTTTTATTAGACATGATGATTGATGTTGATTCAATTAAAAAAAATGGTATTGAATAATAAATAAAAAAATTTAAGACAAAAAATGTGCAAATGGTAAATTACTGTCAGCACCTTAATTTAGACATATGTGACGAAAGTATATGTCTAAATTCTTGTGATGACATGAAAATTACTCGATTTAAAAGTCAAAGGAGAAGTACTAACCAAACACACAAGCCATATAAACTCTAATTCTACCGTACACATAATAAGTCTTTCAATTTTAGCAACAAAATGGTACAAGTACAACCCACAGCTGGCTTCAACATTTTTTCTATTTGGCTTTCATTAGATTAAACATTCTCTATAAAGTGACAACTTATTGGTCAAAGTAATAGAGTGTAGTGTACTACTTAAATCTTGATAAAGATATTTTATTACGAATTCAATTTCAACTCTGGAGCATGTGTCCTTCCTTGTCTTTTGTTTAGGAAGATTAAACTTTTTGATGTAGCATATGTATCCCCTCAGAGAGTAAGATGCAACTTTATATCTTAAAATATAAGCCAAAATTAATTAAATAAATATAAAAGATTCATTGGGTAAAATATGTATGTGTTGTATAAATATTACATGACATTGTAAAGATCACTTATTAGTAATATTGGTATCCAAAGTGTGGTATCACCATTGGAGATGTTCTAAGGGACCAACTCAAAACTTTTAAAATTTAAGAGTTTAAATTAAAATCGAAAATAAATATAAGGACTAAAATATGCAGTTAAGACTAAATAATAATATAATGAGAGTAAATCATTCTAATTTTAAGACCTGGAACTTCATAATTTCCTCATGTATTGTTGGAACCGGTAACAAAATGTTGTTCAAGAACCATATATATATATATGATCATTCTTTAAACTTTTGCTTCTAAGATCTTGATGTTTTACTTAAGAATCTTGGTGTTGTTCACAGCTGGTGCTACGAAACGAAAAGTATCAAATACAAATAGTATAAATGTATTGTTAGAATACGGTCTTTTATATATGCAGTGGCGTCTCCGAGTTTTTGGAGGCCCTGTGCGAAATATGAAAGTGGACCTTAATAAAAAAAACGTAATTTTTTTTATAAAAAAACCATCATCGATTTAAATTGCAAATAACATAAAATTATAATCATTCTTGTAATTAACATAAAAAAGATTCATAGTCTAACAATAACAACAAAATACATTATAGTTACTTTGCTTATAAATAAAACATTCACCACTTTACAGAAACAAAAGAACATCCCTATCAGTAATTAACTTTGGGAGAAAAAAAATGATGAGAATTGAGAATTGGGAATTGAGAAACACAATTAAAATAGAAAAATTGAGTTTTACATTGCAAATTTTAGAAATCCTAACTTGTAAAATTTAGTTTTTACCTTTGTTTCAACTTTAATAAAGTTTTTGAGAATAGAAGGAAGGAGGTTAACTGACGTTAATGCCGCCGGTGATGGCGGCAGGTCGACGCCTGGTGGTGGTGAATTAATGGAGTTTTTGAGAAAGAATACGTAGAACGCAAAACGCAAAATAGGCTTCTCTTGTCTGCTATTTTTTTTCCTTAGGAAAACGGGCTGGGCTGGGCCTTACTGTCTTTACAACATTTTCTAACATAAATAATTAATTTTTACACCCCCTAACTTACTAATACTACTACCCTGTAATTTTTTTTGTGGCCCTCATTTTTAAGAGACCTTGTGTCACGGCCCATGTCGCACATGGGCCTAGGCCGCCTCTGCATAAATGTTTGACCATTTTATTTGAAGAAGCTTTGAGGATTGCCTATCCTATAGTAAAATTTCCAGTCATTAAATTTACATTTGGGGAAACTCTATTCAAATTCACACGTGTATATTTTTCTCCTACACATTCGTATGTCAGAACATCGGTTGACCTCAATGTAGATCTTTCCTTGAGTGGGTCAGTCAAACAGGCGCACATCTTTCTTTACAGATACTCTTGTGCGCTTAAAAACATAAAAATGACATCCAAGTCATCTATACATTTGAAGCTTTAAAACTCTCGACAATGAATTGCATGCTCTCAAAATCTATCCAGACATACTTTATATGACAATCAGGACAGACTTCATCAATAGAAAATAAATTAACCATTAGATAATATTTAAGGAACAATAATTAAGATTATACATTTTTAAAAAAATAAAAATAATTATAGTGGTGTCTGACGTCAAATATTTGTAGTGCCTTGTTTGCAAATCAAAATTGCCATGAACAAAATAATAAATAAATATTTACCACAAAGAGTGTTGGAATAGGAAGAGTTGAAAAAGAACACCAAGGGTAAACAGTCACGTGACATAAAGTCATAAATAATTTATTCAATTATTTTTCTCTAAAAAAGTGGGGTCCAAATTATGCTAAAACAGTGTCTAGTGTCTGCTTTTCTCTAGTGTCCAATTCTAGGCCATAGTGGGGGATGTTGGAGGTTACCAAATAGAGAAAGTTTTCATGAGTGTGTACAAGGTGCATTAATATCAATTTCCATTTCTGGGTGTGGCCCTCACGGTATACAGTAACCAATAACCATCATCCAAGTTATGCCTTTCAAAGCCTATTTGCACATAATTCTTTAGATGATAGTGATATAATTTTTGTGAAAATTTTATTTAGATTTGTATTGGTATATTGTTGAGGTGAACAATTGTGACCCAAATAATGTTTGTTAAGTTTTTTTTTATATAGTATTGAATTAAACATAATTTGTATATTTATTAAAATTGTCCACGTCATCAGTATATCGGTACATGTTCAAATAAGATGTTTTCATTTAAAAATAATAATTTATTGCTAATCTATTGCATATTTTATCCAATTTAATTTTCTTTTATAATGTTTAATTTAGTTTTTTTTTTCTTCTAAATTTAGCAATCGTAGTAGTTGTGAAAAATATATATGTGTAGAAATCATGGGGTAAGAAAGAAGCATGAGTATCCTATCACCATCATTGAGCGTTGAGCTTTAAAAGATACTCTCATGACACTGCATATATATCATGTGCAACATTATTAAATACCCCTGTCATTTTATTTTTCACTTGCATTTGTAATTTTGGATACTTCTTTTTTGTGGTTTGGATTGGGGGATTATTTTTAGTTGGAGGAGTGTTTGCTTTTGTTTGTTATTATAGAAAAGAGATGATAGCTGTTGAGATCAAATGGTTGGTGAGATGAATTGGTCTCTATGTCTATATATGCCACCTTTATACAAACTACTGCGATGCTATTGTACGGGTCGTAACGTTATACCAATATTCTTTTAAGTTGTACTTTGCTAATTAAAATAAAAAAAATAAAATATTGCACTAAGGCAGTCATTTGAAAAAAAGAAGAAGACTTTCATTAATATTTAATGATTTATTTTGTATATATAATAGCAATTTTGAGATTTTTATAAGTTATAATTTATCCCGTATGCAATAACATATTTTTTACAAATGTATATATTTTGTAATTATAAATAAAAAATTTCGTATTTGAATCCGTATCATATTTTGTCCCGCGTATGATTTAATTAGTATATATGATAATTATTTTGAATTTTTGTATCGGTTATAATTTGTCTCGTATCTGATAGCATATTTTATTCAGTTTTTTATTTTTATTTTTTTGGTACAACAGTGTTTGATTTATTTAGTACATTATAATTATTTAAGTATAGATTAATGTAAATTTTGATATTAAAGTTAGCCCATATATGGTTGTTAAAATTTATGTCAGTTATAACTTATCCCGTGTAAAATAGTTTTTTTGAAGAAAAAATAATTAGTTAAAATTTGTCTCATATATGATAATTTTTTTGAAATATTTATCGGTCACAGTGATAGTTTAAACATTATATGATAGTTAAAATTTATGTAAGTTATGACCTATATACATATAATTCATGAAATTTGTTATTCAAATTTCAAGTTGTTCTAATTTGGTGGGAAAATAAAGAGTTGAATATGAGTATGACACATTGAGTAAGTGTATGACAAAGTTGAAAAGATGACAATGACATGTGACAATTACATTTAATATTTGACATAACAAATGACTTGGTTGACTTGGTTTAAAAAACAACCAGATTAGTTTCCATATAACCATGGCTTGCCAAAAAATAACTTTTTCTCTCACAAGTTTACAAAATGGCTTGGTTGGCTCACAATATAGCTCGGTTTGCAGCAATATTAGTTTAGTTATACAAATTTTGGACATCAAATACTCTTACTTTAGACACATGGCAGCATTTGAAGCAAAGTTATTTGTGAGTTTTCCGGAACAATCAACTTTCTTATATAGATTAGATGATTAGTTTGATTAGTAAAAGATAATTACTCACATGACAATATATGATAAACATTTTAAGGTATATATATATATCGAACAAATTTTGTCTTCAACTTTTAGTGCACAATTACAACTTTTTATTTAAAGAGGAATCGATTTGTTGGATGCTATCTAAGGGTCTTTGAATTCCTTCCGGGTCTTTATTGCTCAATATTCTTAGGTTTGGAAAAACCTATATGCAAAATAAAATAAAAATTATACTCCATAGAAAATAAAAATTAAATAAAGACCAAACTTAAAATCCTCATTTTATAGTGACCAAAACATATTTAACTCAACAAATTAAATTTTCGATTAATTTGTAAAATTTTATAATTAAACTAGCAATCAATAATAATCTTAGTTTATACATAGGTTTATTAAAACGTGGGAGAGAGTTATAAAGGACCACCAGTATGCTGAGCAAGTCGTTGAAGTCGATCACTGCATTAAGATCTTAAGATCAAAGTCACTCTGAAATGGAATATTATATAAAAAAAAAATGAAGCTAGAGAATTGCGTAGATATAGTGGTGAACTATTCTTCTAGCAACACTTCCTCAAACTATCTATAATATAATTTTTGTTATTGATTTCTTTGGCTCGCTACTGCTCTTTGGCTCCATGAAGCATGGCATGGTGTCATACCCTAATTTTGTCCTACCTTTTTTTAAAAAAATAATAAATTAATTTCTATTATTATTGTTGTTATTATTTAAAAAAATAAAATCAAAAAAATCAAAACAACAACAGCACAACACGTGCTGCTGCAGCCTGCATCCCATCCCCTTTCCTTTTTCAATTTCTTTATTATTATTATTATATTATATTATATTAGTATTATAAAAAAAGAAAAAAAAGAAAAGCAACAACAGCAACACAGTGCTGCGCCTCCCTCCCCTGGTTTTTTGGATTTTTGTTTTCAACTTTTTCCATTTTTAGCTTTGGTCTTCACCAACAATGTAAGCAAGCAAAAGTTCATGTCATTTCATTCTCCTTTGATCTTTGCTAATCCAATTTTTCTGCCAAAACATCAACAAATCCAATTAACCAATTAACCCAATGGTTACAAGAATTGATCAATACTCTCTATAAATTGAGAGCAGAGTTCAGAGCAAAGGGGAGGAAGAACGGAGAAGGAAAAAACCAAAAAAAACTCCTCTTTTCATCACTTTTTCCAAAATCCGAAATTGACTAAAACACCTTCCAAATTTCAATCTTCTTCACCCAAAAGCCTCTAAACACTTCCAGTAGCTTGAAACAACAATAAAAACGAAGGAAAACCGTCAAGAGGAGCATACACAAGATTCAAAATAGCCAAGAAAGGAGTAGGTGTTAACCCACCTAAGCAAGCCTCAAAACAAGTAGGTTTCTAAACGTTTTTTACTCATGAACACCTACTGAAGCTTTTCCAACCCTTAATTTTGTTTAATTCGTTCAAATGTGAATTTTAAAGTTTTTTTGGGTTTTAAAGTTTCGAACTTTTTTTGAGATAAAAACACCTTTTAAAAAATCTAAGTTTATATTCATGATCTACGCATGATTTCGAGCGAAAGGGTATATAAACTTTTGATTTTTGGTCAAGAATTGATGATGTTGTGTTTGGCCGTGAGCTTCACTTGAAGCTTTCATGGCTTCACGTGAAGAAGGTGAAGGAGGTTGAAGACGATGACGTGTCCGCGCGTCATTGGCTCCCTCCCAAGTTTAAAACATGTCTGTTGGATCTGGTGAAAGACTGAGATCTGTTTGATTATTTTAAAATCTAAGCCATCTGATGAATCAGAAAGCCCAGATCTGTGAAGCCTATCCCGCACCCTGATCCTGATGACACGCTGAATCATTTTTGTTCTGCTTGTTTTTTTGGACGAACTGGGCTGGGCTTGGTGTTGCAGCTTTGCTATTGCCTCACCCCCAGACCCCAGTTTACACCCCCAGCGGCGGTTTATTTATTTTTTAGTGCTTATTCATATAAGTGCTTATTCAAATAAGAGCTTGTTGTCTATACTTTGTTAGCTTGATTTGTTTCTTCTTCGTCTTGCTTAAATTTATTCAATACTTAATCACTAAATAGAATGAAAAAGGAATGGACTGACGTATGACTTTCTCTACCCAAATAGTTTCGAGGCCCTGACGTATGACTCGTGTCTCGGACCATTCTCATTCTCAAACCTTAAAACACGTAAAAAACATCTCTTAATCTTTTCTTTTGATTTCTTTAAATCAAACTAAAATAACTTAAGATTAAAAGGATATAAAAGGAAGGGACTGACGTATGACTTTCTCTACCCGGATGGCTTCGAGGCCCTGACGTATGACTCGTGTCTCGGACCATCCTCATTCTCAAACATTTTCACAAAAACTCATAAAATCAACTCAACACACTCAAACCTTTTCCACTGCCCTCGCGCGCAGTAAAAGTAAAACTCTTTTCACAAAACTGGTGACGTTTTTGTCCTTTCTCCGTAACACAAACAACGCTTAAGTCTCCACCGTGCGAGCATACAAGCAGCGTTTAAATACAAGAATGCAACATTCTTCGTAATACAAACCACGCTTAAGCCTCCGAAGTGCGAGCATACAAGCAGCGTTTAAATACGAGGATGCGACTTAGACGTCATGCGTCTAAAAGCAACCAACCCATAAACATTTTTTACCATGAACTACGAAACCCTGATTTTCCCACTGCACCTGGGAATACGTAGGAGCAGGATTCAACATCTTGTCGGGCACAATAATAAAAAACAAAACCTTTTTCCCCGCATATATAATAACATAAATAATAATAAAAACAAACTTTTTCTATTGATGAAGCAAGAAACGAGTAATCAAGCAAACATTAAAAAACACGTTAAAACAAACAAACATTTCCCTCTAAAAGGTTCCCGTTGAGTACAACGGATGTGAGGGGTGCTAATACCTTCCCTTCGCATAACCAACTCCCGAACCCATTTCTCACTCCTCAAGGTTTTCTCGATATTTTCCTTTCCCTTCTTTGGGATAAATAAAATTCGGTGGCGACTCTGTTTCTTTTCGAGTGTTCACACTCGAGGATATTTTTCGCGCCGCGACACATGGGTACTCCATTGAGAGAGTGCCTTTAACGGGTATTGGTACACGTACAAGACTCCTATGGTACGCACCCAAACCGTATCATTTTTTAAAAAATAATATTTATACAGGGTACCCATGGTGTACGCCAAACACAAAAAAGTGTTTTTTTTCTTCGGTTTTTAATTGAGAAAGAGTAAGACTTCTAATGAAGGAGCGACAAAAATGCAGGATATTAGTGGAGATGAATGTAATCTATTTAATAGAGCTAGTATTCTTGAAGTTGTTAATTTTTCTCTCAATGAACATGAACTAATGACGACTCTTTTTGAACAAATTGCTTTTAAGTTAGAATTTAAACGATTTGAATTACTTTTAAAGCGTGATTTTTTTTATGTTTAATTATTTATTTTAACAATGAATTTTTTTTATATAATTACATTAAAAAATTATCCTGACGTATCCGTACCTTCGTTTTTCCGTTGTTTCTGTTGCAATAGCTAGACTTGGAGGCTTTTCAACTTTCATTGAACTTCTATACTATATGTTATCTATATTAGTATAAGAAAATAGTTAAATATTTTTCTAGTCCCTATAAAATAGGGATTTTTTAAATTTAGTCTTTAATTTTTATAGTAGTTTTAATCCTTACATAAAAAAATTCCCCATAATTCTTAGTACCTGCAAAAATAAAATTTGTTTAATTAACTTTAAACTCTTAAATTTATGAATAATTTTTTGCAAACATGTTTAGCATTTTATAAAATGTTCATATACTAAAATTTAGAATTTTTTAACATGAGAAAAATTTAATATGAATTTTTAAGAATTCAAAAGTTCAAGATAAATTATAGTAAATTTGGATTTAAAAAGTATATTTTGAGTTTATTTTCTGCTAAGGAACTTTAACTTCTATTAACCCATGTATACACGGGACACATCATATATACATTCAATCATATAATAAGTATATTGATAAAAACATATATTGATAATATGCTGATTAATTATATGATATTAAAATAACTAAAATAACAATTTTTTTAAGGAACTAAAATAACATTTGAAGTATTGTTTGTTGTTTTTTGTATGAGTGGTTAAGGGAACCAATGATTTGTATGAGAAGGTAAATAAATTAAGGAATTGAGGCTACCGCTTTGGTTTTTGGGTTCGGGGGGTATCTGGTTTTTCCCTGGGGTGTGTTTAGTAATATTTCTGCTATGACTGTTTTGGGCTGCTTTTTTGTTGTTTCTTTTTTGTCTGGTTGGGCTTTGTTTTTATTCATTCTTTTTCGGTTTTGATGATTTCTTTTCCGACCCCCCTCCATTCTTTTATACCTCCTAAAATTACATTTCATATGTTTGAGACCAGCTATAATTTTTTCAGCAATTTCTTAACAATAAAATTAGTAAAATGATATATAGACAATAGAACACATTTGTACCCAACATATATATATATATATATAGCCGGTGCATCACTTTGATCAATACATACATTAGAGACTTTATAATTTCACATATATGTAAACACAAAGGATTATGGAAAGGATATGTATGTAAGTTCTTAAGTTCAACAAATTCCAATGCAATAAAGGAAGAATTTTGTTGCTTAGTTGAAAGTGTTGATTTAGATGCATGAAATATAAAAACAAACATACACTATATAACTAAATTATCTTCAATTAGACCTATGTAGTCCAATGAACAATTCAGTCACCACATCTGAGCTTGGACTGCTTTCAGCATAAGGTTGATTTTCTCTCTGATGATCCTTTGCTGCTGGTTCTGGCTGTGGTTGTGGCTGCACACCAATGCATGTTAGATTTTCATTATAACTAAAGAACTTATAAAATAAAAATATTTAATATAGTAGTGACTATAGTTTATTTTTACCTGCTTAGAGAGCCTGGAATTTTCAGCAAGTAGGGCTTTTTCCTGAATATTGTTATTCAAAACATAGAAGTAAGAATATCTTTCTATTTTTTCTTTTCCTTTTCCTTTTCAATAAATAAAATAAAAGAAACAGATCAACATAAGGCATTTTTATCATGGCTCTGTATATAGATTCTGAATCATAGCACAATAGTTTCAGGATTTCTGCTAGTTACACTACATCATCCCAGTTACACCCAGTGGCGGAGCCAGGATTATATTGGAGCCTGGGCACAATTTTAACGCAATTTTTTTTGGCTAGCATGAGTCGAATAAGAAAAAACCAGCAAAACATGAGTCATAATATAAATGAGTCACATATGAATTAAAGCCAAAAAATGACACCATTAAGACCTCCTATTATACAATCAGGTCATTTTCCTCGTCTCTGAAATTAAATGATGCAAAATTAAGATATTAAATGACAGCATTAAGACATCATATTATACAATTAAACCCTTATTTCCTTGATATAGATCAAAGCCAAAAAATGAGAATGAAAGGGGGCTGATTGAGAGAAAAAAGGAGGCAGACTAAAAATTCTGCAGAGAGAAAAAATTGAGAGAACTTAGAACCAAAGTTGAGAAAGAAGCAGAATTGCAAGGAAAAAACATCAACCCTATAACACAACTGTTATTCTGCGCCCTTCTCTCAACCAATCATCATCATCATCACAAACCAAAAAAACCACCAATCACCTCCTCCAAACAACATCCCAATCTTTCATCGACCACACACAAAACAAAACCACCAGTGTTTTTCTTACATCTAAACTACTCATAGCTAAACAATTACACCAGAAGAACTATCACAGGAGACTAAAAACTCAAAACAAGGAAGAGGAAAAGACAAGGCAGAAGCGCAGTAGATTTTGCACATACAATTTTAGTTAGCTAAAACTACAACTTTCTTTTGCGCACAATTCCTACATCACAACATCCCAATTTTCTTTTGCGCATAAATACACAGAACATTTTGACTAAATACACAGAATAATAAAACACCACCCAGATCATTATTAAGCTAAATTTCCAAACTTTGGGGCAACCCATTTAGACAAATCAATAGAATAATAATTGGGAATACCAATTTCTAAGTATTTTATGCAATTTCTCAGTTTTAGGGTTGCTTACTTTACCTGTCTGCGCTGAGAGAGAGAGAGAGAGAGGCTGAGAGCGGTGCGACGGATTTGAGAGCCTTAGATCGGTTTGGTTTGGTGATGGGCGATTGCTATTTGCTAGAGAAAGAGAACGAACGAGACAAACGAGACAGAGAAAAACCAAAACGCTTGTGCCTTCTTTCTTTTTCTTTTGTTACTTTTAAAATAAAAAAAAATTGGGGGTGGGGCAGCCCGGGCACGTTCCAGGGCATGCCGGGCGGCATATCCGCCACTGGTTACACCCTGAGATAATTTAATTAGCAAAATTCTCAAAATAGCCCTAAGATCAAACACCTTAGTCACTATTATAAGCAAAAAATTATTTTTTAAATTCATTAAATAACTGAATGTATGTGATCTATATATTATCGACAAGATACATCATTAGTTATTGTTGGGTCACAAGGGGACAGCCAGGGGCACCAAACTTTTAACCGAATGTATCTGTACAAGTGAATTGAACATCACACTTTAACCCAAAACCTTAAGACAATAGGTTTATGAATCCTCTCACTTATAACGTGTTCAACCTCTGCTATTTAATGAATCAGTGAACTTGTTTCACGTACGTGTGTATACGTAAATAAACACATACATAAATTCAGCTTGCATATGCATACATAAGTCAGGAATTCATGATTGTGCTAGTTTATTATCACATTGTGAATATGAACAACATACCTTTTCTTTTAGTTGCTCAATTTGATTCTTGTAAACCTGATTCTGAAAAATAGAAAGTTGGGATTCAAATTTATTATCTAACTTGAAAATATTACATATTTACATGTCACAAATTCAATGGATTTGTTAAGCTAACCTTTCTTGCTCGAACAACGCTGACACTCTTTTCCAACTGTTGTTCTATCTGTTGTAGCTCTTCCATGGTGCATGACCCCAAACCTTCTCCCATGAGTTTCCTGAAGGATGAATATATAGTAAACATGCAATATATTATTTTGTTGTCAATTTATTTAAATTTTTTGTTAAGATGAGTAGAAATTCAAGATGTTGAACCGTTTCGAAGCTTCAAGAAGTTCAATCTTCTTCATCAAACTTGCTGTTTCCTGCTTCATATTCTGCCATATAAATATCAGCCTTTAGGATTTTAATAAATCTTTATCATAAGAGATTACAAAAAGCAAATAGAAATAAATGGAATACCAACAAAAAATTTGTATGTCGCATGAACAAATTTTAAATGTATAGAAGTGTTGGAGTGTCAAGCCTAACTAAGAACTAAGAAGTATCACATTACCACTTATATTGTTATTGGTGGTAGAGCCAAAGAAATTCTAAAGTCAGGACAAAATCTCAATTTTACACTGAAAAATCTCAGTTTTGAACAAAAAGTATCAGTTTTGTCCTAAACTCACCCCTAAAAATACCAAAATTTTTGGGAGAGCCTGATCAAGTGTCCAGGCTTGCTGGGTGGTGGAATCGCCCCTGATTGTTACTCTCGACCAAATTTGGAGATCTATTGTGTTTTAGACTACTCTCGTGACCCAAGATTGGTACCTATGTTGTCAAAGAGGAAAATTGACGCGACGCGGACAACACAAAATTGACGCGACGCAGTAATGCGGGGAATCGCGGGCGCTATTTAAGCGACGCGGCGCGGACAATAAAAATAAAAATTACATAATAAATATCAAACTATCAATCAATCATCAAAATACATATACTAATAAAAGTAGCATAGGTCCCTTACATAATTAAAATACCAATCATCCAAATACTTACTACACACGGTAGTAGTATTCCAAAATCCAAAATACCAATAAAAAACAAGTCTTAAACAAAATATAAAATTCAAGGAAAGTAATAAACAAGCAAAAGACTTAAGTACTTAGTTCTAAACATCAAATATAAATTCAAGCGTCATTAAAATGAAACAAAGAAGCAGAGAAAGAAGAACGATGAAATTTTACGTGTCTTTGTTTGTCTCCAAACACAAAACGGCAATGAGGAATGGAGAGAAAGATGCGTAACAACAAGATAAAGAATTAGGGATTAACGAAATTTCACAATTATTCTCTAAAACGTTTAAAAATTAAGGGCAAAATCGTCGTTTTGTTGTTCAATTAAAAGCGGTGCTACGAAACTGCTACTCCTGCAACTCGCGATGCGCTATAGCGCCCGCTTCACATAAATATCGGCTGCTACACCTTGGATGGCCGTAGCGCCTTGGGGTGACTCGGTGACCTCCATTTTGTCGCGTTGCGCTGCTATACCGATTGTAGCGGCCGCCATTGACAACATAGATTGGTACTCACTTGAGACGGAGATTGTTAAAATGTCAAGAAGTTGTTGAACTAGACATGTTGAGAAAGGAGAACTAGAAGTTGGAAGTTGTTGGAGAATTAGAAGGAAATTTCTTTTCAGGGCTTCTTACTGGAAAGTTCATGTTGGAGACATATCAATAGCATGTTTGCTCGAAAGAGCAATCCTAGGGACACACCCTTCTAGCACACTCATCTAACACACTCCAATAGCAATAAACCACATCATTCACTTTTTCTATCCATTAACTTGCTACCGGTTTCATATTGAACCATTTGTTTTTTTTTTTATATTATTATTTGAATAAAAAAAACTTTTCATCTTCTTGGTCATTTTTGTTCTTCCCGTTCATTTCAATCTCCCACCACCATCTGTTTCGTTCCAATAATTCCATAAGAGAACTTGTTAGGAACAAACATTATTTTTTACTTACAATTTCTTTCATTCTCAATTGCTTTGAATTTGAACCCATGAAAGGGCTATCATCTGGGTACCCTTTATTTGCATATGGCTTTTTCGTAAAGGTTTAATATTTCCTTTCAATTTGATGTACCGTAAATGGGTTCTTTGGATTCAATGATGATGGCTAAAAAATTTCAGAAAATGAAGAGGAGCTTGAGGAGAGTACACAGTGTCGTTCATCACAGGACATCATGAAAGCGTCCAGATCTCGAGTATCATCCCATTCCCTTCAGTCCACACAAAGCCAACCATCGGAGAGTTACAACCATATCGTCACCGTCAGCTATCGTCCGGCCGGCAGCACGCTGGTCACACACCCATTGCTGCTGATTAATTTATTTTGTTCTCTCTTCCAACAAATCAATAATCCCATAGTCGATAATCACATAATTGCTACTTGCATAATTCAAAACGTCACAAACAACAATAGAATAACCTCTTTAATCCCATAGGCGGAGAGAAAGTGATCAATAATTGTAAGAAAATTATAAAAAAAATAGTAATAAAATAGAATAACCTCTTTAACCGGTCAACAGGAAAAGGTTTAAAATAATTAGCTTATGTGGCCCAATAGATTGAAGTGTGTTAAAGAGAGTGTGTCCAAGGGTGTTTTTTTTTTTTTTTGAAAGAGAGTGTGTCCAAGGGTGTGTTCCTAGCATTGCTCTTTTTGGAAATTTCTTTTCAAGGCTTTACCAATAATCCAAGCCAAAATTCATTGGTTTACAGTATGGAGGAGACTGAGCTAATTCAAAACTAGGACATCTTTTTCAAAATTCATAAGTTGCAATAGCAACATGCTATCCATTTGTCTAAGGAAATTTTTGGAAGAAATGTAACACAAGACAGACTATAGACCAAAACTTGACTAAGAATAACTCAGGAAACTCAGCATTCGCCTTGTAAGATGAGGATTATCTCTAGTATATAAACACTTAGTCAGGCCATCTCTCAACCGATGTGAGACTCTTAACAAAAACTTTGTCAAAAAAATCTAAAGGTATAATACCTGACAAGAGAAAAAGAAAATAAAGCAAACAACAATAAAAATAACAAGAGAGAGAACCCTTAATAAAGTGCAACATCAACAACATAATTAATTTAGTAAATTCTAACCTACTCTAATTCAAAAAATCTAAAATGCAAAGCAAGTAAAATGCATCCAAAACATCCCATTTCACACAAGACCGATAGAGGAAAGGATATATTTGTAATAGAAAATTAAAAATATGCTAGATAACAAATGTCAAGTAAGGGTGTATATTTATAGGTTCAAATAGATAACTCAGTAATCATTTTCAGGACATTCCTAATTTGTTTTTTTACCAAAGGAGCTTTCTAATTAAAACTCACTTGAACGTATTTTTCACAATTTTCACAAGAGAATGTGTTGCCGAGAAAGAAGTGGAGCTTAAGTATGTGAAAACTCCAGATGAAGTGGCTTTGTGAAAATATATGCAACTTGATCTTGAGTGTTCATATACTTAAAATCTTCTCTTCTTTCTCATGTTTTCTAAAGAGACAACCTTCACACAATTGATTTGGATGATCGATTGAAGGCATCCTTTCCACCATATTCTTTTCTCCACAAGTTTAAGTGTGTTATGTAGCAAGCGTGAGGTTGAAAATTCGACATTGTTTGTAAAATTGAAGGTTGAGCAGCATATAAGTTTGAGGACAGAAAAACTCCATGTCTTAAGGTTTTAAGTAAAAATGTCGTGTGTCTCTCACTTTTTGGTTACTCATGACCCAATGTGGATGATCACCCAGACTCCCTTCATGGCTCAATAATTGCAGAGTTTATGGTTCGAAGAAGGGTGATCATATGGTGTATCCCGCTGAGTACAATAACGGATGTGCAATTGTAAGCAGGTGAAAAAGCTTACGCTGGAGGGTCAACATAATTAATTGAATGAAATCACACTTGAGGGTCATCATAGCCTTTCTCCACAACCTCCCATACACCTCACGAGCCAAGCAAAACTTTCATGGAGTATTAAGTGTCTTAATCGTAAGATCCCATTAAAAATAAGGGCATTATTCTTAAAGTATCTATAGTCAAGCATTACTGTGAAGTGAGATAACATTATTGAAACTACTTTGGACCACATATGTGGATTCAAGTGCTTTATTGCCTTTCAAACGTTGTCCATAATAGGATGATTATAACGTTAGTTATGTTGGGTGGTCACGAGGGGGCAGCCAACGAATCATCCACATTGGGTTTAAGAACAACTCTACAAGTGAGTTAGACACCACACTTTAGCCCAAAACCTTAAGGTGTTAGGTTTATGGGTCCTCTCACTCATAAAGTGTTCAACCTCCACTTTTCTAAGCAATGTGGGACTTAACTCACACTTGCCACAACAATCTCTCCCTCAAGTGTGATTCCTCCAATTCATTATGCCCCCTCTCAAGCAGAAGCTTTATTTCATCCATACACTTGTACCGCCGTTAGTCACACTGTTCAACGGGACCCGCTGCCTGACCACCTTTGTCAGGAAGACTTTCGATACAAGGAGCTGGTCGAACCCTTCATCGAACCATCGACTTTGATACCACTGTTGGGTCGTCACGAGGGGGCAGCCAGGGGGATCATCCATATTGAGCATAAGAACAACTTCACAAGCGAGTTGTACACCACACTTCAACTCAAAACTTAAGGTGTTAGGCTTATGGGTCCTCTCACTTATTAAGTGTTCAACCTCTACTTTTCTAAGCAATGTGAGCCTTAACTCACACTTGCCACAACAAGTTGATGGGTGTAACAGCCCAGGCCCCCATCTTAGGCGGTCTCGGCACTGCCACCTTACGATCTTCTTCACCCCCATCTCTAGTGAAGTTTTTGCCTTCCGTGGGAATCGAACCAATGTACCATGGGGTTCAAGTACATGTTCAATCAATTCTCACTACCACTTGAGCTCCTTTTTTTGTAGCAACCCAGGGCCCCATCTTAGTAGGTCTCGGCACTGCCACCTCACGATCTTCTCCACCCCCCTCTCTAGTGAGTTTTTGTCTTCCGTAGGAATCGAACCTTGTACTTTGGGGTTTAAGTACATGTTCAATCCATTCTCTCGCGAAGGTGAGTGTTGTAAGTATTAGATAGTAAATAGTAACATTTATACGTAGTTATTTTTTATTGTTAGTATGAGGCTCATTAACCAAGGCCATTAAGTATAAATTTATCTCTTGCACCAAACAAATCGTCCTATGAATAGTTCATTATACATTTGAGCTCGATCTATATATACTCTTTTCATATACCAATTGTTGTTCTAAAAAACTCTGCTCCAAAGCAAATGTCAAGTACAATTCATGTAGATAACTCAAGAATCATTTCTTGGACCTTCCTTATTAATATCCATTTTTAGATATGTTCTACACTTTTTATAATTAAGGACCCATTTGTTATATAGATTAATAAGAGTTATTTTAAGTTTATATTTGTAAAAAGGATTTTGATGAGAATTTATTCAAAATAATAGAAGATATTTCCAACTCATTTGATACAAATTAAAAGAGAATTTTGTCAAATAACCGATTATCCAAAAAGCTTAAGCTGTTAGGATAGGGCCACATCAATGGTTTTATATTATTTCTAACACGCCCCGTCACGCAAGAGCCCAGTTGGGCTTGAAGCGTGGATAATGCATAAGCCCACCTACCATATGCTTAAATTCCACTTTTTAATTAGAAAGTGAGGGGAGCGAGGATCGAACTCTAGACCACTTAGTCATAGAGGCTTTGATACCATGTCAAACCAAAAACTTACGTTGTTAGGATAGAGCCACATCAATAGTTTTATATTATTTCTAACAAATTTTAACATTTTATAATGTTTTTCTTGTAAAAAACATTGTGTAATATTTTTTTTTTATCAATAACATTGTGTATTCTTTATTAAAGATTTTGACAAAGTAAAAATCACATTATTTTAAAAGATGTCTAAAAATGATTTTTAAAATACACTACTCCAAGTAGCTTCTCATTTTAAAACATTTTTGAAATACTTGTAATAAATTTCGCACCTTTAGAGCTAAAAAACTAATTTCTCATTTGAAGTCATCATTTTAAAACTTTATTTTAAAAAGGTTCTAACAAAATGATGAATTGCTTCAAAAATAATTGTTTTAATAAAAGTTGTAACAGACGTATCTTACAGCTAATTTTTCATGTAGAAACTCTAAGTTGTTTATGAAAAATTAAAACCTAAGTTCTATATTTCTTTAATTTCAAATTATTAATAACTTGGAGCTCTTTCGATTGATTATCCAAAACCGTTCACCATGGCTGTTGCTGCTACTATTTGACAATACAAGACGAGAGGACACATAAGGTGTTTTCTGGTTTGATCTCAATACCTTTGCTGTTAATTTTTAAACTATTGGGGTAGTTCATCTCTGTCTGCTGCTTTGCTCTGTCGGAAATCATTCACGTTCCAGATTCATCAAGTCCTGCCTCGACCCGATAATGTTTGAAAGGACTAGGTGCGTAGATACGCCGTGTTGGCGGTAGTGTCGTTGGTCGCACTAAAGGGTTCGATGATTATTTTGGCGTCTCTGGCGTTCGTGGTGCTCAGCTTCGTTGATCGACCATCTCTCGATCTGGCTTTCGAATGGTTATGCGTTGCTTTAGATGTCCAACAAGATTTGTTTCGCCAGAGGTTGATATTTCAATATCTGTATCATCCATTGATTTTAGACTGTATTGCTTGAAAAAGCATCACCGCTTGTTGCTTGCCGCATGGAGTAGTGTGAGTATGTGGCCAGTGTCCTTGTTAACGGTCGATCCATTCGCCTCGATTATCTAGGACTTCTATTTTACCTTTTAGGATTAACAAGAAGTTGGTATATTTTATTGTTCTACACGCTTTTGTGTGAACGCACTGGGTTAGGTCTATGTCCCCCAATTTTTGTATATATTTTTATTTTCTTTTTATTAATAATATGAGCTATAAGTGGAGGACATAGAGTGATAGGAATACCAACTAAGTTGGGATGTTTGTCCCTACTTTAAAGTCTAGATGCTATTAATTTACCAAAAAATATGTGATTATAGGAATATATTTTTGTCAAAAAAACGGAAATGTTTTATTTCGAATTATTAATAACACTTCTTATCTCAATCCAGAACAAAAACATCAACTTTAACAACTTGTTTGGTTTGATAGAAATACGAGAGTGTAAGAAGGAGAGGGAGAGAGAGACATTTTTGGGCTGATTTGAAGAGAACTTGAGAAGAGAGAAACAATAATGGTTGGTTTTATGTAGCTTTTTCTTAAATCAACATCAATACTTTAATTTATTCATCAAAAAATCAATACTTTAATTTAATAATTATTTATTTTAATCAAGTCATCAGCTAAATTTATAGTAATTAGACTAAAATAAAAAATTGAAATTAATTTTAGTCTTTTACCTTAATTTCAGGTAACGATTTAGTCTTTTATCTTTTTTTTTACATCTTTTTCTTTTCAAGCTTCAAATTTATTATTTTCTTTTACGGTATAAGATATATTTATGATTGAAAGCGAACAAAGAAATAAAACTATAAATTTTGGAGTTTGAGATTCATATCCAAACATGAAAAGGAAAAAAAAAAAGACTAAAATGCTAAAAAAAAGAGGACTAAAGTAATTGAAATTAAGAGACTAAATATGTAATTTTGCCTTAATTTTAATAAGAAATTATAAATAAATGATATCTATACTCTTCACGAAGGGGCTATCTACACTTTACGCTGTTGATACCCACTTTTTGGTGGTTCGCGTTTCTGCCCCTTTCTGAACCGAATTGCTGCCTGCTCTTGCTCGCCTGTCGCGTTGGGTGTGGTCCGGAACGAAGATGGCAGGTTCTTTCCCTCCCGCTTTATAAATATTGCTTTTTAGATTACGGTTAGCTTTTCAGATCTGTTCTCTTGATTCAGATTGCTGTCCTCTTGGTTCAGATTGCTGTCCTCTGTCCATAACTAATACAAAATCTGATTGTTGTAGTATATAAGTACCTCATGCCGAATCGAAAAAACAAAAGCTGGGTATTTTCGGTTTGGTTCTTGAAGGAGTCAACACAATGGTTAATGCTTATAGCAAAATAAGCTATGGTCGTGTTGGGAAATTGGCATGGTTTTTGAAGGTTCGTCTTTTTCTTTATCTTTTCACAAGTAAGTCAATGCTTCAATGTTCATTATTCTTGAATTACGTTTACTTAATTTGTGAATTTAGGTTTTATTAATTCCTAATTTTTTGTCTGAAAAACCCCTGTTTATATGTTGATTTACATGTTTAATGTGTGTTTCTTCCAAAGTTGTTAATTAGTGAAGAACATGGCTGGTGTGTAACAATTCTTTCTCTAAATTAGACAAGAACAGGTCTGATGTTTCTTCCAATGAATGCATTTTAAGGTTTATTGCTTTCTATATTTCCAGTCTGGTTTATTGATTATTTTCTGGTCAGTACCAAACTGATACAAAAACTAATCTTTGTGTGGCCAATGCTTATAGCAAAATAAGTGATCTTCGTTTCGGCAAATTTCCATGGTGTTTGAAGGTTTCCGTGATGCGTTTGTGGATTGTCGAGTTCAATCTAATACCTGGCCGGGATAATTCATTTGAAATGGTGGTTATCGATGAGAAGGTACAATAGCTTAATTAAGTCATTTTTTTAATTTATATGTAATGTAATTATGCTTATCTACTTAAATAAAATTGTTTATCAGGGTTGCAAGATTCATGCTACTGTCCAGAGGCACCTGATTCATTTGTTTAAGGGTGTTCTTAAGGGTGCACCTGATTCATTACCGGTAGTTGTTATCCAATTTGGAAAAATTAGATATTTTAGGGGTAAACCTTTTTGTTGTTAACAAGTTATAGATGTTGTTTTTGTGATTGTTGTGTTAAGGTTAATATTTTAAGTTGTTAATTATTCTGCCTTAGAATTTCTTTTGATTTTTTTTATTGTGAAAGTGAGCACTCAAAGTATTTGAAGAAATGTCTCAATATGAAAAATTGATGGCTTTGTGGTCTTATTTTTTGTGCTTTCATATATTCATAATTGATATGGAGTAATTTTACTTGGCTTTTTTTCTACGAATATTAGGTTGATCAATATATGGTTTTTTCTTTCTTTCTCTACAACCTATATGTTCCCTAACACTTTAGGTCTTTTGATTATGAAAGGTGTACATGGATTTAATTCAGTGGTACACCTTCTATATGCATAACTTGGAGGAGCTTAACAAATGTTGGAGTCCAAGGCTTCTTTCTTTGAATATCTGGCATTTTTTCCAATTATATTCAGTTTTCAGGTTCATTTTTCCTCTAAATTTCAATTAGGTTCAGTTTTTATTTATTAATTAATTTGGATATTTTGATCATTTGATAGTGGAAGTGGTAAGAGAGTTATATACATTTTTTTATCCTACTGATTTTTTTCAATTTTTGTTTATATGTTAATGTCTTCTTGGTTTTATATGTTAATGACTTTCACTGTGTCCATCTTTCCTTTTTCCCATTTTCTACTTATGAGTTTCACTTTTGCAAAAGGGTTTAATTCAAAAAGATTTTGTTGACTTTTGCAAACTGGATTATTTCTTAAATGCTATCTATATGATTAATGATCATATGAGCTGGGTTTTGATGGTTTTCTGTTGTGTTGTTTATTCCAGATTTGGAAGGTAAGTGGTGATCTGCATTGAACAACAACAGGTTAGACCTGCAATTTCAAAGGTTAAATAAAATGGTTGCTGTTTTTTATAACAAAATTTGGATCTTCTTGCATTTGAAGTTTTCCTAATAGGTAGACTTGATGCTCTCTCTCTCTCTTTGGAACTTAAATTTCAATGTATCCAAATGTGAAGTTAAGAAAGGAACTTAACATGTTTGTGAAAATGTACTCCTTCTATCTCTGATCATTCACCGGATTAGAATGGAAACTTGAAAAATAGATACACAATGACTTATTGGTTTAAATCTATTAGAGTCCCCCAAACAAAATGTAGTATAAATATGGTGTAGGTTGATTGACCAAAGTTGTTCATTCCAATAACTGTTTTTCTGTTGTTTTTTCCCACATGTAGTTGCTCTTACATCCTTTTTTTCCCTTTGGTTTTTGAAAATTGGAGTGTAATTCATGTTTAAATTTTTTGGAAATAAATTAGACTGACTTATGCTCTTAAAGTTGACATCGAATGTTAATTTTTAATTGAATAGTATGAATTCGCACTTGCATTTTTCAAGATAGTACGACATTCATGAATATAATCTTTAGTTACTATTTTCCCTTTGCATGAATTGTGGACTTTGAATGACTGATTATATGACTGATTTTCTAATTTCAATCATATGTTTGAATCTGCTTGAATGATAGTTTATAATATTTGAATGGTTTGTCTTCTTTAACTCCATGCTTGGGGTTAGATTAGATGTGTTGAAGCCATAGTCTCATTTTGAATCAGCTCCATAAGTTTACAATGACTAGCTATTCATTATCTTTTTTCTAGGTGAAATGAAAACCACATTGAATTACAAAGACTAACATTTTCATTTATCTTTTTCCCAAGATACAATTCCTTTAATTATTAGTCATTATCATGTTTGTGTATTTTGAAATTTGGATTCAATGTATAAGTATTGAACTGAAACTTGCAAAATTTCAGATTCATTGTCCCTAATTTAATGTTTCCTTTTACTTTGTAAATTTGTAAACCTCATTTTGTTTCTAAAACTTTTGCGAGGTTCAACATTTTCTGATGTCTTAATTTGGAGTTGTACTCAGATTTGGTTCATCTCGTGCTTATCATTAGTTAGATCAAGCATTATAACTTTCTACATTCTTTCTACTGGTTTTGTACATGTTGTCTGCACGTTACTTTTGTCTCAGAGTGCTACTTTCATGACTGTTACCATGGAGATTAACATTAGCTGAGTGGTTGCTGTCATGAAATTTTAATATTGCTATCATAAATAGTTGAAGGGGAGATTAATTAAAGAGGATGAAGGGAGCATAAGTCAAACTATGAGTGCATAATGTAATTGGTTCCTATCAAGTTTCAATGAAGAATTGGAAGTAGAAGGTTATGATCAAATGGTGAGGATCGTTGTGAGGTCATTTATTTTCTTTCTTTTACTATTGTTATTTTATATTCACTTTCTTTTACTAATGTTTGAGTTGACAAAGACTGTCACAAGAAGTTTTCATATGGTTAGGCAGATATTAATATTAATGAGGTAAATGGTTTTCAATGCTTATATTCATGTATGATTTTAGCTGCTTCATAAATTTGAAATTCTAAATCTTTAACTTCACTTTTTGCTCAAGCCTGTGACTATTCTCAACAAACCATGTTCTCAATCAATGGTAGTTCTAACTAATTGAGAATTTGAGCCCTTTATACGTGAAAGGTAGTTTTATTTGACTACTACTTTTGATCGGAAATACATTAAAGACATTGAGATCTTTTTTTTTTGTTGAAATTTTCTCAAACAATGGACTTTCAGATTTGATATGAGAATGAATATGTTAGGCCAGGTGGGACTAAAAGTGTATAGGATCTTAATTTTGTTTCAATGTCGTGGTTTGTTAGATTAAGTTAGATTTACGTTGACTTTTTTGTTTACTAAAGTACATTTAAATACTTAACTAAATGCAGTAGAGCATTTTCTATTCATATTATCTCCAGTTTAAATGTTCTGAAGCTAAATTGAGGAGGGAAAACTAAGAAACATTATTTTGTCATTTGATTAAACATAGTTGTTTGTATGTGATGTGTGTTCAATCAGAATTGGTTTTCCATCTTGCTGAATCTAGGATTGTTACATTACAAACCCTGTAGCATCATGCAGATGCCCTTCAGCATGACCCAATGGGTGTAGGGCTTACAACAATGGGTTGAGTTTACTTTCACTATATTAGCTCTGATTATGTTACATTTTCTGCACATGAACTATGGTTTTTATTGCCATTATATATAAGATTTTGAATTAGTTAAGAAAATTGTGTTGGAAGTTTGAGAGCTATTACACCAAAACTGGTGCATGTATCTTGGATGAAACATGTTGCATTTTGTTACTTTACTTTCACAACTTTCATACAATATATTTGACTTACTTCTTTTATTACAGGTGCACCTATAGTATGTAAGCTTTTTGAGAAGATAGACACTGATGCATATATGATGAGAACCTTGAGGGATAAGGAGAAGAAAAAGGAATAGAATGGTAAATTGATGCATAGTATATGGAGGATCGTTTAATGAATATATATATATATATATATATATATATATATATATATATATATATATATATGCTATCATACATTTAAAACAACATATTAATTTAATCTGTTATTATTGTGCAATGACTTTAATTTTGAATTTAGAGTTAGACAAAAGTTATGTATTTTAGGGCTTTACGAAAACTATGATTTAAATTTTTTTCTTATTATGTTTTCTATCTTTGGTTTGAATCTTCCTAAGCCTATTTTGTCGTTTCCCGTGTTAAAACTCGAGCTGATTTAAAGATATTAATAACAGATGATAGTGATCGATCACAAACTTTTACGATCAATGTTGTGTATCCAAAAGTTTGTCAACGCATATACGTATAAGCTACTAAATTGTAATGAAATACCATTTAATGTATTTTGTATTAATTTTCGTTTAAAGTTTTTTGTATTTTTCTTTATGTTACTTTTTTGGATTAAAAGAGGGCTAAAGCCTGAATAAGAAAATAACATATTAATCAAGTGAGGAGTGACAACTCCAACAATATCAGCAAAAAAAATATTCTAATTTGAGCAGGAACTTGCTCATAAATAATCAAATCACGACCACCATCACATCCCTTATTAGTCAAGTTGTCAGCACATGAATTGGTCTCGTGATAAGAATGACAAATGAAATAGAACCAATGTGTTTTTTTTTAATGGTCGTGTGTCTAAGTTTTCTTGAATTATTGGTCGAGTTTCCATAGGCTTAGCCGACCTACTGTGTCTAGATTTTCGGATATTAAGGGATGTCTTCACATTTTTTTCACCACCAGTATCTGGCCTATTGGACCGTTTAATCTGGTTCGGGATCTGTTATGGCATCAACCGGTTCCAACCCCCTCCCGATTGCAGTTGCGAGGGACTGAACAGTGGTCTTCCCTATCAAATCCAATGTCAAACACCACTGGACCAACTAACGATTAGCTCAATTCTTTTTTTTATTTATGTTGGTTTTCCCCCTACTTTTACATTTTTAATTCATTTTCTGTCAATTCACACTTATTTGCTGGCGTGTGTGTTAGGGACTTTTGAACTACTTTTTTTATATGTTGTATTTTCTTGATGTGAGAAATATTTTTAGGGCTAGATATTGTATACTTGAAGTAGCCTTTTGTTAGTCTTTATATAAGAATATTAGGGTTTTAAGACCTAAAATATTATCCTACCCCCTGTAATTGTGACAACTGTTGTCTGATGGCAGTGCGACAATGTACATATCCCTTCGGGATGGTAATTGTCTGTAATTAGAATGTGTCAATTGTATTGTCTGCTTTGTCAAATATAAATCCGGTAACCCGGTCCATTTTGCGAATGAACCCTTGGCCCAATCCAAAATATATATTATTCAAATAATATGGATTAAATTTTATAAATTTTATGCGCCTACTGATAGTTGTGTTTTTCATTTCAATTGATTATTTAGATTTTTTTATTTATTTCATATTGAGTTGCTTTATTAACTCACTTAATTATAAAACTTTGGTCAACTGTTTTATTTAATGTGGATTTTTTTTTGTTGCACTAATTTTGATTATGTATTACATTTTTTATTATTTTAAAATTTTGTGCGATATGAATTTTGTAGATATAATGGCACACTCATGAACAGGATAACCAACCGACGTTGATCGTTATATGTATTTTGTGTGTATGGTCATAATCAATTTTTTTGATTTGTCGCATTAATTCAAATATGTGTAACTTTTTTTTTATCATCTCTAAATTCCGTGCGACGCACGGGTACTATCTAGTTAGTATACATAACAATACTTTTGTCTTTATACAAATTAAACACATCTCTTTCTCTTCTATTTCTAATCAATACATTAAATTTACTCTATTTTTCCTATCTTTCTCTCTTTTCACACTCTTACTCTCCTCACTTTTTTCTCTTTGCAACCAAACACAGTCTAAATGGATCTCTTGCTAATTGACGGTGAGATTGATCATGTCCCTCGAATTAGTCGATTCTTGAGCTGGATACCAACTTTAAAATACAAAATAAAAAAATAAAGGAAAGATTGAGATTTTATAAATTCCCAAGTTAAGTTGCGTGAATTTTCACTCAAGCACTAGATTTGAGTCACTTATAGTTATAGGTGGGCTGAAATTGAATGAATAGTTAGGGCTTAAAAGGGACCACAAAGGAATGCATTTTTTTTTTCTTCCAAAACCACATGGAAAATAAAATTATGGGCAAAGAAAAAGCATGTGTAAATTGCATGTAATCATATACTATAAAGCATTTGAGGATCCACTGGATATATCATCATACATAACATAATAATTATTCTAATACTATTTCATTGAATAGGAATGCTGAAACAATGAAAAATATGGGGGGTGTTAAAAGAATAATTACCTGCATGTTTTGTTCATCTGATCTTTGAATTGGTTGAGCACTCCTGGTATTCCTGCGGTAGCGTTCAATTGTGTCCTGCATGCTGTTACATTAAAGACAATATTACAATTAATCAAAGATCAAAATATATAATAAGTACTATTTTTTTTTTATCAAAATACTTTTTTAAGTATTTTATTTAAAAAAGAAAAATAAATCAACAAAAAAAAAAACATAATCAGTGTGGTTCTTGCATACAAAATTTGCTATTTTAGTACTCTCTTTTTCTCAAAATATAAGTCAATTTAGCAAAAGACACAAATTAAGGATCATAGTTAATTTTGCTGATTTGATAAAAACTATGGTATTTTTACACCGGTTCTTCAGACTAGCGGTTCTGCGTAGCTGCCCGGACCGGTGCTTGGTCCAATTCTCGGGGTTGAACCGACCGGTCCAGTCCGGTTTTTAAAATGGCTCTTGATGATAGAACTGAGAAGAAACACAAGAACATGACTTTTGTATATGAGGAAAGCCTTAATAATGATGATCTATCAAAAGCCATAACTCTCATTAGCAAAAATTCAACAAATCTTTGAGCAAACTTCAAGCAAGATGGAGGACAAATGTCCCAGACAAGATGTCCAACATCAAGCTTCAGAGTAAAGTCAAAGATGATGACAGTTCTGACCAAGACAAAGGTATAAGGTGTTTCAAGTGTGAAGGATTTGGACACAGACCAAAATGTCCCAACTATCGCAAGAAACAGAAAAAGGGAATGATAATCACATTGTCAGATTCTGAAGATGAAGATGAAGGAGAGACAACCAATAATGCATTCACTAGTAAATGTGAAACTAATAATGAAATAAGTAATGAAGATATCTTATATGAAGAATTGGTCGAAGCTCATAAACACCTAAACATGAAGTTTGAACATTCATGAAAAGTGATAGAACAACAAGAGAAAATCATAAAGAGACTTGATCAAAAGAAGGTTGAACTAACTGCCACTATTGATAACTTAAAGGAAGATATAATCTAGTTAAATTCAGAACTCATAGAAGTAACAAAACAGGTGAGAATGTTGAACAAGGGATCTACCTCCCTAGATGAACTTGTTGGAGTTGGAAAAATGCCCAAAGATGTAACTGGACTTGGATACAAGAGAGGCAAGACTGCTCCCATGAAGACAACTCAGAAACAAATGTCAAACTAGATGTACCAGCATTCTGCTCAACAGAAGAACCAGAAGTTGTAACATCCCAGCACGCTTAATTGTGGAGTTCTTATCAAATGAGCTACCGAAAAGAAGATGCATCTTGTTAGTATAGGTAGTACCAAACAATTCTGCTTGGTTCGTTCCCGAACCACATCGTACTAGGAGAGGTCTGTTCTGATACCAATTGTAACATCTCAGAAGACTTTATGCATTGTCAACTGACCCTACAAACCAACACGAGTCTTTTCAGCGTATCTTGTCCTCACTCGTACGCTTTCCGGGAAACTTCCCAAAAGGTCACCCATCCAAAGACTACTCCAAGTCAAGCACGCTTAACTGTGGAGTTCTTATCAAATGAGCTACCGAAAAGAAGATGCATCTTGTTGGTATAGGTAGTACCAAACAATTCTTATATGCCTTCCTTCAACCATGCAGTCCCATACTTGCACGGTCTCAGGATCCCTCTCATTCCGATGTGATTCGTTTTTGCCTAGAAGCTGCCAGGAGCCGCTAATTTTCATGCCTCATGCACCAACAACCACTCCTCACCCTCGTCAGACCCGGACGTTACAGAAGTTAAACCACATGTCTCAACATGTGTTCCCCCAACACAAAAGCAACAAAGAAACATCTAAGAGATGTGATTGTTGTGGAAGAACTAGACATATGAAGAAAGTATGGAAGGCCAAATCTACAACTTCAAACTTACTGGCTCATACTCCTATCAAAATTCCCTCAAAGGAAGATTGGTACTTTGACAGTGGATGCTCTAAACACATGACTAGGATAAGATGTATCTCAAAGAGGTAAGACCTTTTTCATAAGGTTGTGTTACTTTTGGTGATGGAGTAAAAGGAAAGGTCAAAGGCATAGGAAAACTAGCTGATTCAGATTCTCCATGCCTGGATGATGTATTACTTGTTGAAGGGACAAAGTCAACATACAAGTGCTATTTATGGACACCTCAGAGTACAAGTCAAAGTATAGCTTGCTTGTTTGCCAATGAAAGAAACGTCAAGATGGTCCAACATTTGTACACTGCATCAGAAGTTGAATCAACTCAGGCTGACTATGGAGAAGGAACTTTGAAGTTCCACACGCCATCGTGTCGCATTTCAGAAAGAACCAAAATAGAAAAATAAAAAACTGAATTGTTTATCTTAAATCTTAAGACATGAATTTAAGTTAGAATGGACGGGTTCGGATTCTATTTTAAAATTGATGTGATGTGATTATCTTTGTAAACAATTTGAATTTTAGCCATGCAAATAAAGTCAGGATCGATATTATAATATCCAAAGTATTGATCAAATTCAGCCAAAAAATGTCAGGATCAAAAGTCTATACAAGCCGAAACAGTAGGGTGAGAGAAAACGAAGCTTTGTAGCAAGTGGATAGGGATCACTGAAAACATGCATGCAACGTAAAAGCAAAACGATGTCGTGCTATGCTTCAAGCATTCAGTCATATTTATTATATTTGAACTTTTATCTCCTTTATACTTTACTTTGAGATTTTATTTAACACACATCATTTTTTTTTTTTTTTTTTGGTAACTAACATACATCATTTATGTTAGAAAACAAATCCAACTCTAAGATAACACGCACAAAAACACATGTGAGTGATAAATTGTGCATACGTCTCATACAACATACCTCCGTATTAGAAATAAAATGTTGAGTTTATATTTTAAAGTATTAAGTATGTTCCTCGTTTATTTTTTTGTTTGACAAACTCTCGATACTTCATGTTGATGCATCGTGAATTTGAGGGGAAGTGTTAGATATTAGTTTGGACTTATATCATTGGGCCTTTATGTTTCTAGTCTAATTATTGCTTATATAATGTAATGAGTAATATTAGGATGGGAAAGCCCACCCCCTTGACTCAATGCTAACGTAAAAACCCTTAACCCCACCTTAATAAAGAGTTTAAGCCTGCAAATGCCCTTATCCTATATATCCACTAAATATGCTTCTACTTAAGTTCAAAAAGCAAAAGCAAGCAAATGGTCATAGAATAGTCATGTATATTCAATGCAGGTCTAAAACACAGTTATATTGAATAGTTAAAGTCGGGCATTTAATATCATCTAATTAATAGTGATAATTCAATAATAGAGTTAACATTTTAGCTTGGAGCTCAATTAGTTTGAACTAAGAGTTAAAATAAATGGTTGGAAGATTTAGGTTTAAACTCCACTGAAGATGTCAAACTTCAGCTCCCTTATTTGTGTGTGAATTTATAATGATTTTGTCATTTCGTTTATCTATAAAAAAAAATTCGCTAAAAATTTCATCGATAATTAAATGTAACTGATACGGCTTCAATTGATATAAACGTGTTTCGATTTTAGAGACAAAATTGTTGAGTCAATAATGTTGGATATTTTGGATTTACTTTAATTATTTATTTAAAATATAATTAAAAGTGTATAATATCAAATACAATTATATGTCATGTTTAATATAAGGCTTAATGTTGAACGGGCCGTGATGGGTTGGGCCGTTCTTTCTAGTCAGCCTATTGAGAGGTCCTGCCTCCACTGATGAGTATATATTCTAGCCGTCCCATTAAGCTAGATACACTGAAAAACATAACACACATAAGGACTATCAGTGAGAGGTAGAAACACCGTCTCAACTCTCTTACTCTCTCAAATTCAATTAACGAAAGGATTGATCCGCTGCCATTCCAGGTACACCGTTCCCATGTATTCTCTAATATTACAATATGCTATAACTTGTATCTATTGATCTAAGGTTATTATAATAATAAAATTCTTTCAATCGGTATCAGAGCCGCTTAGATACATTTTATGGCTATTGTTTTGAATCGTATGAATTGAATCATCTCTATATGACATGGCTAATCTCGTTACACACAATTTCATACTATGCTGCTTGATCTAAGTAATTTGGTACTGTGAAAATTGGTTGAAATTCATGTGTCAATTATCCCAAGAACAACGTGTTTTTAACCTTTATAAAAGAAAGTAACGTATTCTTGATTATGTCCATCGATTGATACGATCAAGCCATAACTTCGGTTTCCTCTGGAGGGGTTATGTTCTCTTTTGTTTTACTTATACTCCCCTTCGTGAGAATGATACGATTTAATAAAATTCTGAAATCTTTGTGATTATTTTGTTTTCCATCGCGGGTTTAAGGTAAACAAAGCAATTTTCTCTCTGTATTGTCAACACTCCTAAAATCGAAAATTGTTTCAGGGGTTATTCTTATATATGTTGTGGGATTTCTATATTGGAAAAAAAAAATAAAAAAAATAAACTTTTGTTTGGCACAGAACATGAGAAAGCAAAGTTTCAATCCTTGTTTCACATGAACCCTAATTTTCAGTCTGCTTTTGGATTGATAATTCTTAAAATTAACACCGGACATCTTTATAAAATTCAATGACGAATAAAATTCAATATAGATCATTGTCTGATTCTGCCTATTGAGTAAGAACGAACCGGGTCTAACCGCGGGTCAATTGCGACCCGTTTCATTTTTCCGGGTGTAGAAGAAGCAAATATGGTTTAATTTTATTTATTGCAAACCCACTCACGGGCAGTAGCACGTGTGGCGCGTGCTTATTCCTCTCTCCAAAATCTTCCCTTTATGACCAATTAATTTTATTCAATTATTTTAATTATTTTGGTACGATTTTGGAAACTCTTGATAAATGGAGATATTGTTTTGAGAATAAATTATTTTGAGATCATATATATACTCAATTCTGACCGTTTTGTGTGTGATTATTCCTTGACTTCATTATATACCTCAATCTTCCTATTTACGTTGTCAATAAGGAATTAAATTTATTCCATAAACTTAATTTTGATAATTTATTTTAATTTATGGAATAAAATTATGATTTCATATATGTTGGTGTTTATTAAATTTGAGAATTGTACACTATTTTACATAATATATTCTCAATATGAGTCTAAAATTTCGGTGTAAAAATGTTTAAATCAGTAACATCGATGCAAATTTTATTTTAAGTGTTACAAGTGTAAAATTATTTTAGACTCAATTTTATTAATTCAGACACCTAATATTTTATATTCTTGCACTTAAAAATCAATATCAATTCTAATATTCTATGTTGCCTTATTGTTATGTCCACTTGTAAATTCTTAAGACAAATTAAATTGCAACATGCTTGTATTAATTTATTAAAATAGAGTTTCCTGACTTGATATAACGGTTTTTTCTTTATTTGTTTTATGAACCGCTTGAGACGAAGTCGTAAAAGACTTCATGGAATCTGGCTAAAGTCATTAAAGCTTAGTGACTCTACTTATAAGGATCAAAGTCACACTCTATGAGGTCAGTGCAAATTTAATTATGTGGCTTGAATTATATAATTGCATATAAGGAGAAAATTCTTCATATATATTATATATATATTCCTGTCGTGAAAATATAAAGTGTGCAATTATATATATAAAATAAACTATTGTCCGGAATAATTTTGAAATTTAGAACTCTTTAATCTCTTATTTCTTGTTAATTAACTCCATTTAAAATTAAAAAACTATTTTGGGAGTATTTAAAATCAAATTATTTTGAGAGTTCTATTCTGGACAATTGTATATTTACTCTATTAATTAAATTCTTCCATTGATATTATTTTAGAATAAAGATTCAAATATTTAAAGCTGAACAATTCTTTCGCGACAAACATAAATTTAGACACTTGTCCTTAATTTTCTGACAAATATTAAAAACTTTCTAGTTATGTTAATTAAGTGTCTTGTCGCAATTCAATATTTGGATCAAGTTACTATTAAACTATGTATTTTATTTTATTCAATGATGCAATCTTGCATTTTTTATGCTAAAATTCTAAGTATAAATTAAAATTTATACGCCTCATTGTTGTTTATCAATTAAAATATAATCAAAACAAGTTTATTGAAATTGAGGCTATTTTAAAACTATTATCATCCTTGTAACGAAATATTTATATAAATCACATTGACTTATAATTAGAGTCTCATGCATTTCTTTTATAATGGTTTATTCTTTATGCATGGATATTCTGATATGATGTTATTAAATGATATTCTCGCCAAATCATCAAAAGCCAATGACTCTAAAGACAAGGATGAATGTCACACTCTATGAGGTTAGTCACAATTTAATCAAATTCTTTAACCTCTTGTGATTCATTAATTGTTATTGCATATATGAAGAAATTTATTTCTTCTTTCTCTTATGTTGTGCAATTATGTATATAAAAGTGGAATTCTTTTTCCAGAAAATTCTAAATAGAACTCTGTAATTATTATATACTGTTTTCTTACAATAATACTTCATTTTCAATTTATATTTAAAGTTATAGTGGGAGTATTTAAAACCTTATTCTAAGAGTTCTATTCTGGATAAAATACAAAGCTATTTTACACACTTTTATTTTAAATAATAACTCTTGCTATCATATTCTTTCGTATATAAATTCTAAATTCATATTTATGATGTGCTAATTTAAAATACTTTTAAGCATTTTTTCTATTACTTGAATATGACTAAAATTGAGTAAATTAAATAGATTGTTTATGCATGATATTATTTTATCATATTCTTTTTAAGCATAAACATTAATGATTTGTATAATTGTAATCTCACCTATCGTGGATACAATTATGCAAAGTATACTGACAAAAATTATACCCTATCGGTGTGTTGTTGTTAATATAATATTCGTTATTACTCAATGTACTTTAATTTTATATACTTATATTTCAAATACTCTGTCACTATTAAAATGTTGTGACATAAAAACCGTACATTGAAATGCTATAGTTCTTACTTACTATCCTTAATACCCTTTAATGATATTACAATAAGTAAGAAATTTCACTAAATATATTATAGCGCATGTAGCTACTATCTTAATTTTGCAATCCAATATTATCCTAATTTTAATCAATGAATTATTTAAACTTTATTTAAAAATAAAAATAAAAATTGGATTGCCATCTATCCCTAGATTTTGTTAAGTGGCGGACATAACCCTATCGGTGTGACGTCACTCAACACGATCTTCATGTGATAGAGAAATAGTTGAATATTTATTTAAAATATTTTCAAACTTTTAATTCAACTATCATTCTCTATCAAGTGGGAGAATCCTCACTATGTATTGTGTGACGTAATGGACATACCCTATCGGTATGACATTGCTTAACATGATCATCTTTCCTTGGTGTGAGAAAAATATCTAACCATTTTAAAAACCATTATTTGTCAAGTGAGGAAATTTCTACATGCAAATTAACTATAGCTAAGAAACAAATATATTTATTTGTTTCATAATTCTAGACATAAAACTACTGTAGAGACTTATATTGAGGATATTAATTATAGTCTTTTCTCATAAATTATTATATACTTCCATATCATTCTATATTTTTGTAAACTCATTTTGAAAAAGCAATATGTCAAAATCTCAAATGCTTAACAACTCTACCAACAAAAATTCTATTTATTTTATGTCATTATTTTAAATGGTTTTAAAGTGTACATTTGAGATATTCAATTTTTTTCTATTTTCACTATATTTGACATATTTCAAACTATTGTTATTTTTCAACACTTATGGAAGTTAATGACTATTTTCTCATATACCCTCAATAATAATAAAATGTAAGTCTCGTGTATTTCCGCTGCGTGTAACCAAACTATTTCTCAAATGTGTGTGTCTATAATTGTAGCATTTGAGTTTTATGAGTGATTTATTAAAACTTTTTATATATACAGTCTCATATCCTATTTTATAATACTAGAGACTTAATCTCACTCATATGATGATAAACCTTTTATATATGTTCATCATACTCTTTATATGATAGCTACTTTATATATAAAAATTCTTTTGAGAATTTTATTTGTTATAAGGAGATTTATATTATAAATTGTTAAGTAAAAATTAGCAATCTCCTTAATTCTAAATGCAGAATATGTGGTTAACCATGAAATCCAACACTCATAAAAATCTGCCATTGAAAAGTTTTGTATATATTGGATTTTATATTATTATTGAGTTACCACTTGTGTTAGTAATTTTGTTATATTCATGTGCAAAAATGTGGTTGAGTTTGTGACACTCTAGTATTGAAATAAAATAAAATTATATAACCACATATATATAGAAAATTTTGCACTAGCAAATAAGTATCCCACTGTTAAATATTACATATCATAATATTTGTATATTAGTGATCACTAATGAAAACACTAAAGAAAATTCCACTCATTCTTGTTTATATATGTGGGATCAGTGGGAGTGTGTACATAATATTATATACTATGAGCTCAAATAAAAATTTCACTCTTGTTCATATATGTGAGATCAATGAAAATATGTACACAATGATATAAACACAAAACTTAAAGTTATAATCTCACTCTTGCCATATACTTTTGCGCGCTTAATAAAATATGGCATATCTTAAGAGACTTTAAATTTCAGTCTCATTCTACTATACTGAGATATATATCAACTCTTTAATCTCGGTAAGCATCATAATTAGATGCTTAAGTCAATTTGTTGGAAAATGCACAATTATCTCTTAGCATGCAAATATATTGTGCTTCTCTTTTACCAACACTACACATTCTATAAGGTCATAAATAGTAAGTACTACGTATAATATCAATACTCCTATCGAGTATGATATTGTGTTCTTAAAGTACTTATGAATTGCATAATCATAATTTGTTCATTATTGACATTCTTGTGGCCATATTAATCCATATCTTATTTTTCTTTGAACTAAGTGTCTGTGTTAATCCAATTGGAGATTCTCCGGTCTCCCATTTCTTTATGGACTTTCATAGTCAAAATTTTTTGCTAAAATTTGGATTAATTGAATGTCAAACATTGTAGAACATTTATTGATTTTGACTAAAAGTAATTATTCTCTTAATAGGCTATCCCTATAAGGTAGTAATTACTTGACCTATGTGGATATTCTATGACTTTTATAAAATCAAGAAAACTCATTGGCAGAACCACTAACAACAGACTTATATATATTTGATTAAGTCTTCTATATTTTGGGTTAGTGGGAGTTTGTTGTAGCATTTCAGATGCATGGACCTTTATTGGATTACAAATTCTTAATTTTGTAAAGTTAATCCATATTATTCTATGTGAAATTTGAGGTTTAGCATGTATGATTTTGTTTGCCCTATCGGATTCAATTTCTGCACTGTTTAAATCTTATGTTTCTTATACTTTAGATTATCATATGTGAAATTCAAGGTGTATGGTGTATGATTTTGTTTGCCCTATCGGATTCAATTTCTGCACTGTTTATATCTTGTGTTTCTTATACTTTAGATGACATGTTTTATTATATTTGATAAATTTCTACCACTATTCTTATGTTATATTTTAAAGACTAATTAAAGTAATCTAAGTGGGAGATTGTTGGATATTTTGGATTTACTTTAATTATTTATTTAAAATATAATTAAAAGTGTATAATATCAAATACAATTATATGTCATGTTTAATATAAGGCTTAATGTTGAACGGGCCGTGATGGGTTGGACCGTTCTTTCTAGTCAGCCTATTGAGAGGTCCCTGCCTCCACTGATGAGTATATATTCTAGCCGTCCCATTAAACTAGATACACTGAAAAACATAACACGCATAAGGACTCATCAGTGAGAGGTAGAAGCACCGTCTCAACTCTCTTACTCTCTCAAATTCAATTAACGAAAGGATTGATCCGCTGCCATTCCAGGTACACCGTTCCCATATATTCTCTAATATTACAATATGCTATAACTTGTATCTATTGATATTGATCTAAGGTTATTATATTAAGTCAATTCTTTCAAATAAAACAAAAACCATGATCCTGCATAGTACTGATAAAAACTTTGATTGTAGTTTATGGACTAGGGTAAAGTTTATTCTCGTTTTAATAATATAATATAATATAATATAAATATTTTTTCTTATTGAAACATTAATATTAAGGATTTCACCAAATCATGACTTTTCATCCCCTTGTAGCCTCCATAGCATATTTATCTGCTGTGACTCACCCCCATTGTGCTTTTGAGGTTACAGAAAAAGGGTCAAATCATAACATTAAATAAACAATCAAATCAACCACTGTAATTTTTGTAGTTATTATGATAAATATCTTGACAATACTTAAATCTCTTTCTCTCTCTCTCCCTCTCCCTCTCCCTCTCCCTCTCCATGTATGTATATGAGTGCATGAAATTATATACATCATGTATGTTAATTAAGAAGATGCATATATGTCCTAATAACAAACACTAACTATATATATATATATATATAGTATAATGCAACAATTAATATTTATCAGAGAAAATTAATAAAAGAAAATAATTTAGGGTCTTTAATTTATTAAATACTTACCAGGAGCTAGAAAACTCATAAAGTTTTCCTCTTGGAGAAAAAATGATAAGAGCAACTTCAGCATCACAAAGAATAGATAGTTCAAAGGCTTTCTTCAGCAAACCATTACGCCGCTTTGAGAATGTCACCTGCCTACTTGTTGCATTCTCAATACGTTTCATTTGAGTTTTTCCTCTCACCATTTTCTCTGCAATCAAAATCATCACCAACCCAGAAGAAAAATAAAAATGTAAAAAACATTATAAAAAATAAAAAAAAAAAAAACAGAAATTAAAACTATTAAGAATTTGCTTAAAAAATAATAATATTAAGAATGAGTAATAAAATGAATCCTAGCTAAACAAGATTAATTTTAACCTCAAATACTAACCTTCTGGTTACTGATATGGTACAGATTTGCACCAAAATTGAGTCTTCCAAATCCAAAATAAAGCTGAAAAACACCAGAAAATAATTATGGAAAGTCAACAACAATTTGAAACAAGAAATTAGTACACTTCTCCTTTCAGAATGAAATATAAGTAAAAATATTCAAAACGTCAGATGTATTTAGTTTGATTTTGAACTAAATACACCTGACTTTTTGAATGAGTAAGATATGAAGTTTAATTAAAACAAAAGCAAAACAAAATCAAGAACATAGATTATTATCAAAAGTAGTTGAAAATATTTTCCTTCACAATAAAGGATCTAAGTACTACCAATGAAATAATTGATTCTTACCAGCAGCAAGAAAGAAGAAAAGCAACTCTCTCAAGTAGTAGTGGTTATGAGTAAGGAAAACAAAAGGGTTTGGTGATTTAAACAAAATTGGAAAAAATCTGAGAAATCTATGATTGTGAATAGTAAAGGGAAGAAAGAGAAGCAATTAATAAGAGTTGAAAGGAAGATATAAGAAAGAAGCACCCAAAAAGAGAGAAAAACAAGAGCAGGGCAGACACAGACTTAGCTTTCCTTATTCAACCGCCTATCAGGCCTTTAGTTTCATTCAGCCCCACCATTTTAAGAAACTATTTTTATGCTAAAATGATTTTTCAAACCTCATATTTTTTCTTGTTTTGGTAATATCCAACTTCATGGGCCCCAAAAATATTTTTTTTTAAGTTTAAAGGGATCTCAATTATGCTTTGAAAGAAGATCATTTTCTTTTGTTCTCTGTGTAGATAGATATTTTAGTTTACCCAAAAAAGATAGTTTTCCTTTTGTTTAATATTAAGTGACTCAGTAAATATATATAACTTAATTAGTAATAACATTATAATATTAAGAGACTTGAATTTCTTTTCTTTTTTTTAAGTGGTCAGAGCTTCAGTTTTTAAGGTGAATAAGTAGGTGTATCAGAATTCGAATAAGTTTTTCATATTATATATAATAATATCTCTACCAACTAAGTTATGTTCACGCAGTAAATCAATTTATTGTTGATCACTAATTGTTATTTATATTATCCCATCTAAATATAAAAATGTTTAAAAAAAAATTGTTCTTTATATAAAATCTCTTTTAATATTTCAAATATATTAATTATTTAAGATACCTTATTTTCAAAACAAAAAAAAAAACCATATATATATATATAAAGATAAACATATAAAGATAAACATCCTTCTTTTTTTTTTTTACTAAAAGATAAACTTGTATATAAGATAATCATCAATATCTAGCGACTCATTAAATCATGATGCATCACCACATCATTAGATGCACATTAATATGAAATCCAAATACTAGTACATATTTTTTGGAGATATTTTTGCAGATATTTGATGAGTATAAAGTTAAAATAATTTTTTTAAAATTATCCTACGATTGTAGAAATTATTTTCTCAAACATTGTGCAATTCAAATAGACGGCAAATTTCTCATAAGAATTTTAAAACTATTGTGTTCAGTCAGGAATTGAATCTAAGACTTTGGTTAATTTAAAAGATATTTGTATCATATCATCTAAAGCGCTCTTAGGTTATACAGTATAAAATATTTTAATTATAAGTAAATATTTTATTTTTCAAATCTATTAAATAATTGATACATTTGATATTTGATCTTTATTAAAGATCATAAAATATTTTAATTATATGTAAATATATTTTTTTTTTACAATGAGCTGAGGATCGAACACAAGACCTATAGAGTATTACCCAAACCCCTCACCACTAGACACAAATGTAGTGGCTTATATTTTCTTTTTCAGATCTATTAAATAATTGATACATTTGATCTTTATTAATGATTAGATATATCTTCTTTTTTTTTGAATGATTAGATATATCTATTACTCAATAAATCTAAAAAACTATTTAATTATAATTAAGGCAGAAAAAAAATCTATCTATATATAACCCTAAATTTGTTCAATTAATAAGAGATTTAGAGCGATTACATAAATAGTCTACATATAACACTAAATTTGTTCAATTAATAAAAGATTTAGAGTGATTAAATAAATAGTCATAACTGTTGTGTACGGTGAAAATGTGATTGAGCGAGAACAAATTATTTTATCTATCTATTATCATTATATGTATCTATATTTTTCGATAGAGATTAATCAAAGTTAGATGGTAAATGTTTATATTTATCAATAATGAATTAATTCAAAGAGTAAAAGTTTTAATTTGCTTAAAAATGCAATCAAGATTCAATTCATGAATCATATCTATAAAAAAAAAAAATTGTTGGAAGAGCAGAGTTCATCTTATATATATCTTACTAATTCTTCGATAGCAATTAATCATCAATGATGTTGTTAAAAACTTTATAGAGTACCAAATAAAAAGAATCGTATTAATCATCTA
The DNA here is from genome assembly GCF_020283565.1 of Trifolium pratense. Taxonomy (NCBI): domain Eukaryota; kingdom Viridiplantae; phylum Streptophyta; class Magnoliopsida; order Fabales; family Fabaceae; genus Trifolium; species Trifolium pratense. The sequence goes on along the minus strand of NC_060064.1, from coordinate 18,305,998 downwards.
AGTGAGTTTAACTAAGTTAATAAGAATATTACATTTTATATGCTTGGACCAGCGATCAAACTCTGCACTCCACTTATCTATATTAAAGATGGAATTTTTAACCACTCAAAAAAAATTGTCATATTTATAACATGATGATGATAATAATATGTATAGATATGGACTGAAGAGAGAAGAGGGAGCATTAATTTGATTCATTGATTGATGAAAGAAGATAGGGAGTTGGAAGCATGAGAGGGGAGGGAGAGAGTGGGGATGAAAATTGCAAGTGTGCGGGACAAGTGGGGTACAAAAAACAGAAACATAGCAAAAAACAGAGGAAAAGAGTGAAGCATTACCATTACATAAACTCATCCGTACAATAACGTACTCCAAGGAACCAATCACAAACCGAAAACGCACCATATTGTCATCATAACCTTTATGCTACAGTACAGTTTTTATTTCCAACTTTTCATATTATTTTATTCTTTTTTTTCTTTTTTCTATTTAATAAACACTATGTCCTTTTCTGCTTATACAGTCACTTTGGTATCGAATTGAGAGTAATGACATTTTTTTTTTTTGGAATACATATGGGTACCACCATTTTCGTTTTTAAAGTCTAGTATTTCACTTTTACATTCATATCATATGTATTCAAATTCTAATATATTTATTTATAATTATGAGATTAATTGTTATGCAAAGAAATATGATATATGTAAGATAATTGTTTTTATTTATTTTTTTGGTTTTTTGACGTGGACAGTCTTTATTATTATTATTATTATTATTTTTTCTTTATTTTTGACAATTTTATTACTTTGATTTTGAAGGGTTATTAAAGTGTATAAAAATTAATTAAACCCATTAAATATCACATGTTCATATTTCTAATTTTTTTTTTTTGGTACATATATTTCTAAAACTTTAATAGTTGAATAAATGCATAAGGTAAAAAAATAGAGAAGAATTGATGGCAACCGACCTTGTTTGTTGGTCTAATTTGGTCATTCTTAATTTATTGTATTTTACTAGCGTATATTCTCGTCGGCTGGTATTACAACATCTCTTTTGAAATCTAAATTCCAGCCACAAGTCTCTCGGTTCTTCGTTGTTTCTTTTGTCTTTATGTTGATGTTGACGTTGATGTCAGGGACGGATATGGGGGTTGGCACCAGGCCCCCCCTCCCCCCTCTTACATATGGCACAAGGCCCCCCCCCCCCCTCCCCCCTCCCCCCTCATATATATGGCACGTTACATATACATATGTTACATTATTCAACTTAATCTCAACTCTAATTCTACAAATACAATTGTATTAGTATGTTATAAATCAAAATATTCGACTAAGAGGGAAGAATTAACTTTATGTACTTTACATATTTTTCAACGGAAATTAATCAATGTTAAATGATGGTGAAAAATTCATACTTATAATATGGTAAAAAAAAAAAAAAAATCACGTCGATATTGTACACAAAAATAATCTTTATACATAAATTCATTAATTTTATTATTTTACTATTTTTCGGCCCCCGATATAATAAGCTTCTGGATCCGTCGATGGTTGATGTCAACATTTCTTCTACGTATTTGTGAATTATTACTACGCCATCATTGCTATAATTGCTAATTTAGGCACAAACTAATGAGTTTAATTGTTGTGCACCGTCGGTGTAATTTTTTTTTACACATACATCCAATGACGCGTTACCACATCATTTAATGAATGTGACACATCATGTGTTTTTAATTACCATACATGATGTGTCGGTATATTATTGGACGCATGTGCAAAATAATTTTACACTGACGGTGCATATAAATTAAATTCCAAACTAATTCACGGGTAGTTTTATGAGTTTAATTATTGTGCACCGTCAGTGTAAATTTTTTTTACACATGCATCCAATAACACGTTGCCACATCATTTAATGAATGTGACACATCATGTGTTTTTAATTACCATACATGATGTGTCAGTATATTATTGAATGCATGTGCAAAATAACTTTACACCGACAGTGCATATAAATTAAATTCTAGTTTTATTATCTTTGCCCAAAATGATAAATACGCATACTTTTTATAATAAAGCCGTTTATTTTTGTATTATACATAAATAAATGATGCTGTTATTTTTTACTCTCTTCCTCCCAAAATAAATGATATAGTTGACTGCATTTACGTTTGTCAAATGTATAATTTTAAACATTAATATCTTAAGTTATTTATTATTAAAAATTATATATTTTAAAAATACTCATCAAGATAAATCAAAAATATGTCATATGTTTATATTTACATGTACATATTAGTATAAAAATATGGTCAAAGTGGATCATAACAAAAAAACATAAACAATTATCTTTTTTAAGATTTCTTTTTACTTATTCTCGTGAAATTAAATACAAACTGAATTTAATTTACTCTCCCTTATCTTTTCCATAATCAATAAACAATAAAAATTATTTTTACATCTTTCCATGCAACTATTTTCAAGAAATATATAAAAAATTATATATATTTCAAACTATTATGTTTTGCTTTTTCTTAATAAGTGTTTTTTTTTCCTTTTATTTTCCCTTATAATTTGGGACGGATGAAATAATACTCCGGATGGATTATGTGCGGACGCATTATGGTTTGTCTACATTTTCCTAAGCGTGTCCTCGGGCAATATGGACATTTGCAGTCTATTCCAAGATACCCTGCTTTATCTGCAAATGCTGGTATAAATTGTTTTACAATTGAGTGAGCATTATGTGATTATTTAGTGTGTAACTATGTGACTGAGGAAATGTGCAAGCCAAGAGTTCAAAATGCATGGACACCATTCTGAGATACATTGCTTGTTTTGAGTGTCACATCCGAAGAATTGGCCAACAGTTGAAGGGGATCCGCCAAGGCCTACAAATCGTTGATGTGCTTCACATTTGTAGGAGAGTCTGGGCAGAGGCAAGGGAAAAATTTGATAATCACCCAAATTTGGAAAAGACAGTAGAACAGCTTGAAAATGAATCTACGTTTTAAAACTAAGCGTTTTTGGATCCTGTAATCCGAAACATCCTTAAGGATAATTTGGCTAATACAGAGGCCTCGGAGTAGTGTGTGGGTAGTGGTGGTGGGGGAAGAGCAAAATTTGGAAAAGGCAATAAAAAATTGAGAAAAAAAAACAGACAACTACGAAATCTATGTTCCGAAACTGAGCATAGGGCCTCAAAGTGATATGGGGGGCGCAAAAGAGAAAATACTCCTTCAACTCCCTCAAAGCCCAAACTATTATAATGGGTGGGGTGGATGGCGTATTATACCCACCACTTACGTTTCTTAAAAACCACACATTGAAAAAAAACTATACATGATTCTTGTGATGAAAAATATACTCTTCACTTAAAATACACATTTTGTGGTTTAGAAAAATATATACATTTGAAGAAATTATATAGATATGATTATTTTAAGTGAAGAACATCAAACAATAATGCATATGCCTTAAGTCACTAGGTTTGATCTAATGGTGAAAGATTTGAGTAGTATGCATGAGGTTTTAGATTCGATTCTCATTGCCAACATTGTAAAAAAATAAAAAAAAATCATATGCTTTAAAAAAAAAGGAAAAATGCATCTATTTTTTTTAAATAGCTAAAATTAGTAATTAGTAATTAATTGTTAGTGTTAATTTTGTCACCTTACCAGAATTTGAACCCGGACATTTACTCATTTCACCCTCCTTAGCTCAGACTCCTAAAATACATCTTAACTAATGGAGAAGAAAACCAGGATTTATTATCTTGAGTATTAGTGTTTGTATCATCTTATCTATAATATCTATAATATACATAAAAGATTATAGATTGGGAAACCCTAATGCAAAACCCTAATCCATTGGCCAATCCATGCTTAACACCTTTGTATCATGTCCTATTGTTTCTTGCCACCACATGCTTCCATCCATCCAATTATCATGCTCCACATGTCTAACTACAAAGTTTGTATGCTTATCCAAGCAATTGACATTCACAAAGTCAACTATGACATTCATGGATTGTACATGCATTCTAGGCTTCTTGGAAATTGCATACATGGATTGTACATGCATTCTAGGCTTTTTGGAAATTGCATTCACAAAGTCAACTACTTACTTCACTTCCTTCACTTCCTTCACAATGTCAACTATCTTTTTATTGGCTGCATGTTCTTCTACATGAATTCATTCATCCATACAAAGCTTCACATGACAAGTGTTCTCTTATGGTGGGGATAGCTTATCCAAAGGAGGTATATATTTCACTTTTTCCAAATTTTCTTCATTTATCAAATTCTTTCTCTCTCTTCTCTCTTCTCTCTTATGCGCTCTCTCACTCTCTTCTCTCTTTTCACTTTGATTCCGGCAGCCACCGCCGGCCACCGCCGCCGGAAAACCCCAAATCAAACCCAAATCAACTCACCCAAAAACCTCTTTCACGCAAAACCTTCTTCTTCCTCTCAGATGGGCCGAAAATCATCAACCCTAACCCCCAAATTTCAATTCCTCAAATTTTGATCATCTTGTATGTTTGAAATTGTCGATGAAATTGGGTATTTGGATGTCAATAAACTCAGGTTATTGAATTAATCTCATCTCTCTTCCATTTTCTTTATTCGCTGAATTGCTCCTTCTTTATCACTCTTCATTTTTTTTTTAAATTTTTTTGTTTTGGGTTATCAAATTGATTTCAGGATCTCTACAGAGAAGGACATTCTATCATGGGCTGTGAAGGTTCACAAATTCGGGTTTGGTTTGGTAAGTTTTATGAACTTTGAATTTTTCACTTTTCCCCTTCTGAGTTAGGTTTGATTTCAGTTTTTTGTGAATATTCTTGACAACATGAAATTTTTTGGTTTTTAACTCTTTTTAGTTCCTGTTTTTTGTGTTTATTTTTTTTATATATTGATTTTGAAAAAGAGGTTTTTGAAAAGATTGTTTATGACAGGGATGACAAAGATTGTTACCATTATTGAATTCTCTTTGATGAAAGTAATATTCTTGAGAATTAGCTTTGAAAATGTTTTAACAGATTAAAAGAACACATAGATTTCAATTCAAAAAGATTGGTTTTTCTGACTTTTTTCTATATTCATTTTCATCCATTTTTAAAACTTAAATTGTTCATTATTGGGGTTTATTGTTCATCATGATGATTTTGTTGTTTCTTTAAATGCAAAGATTTTGTTGATTTTGAAAGTTGGATCCTTTACTGCTCGAAAAAGTCAGACAAACCGTGTAAGAGCTTAATTATTTTGCTAATGATAATTATTTTCATGTTTCTTCATCGAATTGTAGTTTCAAATCATATCATTTATGAATTTTGCTTATTTATCTTTGTACTACAAATCTATTTATGTATCAATTTGTTGTTAAGGAGGAATCCAATATACTAATGTATACTAGATGGAGAATTACTTGAATGAGATTATAACTCTTGCATTGCTTCAATAGAAATAGAAGGTGAGATAGAAGAAGAAGTGGTTTATTACATTTACATTCATGCTTTCATAGCCTTTTTGTATAATTCTTTAAACATTTTCTAATATAATGATGATTAGAGTGATATAAACAAATATGTTAGTTTTGCATCACCACACCAAACAACTTTTTTTATATTTCTTTCAAAACATGCCTTATTAGTGCAAAGATATGATAAATATTAGTTTATGTGTATTTAGTGGTATAGTTATTATATGATTTTCGGTTACTTGAATAATAACCATTAGTTCTCTTCGCTTCTTAGGGGGCAAGGACACAATATCCTATTTTTTATTTGATGGTTATTAGATTAAAGTGATTTTTGTACCATTACCCAGCATATCATGTTTGGTCACTCATTATAAATGTTTAATCTTTTTTTAGGCATTAATCAATTTAATCTTATAACCTATAAATTCATTTATCTCTTGAAGTATTCATGTTGAGTTTATATCAAGCCTTAAAGAATGAAGTATCATGAAATTTTTGGAAGCTGAAGATATATGTTTCTTAATTATGAAATTTTTGAATTTTAATGTTTGGACAGGAAGGTGAAGGTGAGAACATGGAGGCAGAAGAAGAGGCCGTGATTGGATTCTGGAGTGCATTTGGTTGGTTGGATGGAATGACTGTTTTCATTGCTTTGTTGTCTGAATATGTGGTGGATACAATTGAGGTAATTCTACAAAAATGTTTAGATCTATTTGGAATTCTTTTTTATAAACAGCTTAGTTAATCACTTATTGAATAAGTGTTTATCATATATATATATATATAAGCAACCTATGACTATATGAGCCTATTTGGATTTGATGTAGAAGAGTTTAATTACCGGTATAAGCCCTTGTAAGTGCGATAACATTAATACTCTTTCATATCCATTTATGCATATAAAAACTATTTTAGAAGGTTTTTTATCATATGTTATAAGAGGTAGTATTTCTTCTTGCATCTCTTACAATATGATCCTCATAAGAGGCAAGAGTGAAAATTAGATAAATTAGAAGTGAAAGTGAGTTTTGAGTTTTCATGGTTTGCTCAAGTAAGAGAGTTTGGACTGTGCATGAATATACATATAAAAGCAATTGTTTACCTTAAATCAAGTGATTTCACTTCCTGTTGAACATTGATAGAAACAATTAAATAAATGTGTGGTTCACTTTGATCCATGACTTAAAAAACAACAGCAGATATTCATGATTTATGTATACAATTGTAAACGCAGAGATTCAAGAAACCTATTTCGAGAGGAAGTACCAGTTTCCTGGAATGGTAAAGCTTTCATTTTTAATATCTTTTGTTGAAATAAGTGATATTTATTATGATTGTTTATTTGTTTGTATTCATAGTGTTGTATATAACAATGAGTTTTAAATCAAGGTTTTAAAAAGTGATTGCGGTAAAGGTCGCGGTTGCGTTATTACCTTTGCTATTGCCGTCATTGGAACCAAGGTTTGAACATCTTTCTTTGTTGTTATGATCCCTGTCCATATTCATGATCCATTTGATTTAGGAAAGGAAGTTGCTTTTGGTCTGACAGATTAAAAGGAAGTATCATCCCATAAAATTCCTAAGATGTTCCATAATCTTATATATTGGTTAAAATTTTAAATTTCAATTCTTCATATTTTGATATTGCATGTTTGAAATCTTCCATGAAATTGTGTCTTATTATTGTTTAAATCACTTTCTTATTCAATTTTTTTCTTCTCTAAATTGCAGATCACCTTCTATTATTGTTTAAATCTAATACAGAACTCTGAACTCTGGAGGAAAGAAGATGTATATGTATCTTTATGTTCATGTGCCTGCAACAATGATCTCTTTGAGTAAGTTTGTTGTAGCATGTGTATAGAATACTATGCTTTTGTCTATGTTTTTGCAACATGTGTTTGTGTATACTATGTTTCTCTAAATTTTACACCATTTGAATTGTCTAAATTTGGACTCAATTGCTGGTATATATGTCCTTGATGATCAATATTTTTTGAAATTATCAAGTGATTTTAAAGCAGATCCAAATAAGGGCTGTGAAATATTCACATGTCATTTAAATTATCAAGTTGTATTTTTGTTGTTCTTGCAAGGTTGGATATGATTTTCCTTAATCCAATTGTTTTTTATTACAAGAAGGTTGCATATGATTTTTGTCCTGTTAATCTTTTATCTGCTATTTACAGGTTAGTTTGCGATGACCGAACCTTCAGAGGTCGTTTACGTTTGAAACGTAGGGTACGAAATATCTGAGGTACTCTCCTGCCTCTGAATAAGATGTCATCTGGTGCTCTAGAGTTCAAAATTAAAAAATATATATGCCTCTGAATAAGGATTTATCTTCTGATTTATTTGACTGCACCTGAATATGTCTGGTCTTGGTGATTTTTAGTTGCTGATCTAGCACTGATAATTTGTTGACCTTTTGAATTTAGTCAGTTATGAAGTCTAAACAGATAATAAGATAGGAAAAACTTAGGATTTATGTTTTCCCTTCAGTAGTGTTTTGATAGTCAAGCTTAGATGTACTAATTCTTATATACTGGTGGATTTCAATTTATGCAGCAAACACATCATGAGGATTTCAATTTGCCTGAAGAATCCTGCCATGGTTTTCTTCCTGAACTGCTGCATATTTAGAATGATCAAATGAATCATTGGCTTATGTAGAGACAAAAATAATGTATAGGAAAAAAAAATCAGAGGTAGTAGAAGCATACAAGAAATATGTAGCAGATATAAGTGATTTGGGACTCATCATCAAATCTAAAAGTAAGAAGACGTTGTTGCATAATGAATCTCGGTTAGATCTCTTATTAGTATTGTTATTATATTATACGCTGCAATTGTTATATTATTAGGCAGTTAAGGAAGTTGTGTTATTTAGATGGTTACTGAATAAATCGGAAAGGAGAGACCCAATACTCTAAAATGCACTTTCGTTTTTATAGTGAATGAGCAAACTAGCATCACATCAAGATCTCAATTCCAAATAAGGTATTGGAGTTGAGAGGAAACATAATGGTCTTAGATTTTGATTGGATCTCCAAAGAAGACTTTGTCTTTTTAATTTGGTTCTATATTGAAGTTAAATGCTCATTTTGAAAGATTTTCATTTACTTTCTTTACAACAGATATTTTTGAGGACACTGTACCATTTGCAACATGTATGCATTTTAAAACTCTCATTTTTGTTTTCAATTTCACTTAAGTTTTGTTATGTGGCTACAAAATTCGATTTTGAGTGAATTTAATTTGTAAAGTTGTTCTTACTTGAAAGTTGAAAGTAGATCAAATTCCAAGTGTTGCAGCATAAGCTGACAGGCGGCTAAGCATGCACATGCATCAGTTGTGCAGTCACCACTAGATGACGATGCTTTAACACGATGGCAGCGGGATGTAGGCCATGATGATGCAGGGCAGCAGGATGCAGACCATCAAAAAGACTCACCTAATGTTGCTGACTCCAAGTATTCATATGGTGTGATCAGCTTGAAGCAGTTGAAAGAAGTTTTGTAAGTAATGTGCAGAGAAAGCCATTAAATTTATACTATTTCATTACCATTGTTTATTGTATAGAAACAAGGTTTCAGACTATTTTTTCTTAGAAATAAGATTTTTACGTAATTGGCACATATATGCTTAGAATGAAATAAAATGATACATTATGTTTGCATCTTTGGATACTAAGGCTTTGGTGTTGATTTGTATGCTACAAGTGGTCTTCTTATGAGATTTGTATTTGGAGATGACAGTGTATTGCAAGCATGGAAGAATATAAGTGTATTTGATGATTTCGTTTGTAATGTTATATGTACTTAATGTTACATGAATTAGGATGTATTTTTGGTTCATTTGTAGTGTTTGTAATTTCACTCTAAATTTCATTCAAACTGAAATATAGGTTGTATTTTGAGTAATTTTTAACAAGTTATGTATAGTTAGTACTATCTTGACACCAATGCAGCTTACCCTTTAGTGGTTTAGAAAGAGTTATAAAATTAGTTGAAATAGAAAATGGATTCTTATGATTTTTGTTGATTGTTGTATTGATTGTCTGCAGGATGCTTGCTATGAAGCCTTAAGCAATTTTCAAGTTGGAGATATGCATTAGTTTTATTGGAATTTTGTCACTTTTGCCAAAGCACAGATTGTGGTGGCTTTGCTGGTGTTGAGAAAATGTGAGGAATGGGAGATGCTATAGTTTTTTTTTTTTTTTTTGCATCATGCTGGTGTATTGACCAGTTTCTTGATTTGGTTTTTAAGTTTATTTACTCTTTCGGATGTATCGATTATACAATGTACTTCTCTATCCTATTATCAATGATTATATGAATGATTTTTAATGTCATCATCTTAACGTACTACTCATGAGAAATTTAAATTAAGTGTACTCTTAGACAAAAATTTAATTTTATAGATGTCACGAGTCTTGAAAGCTTTACTATAAAATTTTGTGTGATGCTTCACTTGATTCGTTTTATTATGGCGGACACAAGGCTTCTTATCAAGCCGAACATCACTTCATGTAGGCCTTTGTTACTTAACCCTATCGTTATTATTTTGTTTGTATAATTTGGACTTTGATTTCACTTCTTCAAACTATCGTTCGATTATCTAATCATTGTGTTCAAATTGCTCAATGATGTAGCCTTAGAAAGTTTATAACAATTTTGTATGCTCTTTTATTTTATGCTTGATTTCTCAAATAACTACTTAGCTCGTTTAATTCCGTTTAATTCCTCCAAACCCGTAGGTGGTTTTAAACTGTTTGATCTTAATCGAGCGGCTGCATATGACCGACTATATAAATACGAGAAAGTTTTGACTGCACAAGAACGTGATCCCCGATAAAGGTGGGCAATTAGATTCTGCGGCAGAAATCAGTAATCAACAAGAGGAATGATATTTTTACACAAATATTTTTATTTACCATGATCTACAACATCCATGATTGACATATAAATGGTGTTCCTTGATCAAGGAGCATATGAGCTACAAGGATCAAGGAGCCATGGTTAAGGGATCCCTCCGAGTATCGATATAGATTCGTAATTTTTGTATCCTTTTTTTTGTGATAATTTTGTATCCTTCTAATAGTGAGGTTTATAATTTATGCGCGCTACTAGAGTTTCTTAAATTTTGCGCTTTAGGTCGGCCTCTAATAGAGTGTTTCTTAATCTCTCCTCTAATAGAGTGTTTCTTAATCTCTGCGCCATATAGAGTTTCATGATACTACGCTATTTTAGCATTCACATAGATTCATAATTTTTATGCCTTCTTGATACAACAAAGGTTTGTAATTTCTGCGCGTCGCGAATATGATTTTTTAGTTTTCGCGCTACAAGTATCCACAATGGTTCGTAATTTTTTTGTGCTCACAATATAGACATTTATGATATATGCGCGCCACTTATAGAATTTCTTTTAATAGAGAGATGAGATTTATAATTTTTATTCGACACAAGTATCCACAATGGTTCGTAATTTTTGTATCATTCTAATAGAGTTTCTTAATTTTTGTGCTTTAGGTCATCTTCTAATTGAGAGTTTCTTAATCTCTGCGTCATATAAGTTTCATGATACTTCGATATTTGAACATTCACATAGATTCGTAATTTTTATGCGTTCCTGATACAAAAGTTTGTAATTTATGCATGCCGCTTATCTAAATTTTTAGTTTTCGCGACATAATTATCAACAATGGTTCGTACTTTTTTTGTGCTAACCTATCATAATTTGTGTTTTATTACACTACATGATATATCCATATTGCACCATATCCTTTACATCCATGATTGATATATAAATGATGCTTCCCCGAAGTAATTTTCGTATGCTTATGACTAGCTTCCTCGGCTCATAGCATCCATGATTGATATATAAATGATACTCCCCCTAAGGAATTTTCATATGCTTATGACTAGCTTCCTTGGCTCATAGCAACCATGATTGGTATATAAATCATGTTCCGCCGAACCCGTGCAACGCACGGGCAGCCGTCTAGTTGTGTTATAAATAATCAAAAAATTTCTTGTCAAAAAAAATCAGCAAAATTATTTGGCAAATTCTTATTTACCCATTGCTATCCCTACCCATGCTACTACCCATCCTAGTTGTCAAACTATAAATTTGAGTCACTATTATTGATAGATTAAAACATGATGTTATATATAATTGCATATTTAACCCAAAGACATTAATTGCAACTTTTGCCATTTCCTATTCAATTAAGTGTTCGGTTCATTTTTTCAAAGTAACCCGCCATTTTTGTTCTATGAAAAACAAACAAAATAAAATTTCATTTTTTATATTTCTATACGTATTTAAAATATATTAAAATAAATTATTTGTTTAGTGTGTTTAGAACTAATAAAATACAATTTAATTATAAAAAAAAATTGACTCTTAGATATCTTTGAGCTTATAATTTATAGTTTATAGTAACTTATAAGTTCACGAGCATATAACTTATTTTTACTAGCTTATAATTTATTTTGATAAACAAAGAATCCGTTTGTGTTAGCTTATTTTTGAACATATAAAAAATAGTTTGTGCAAATAAATAAGCTATTATGTTAATTCATAAGTTCTTACTAGCGAAAATTGTATCTTCATAAACTATTTTTTTCATAAACTACCTTGACAAGCTTATGAATAATGCATAAAAATATAAAATATATTTTGTATAAGTTCAAAAATAAATCAATTCAAACGAGCCCTAATTCATTTGACTTAAAATAACTAAATATTAATATATATATATATATATATATATATATATATATATATATATATATATATATATGCACACACACATTTTACTTAAAATATTTATTTACCCCGTCATTTCCCTTAAAATAACTAAATATTAAAAAAAATACATTTTATATGTCATTTAATATTTATAAACAAATTCAACCACTAATTTTATAAAAAAAATACAAATTCAATCAGCTAATTTATGCGTTATAAAATACTTATTCGCTTTAAGTTCATCCACTACTTTGTTGTCAAGAGAGCCTTAATTAATATAAAAAATTATTTAAAAAATTCATTGTCTTAAAATTCAATAATTATAACCGGGTTAAAAAATAAATTCATTGTAAATTTGAGATTCAAATTGTCCCAATTATCTAATTGTGAGTGTTTGATCGATAGGATGGAACATTCATCTTGGAAAGTGTTCCTAGTAAAAACCATGGCTCTCCTTATTCTTTTACAAGTGGGGTATGCATCCTATTTTTTGTTGGAACCAGTGGAGTATGTTGGGGTCAGTTGGGTGTTTCCGTGAGGTCTAGTTGATTGGAGCTGTAACAGCCTGGGGCCCCATCTTAGGCGGTCTCAGCACTGCCACCTCACGATCTTCTCCACCCCCTCTCTTGTGGAGTTTTTGCCTTCCATGAAAATCGAACCATGTACCTTGGGGTTCGAGTACATGTTCAATTCATTCCTACTATCGGGACCGCCTAAGATGGGCCCCAGGCTGTTACAAAAAAGGCGTAGCCCGATTGGTAGTGGGAATGGATTGAACATGTACTTGAACCCATGTTACATGATTCGATTCCCAGGGAAGGCAAAAACTCCACTACAGAGGGGCGGAGAAGATCGTGAGGTGGCAGTACAGGGACCGCCTAAGATGGACCCCTAGACTATTTACAGGAGCTCTTGTGTCTATCCTTCTTTGTGGTTGATCCTTGCCCCTATACACAAGTCAGACGAACGATTTGCACGTCAGTATCGCTGCGGGCCTCGGCTCAGACATAGTTCACCATCTTTCTGGTCCCGATAGATATGCTCTCACTCGAACCCTTCACAAAAGATCGGGGTCGGCCGACGGTGCAACCCACAAGAGGACCCCACCAATCAGTGGTAATGTTCGTAGACTGGCACACATGTCAAACCGTTCCACATCCGACCGAGACACATCGTCGCCCCCCATCCACTTCCCTTCTGACAATTTGAAGCACTCTTTGGCTCTCCTTTCAAAGTTTTTTTCATCTTTCATTTTGTCACAACTTTTGGTCTTTGCTTTTAAATCAACTTGTATGTACTCTTTAATTTTTGAATGAGTTTTTATATTCATGTTTATAATATTATAATTTTTGAACGAATTTTTTATAGGCGTGTTTAAAATATCATATAAAGTTTATTTACTAAAATTTAGAATTTGTTAACATTATATGAATTAAATATGATTTTTTTTTTAATTGGCAAAAGTTCAAGATAAAACTAACAAAAATCGTGACACAGGAATCAAATTTTTAGCTTAATTTTTTGGAGAAACTTTTTATGATGTTCTAAATATACATGCTAAAAAAATCATTAAAAAATACACGTTGTCTTAGTTGTAGGGACAAAAATGAATCCATGATTATTTTACCGGGACTAAACATTTTATATAAAATAAACTTAAAAGGACAACATTTTGTAAGGATAAAAAACATATATAACCCGACAAATGATTTTTTTTTTAGGGATTGAAAACATCTCATTTTTATTTTTAGGGACAAAATTCAATATATTTATAGGGACAAAAAATTTATTTAACTCTTTTTTATAAAAAGAAAGGCCATTCTTTTAGTTATTTTGAAGATTTTTTGTTATTTAAAGAATTTGAAAAAGATTTGCGAAAGAAAAATAATAATAATAATAATTTTTATACAAATAAATTAACCATATGCAATATGCTTCAACCATTAGTTTTTGGAAGCAAGTTAATTAAAATATATATATATATAAAAAAAAAACATAACTAATGATACACTAGTAGTAATTGCGTTTGTTTCGAAAGTTTATGATATGCAGGCCATTGGAAACTACAATCTTGGGAACCAAGCATTGGAAATCTCCTATTCATAATTACAGAGGTTGAATTTATAAATATTGCAAATTATATTGCCATAATTTAAAACTAATCACATGCATTAATGATATTATAAGTGGCATTTTTTCAACCACTATATTTATGCCACCTAGGATGAGCTAGATCACCCAATTTCATGAAATGGGTAGCCAAGTTCCCACCTATATGAAAGAACCTTTTGAATTTTATCCCAAAAAACTATGCTAATTCAAGAATCCATTATATTCCCGGCTACGGAACCCAAAAAAAAATCCATTATATACACAATAAAGATAATAAAACTTTGTACATCATTCAAAATTTAATTTGTCCTAGAAAATCTAGCACCGACTTCAAATGGTTAAGTTACCACTCTAAGAAAGACTACAAAATACCACTTCCAACGAATGTACCCTAAGATTATGTGAATAGGCAGTGTCTATGGTGCACAATCAAGTGGTGCACGGTACACAAGTTGTCAATAATACTATAACGAATATGATTTTTATAAAATCCACCGTTATATTAAAACTTTATAATATATAGATCATATATAAAAAATTTGAAAAAAATTAAAAAGCATTTGATATGTTATTGAGATTCATCAAATTTAACGGTTTATGAGTTTTTAATGAATACCGTTAATCTTGACGAATCTAAATAACACATTAAATGATTTTCAATTTTTTTCAAAATTTTCATGAATAATCTATATGATATAAAATTTCAATCAAACGGTCGATTTTATAAAATTTGTATTCGTTATAGCATAATTGGCAATTTGTGCACCATGCACCACTTAATCAAGTGGTGCATGTTAGACAAAGCCCCGTGAATATACTGTCACATGATAAACATGGTGCTGGACTTTTAATAGTTTACCCCCATAAGTCTTTTAATTGTTCCCTCAGAAGTTGTAACTGAGCCTCTCATCTACAGAACACTCATTTCTATTCATGGCATGAACAATAAATGGCAAGCTAACTTTTCATTAGCACTATCAAAACTGACATCACTTCCTGATAATAGTGGATAAGGTTAGGGGTGGGCATGGTTCGGTTTTGGAAGAAAACCGAACCGAACCAAACAGTTTTCAAAATTCATAGTAACCGAGCCGAACCAAACTGTTTGTCTTTTGAACTGAAATGAACCGAACTGTTAAAGTGGTTCGGTTTTATGGTTTTAAACCAAACCATAACTAATTTTTCACTAAAAATAACTGAACCATTAAACCGAACCAATCTGATAACCATGAACCGAACCGAACTGTTTCAGTTCAGTTTTAAAACCGTTAGTTATGGTTCAGTTTTTTTTTTTTTTGTTTGGTTCGGTTTAGTTTGGCAGTTCGGTTTGATTTTTGGGATTTTTGCCCACCCCTAGATAAGGTGAAGATAATGAGATTACTTGCAAAGCAAGTTAGTTAGTGATTAGTTCATAACTAACTTTCTAGTAGTGACCAAGTTTGGGAATTAGTTAGGATATGTTAGTTGATCTATAGTGATGTACATTTCCTATAATCATGTTCTGTATAATAAATTTGAGCTTGCTTGCGCCTATTCTGCGCCCATTTTCTGTCCGCGCCTATTGTGATCCTATTTTCATGGCTTCTCTTTTCTAGCTTTCACACTCCCAAGCACAGTTGTGTCAGTGAAACATTAAGTGATTCCAAATTGGATTTTGTGAATGTGATAAGACAATGGATTCAAGTCATGATAAACAGTTTCAATCTGATTCCAACTATAAAAGCTGTGCAAGTGCAAATATTTGCAGATCAAGGAAACTGTGAAGACTTCCAAGCTAAATTATCTGCACTTCACTATAAATTACCACTAGATATATACATAGGGATGGCTTAACATTTTTAAGACCAAAATGAATCCTGGGAAAAGAATAGTTTGGGGATATCCTATCATCAAAATACAAACAATTTAGCGATGTCAATTTGCCACCGTGAGTGGAGATAACCGTGGGAACAGAAGGAAAAAAAATTCAGTGGAGATGGGGACAGAGATCATCATCCTTTTATAAATATACAAATGTGTTACAAATAAGATCTCTTGTCATCCTTTTAACATCATTTTTAAATACAGAATAATTTAAGACAATAAAAAAATATCAAGTAGATTGAAGACCATTTTAAAAATAATATATAATTTACAATTCTTAATAAAAATAATATATAATTCACAATTCTTAATATTTATGAGTCCACCCCGTGGCGATGAGGACATGGGAGAATCTCTCCTATGGTGGATAATGGAAACCAGGGATGGGGACGGAGGACATTTTGAGGGCCGGGGAAGCTGATATCCCCCTACACAGAACACAACAATCAAATCTTCAAGCAACTTCTGATTTAAATTTTAAGGCTGAAATTTGAGCAAAGAAAGATTTTACTAGATCATCATAGTTGATTGGATCATCACAGTTGATTGCAGTGTTCGTCTCATAAGCTGGTATTATTAAGCTCTTCATCCTCGTCCATAAGCAAGTCACCGCCATCATCATCATCATCATCAAATGATTCTTGATCTTTAAGAAAGTATCCATCCTTCAAGTGCTTATAATCCTTCCCTCTCCAAACTACAATTTGTTCTTTATCAAAAGTCACCAGGATACAAGGAACTAGATCCTGCATCAACACATGAGAGTTAAAAGGCAGCAACTTATAATTAACGTGCCAAGCCTAATGAAAACCAGAAATCATGCAATCTGTCCCAAAAGTTTGAAAGGTAGAACAGAATGTCACTGTTCTTGTATTGCCATAACCACTATTATCATTTATTTACTTCCCATTATTAAAAGGGTAAATCAAACTTTACTCCCTTGGTTTGACTCACTCATCATGTGTCATAAAACCTGACACATTATCTTCACGTGGCTTGTTTTGTTATTCCATAGCCAGCATGTGCTATTTTCGACCAATTTTTCAATGTAATATATATGTAAAAACAGCTAAAATATTTTATAAAAGTCTGACATTCAATAACTTCTTTTTAATTGCTTGTGTAATAAACAATAAATATAGTTACTCCAGATAAGATTTTAAGATATGAATTTCAAATAAAAAGTAAAACATGTAAGTTTCACTTCTGCTTTTTTTATAATTCAACAAATAACCATAAGAATAAATTAGGAAACAACCACCATAGGGGGAAAAGGTTACACCAAGGCCAAGCTTCATTTTAATCACATTGTAGTTGACAACATCAGTTAGTGGTCACTAGTAGAAATGGGAGCAAAAGACTAACAATGATCCTTTGTTACATGGCAGAAGTTTTTCTCAATAAACTACAATGACAATTGTTCACACAAGTAACTAAAAAGAACTGGTGGACCATGCTAACTTATTTTATATAGTGACTGTTGTTTTGTTCAAAGAAGAAACAGAAAGTGAATTGAGTGTTACTTTTTTAAATATTTGGCAATTTTAATGTGTATATTCTGTTAAAAAAGATGGATGAAAATAATCAAAATATCACAAGTTGGCTATATATAAACAAGCAAACATCAGGAGGGTATGTGTCAAATTTTACAAGCCATAAAGACTGTTATTGTTGAGTCAACCAAGAATAGTAAGTTGTAAATTGCCCTTATTATGATAACTAGATGAGACAGTGGTGTGAAGACTTTCCATTCAGCTCTCAAAAATTAGAAGGAAAAAGTAACAATGCTGCAGGGTGCTGATGGTGGTCCGGCTATCAACATCAACATAAAGATGATAACCATATTTTGCAGAAATAGAATATATAGTACATTGATAAATGTCAAGGACAGAAAAAGAAAGAAAAAGAAAAACAAGTTACATCAATTATCAACCAAACGAAGCATCATGTTCACGTTGCACACAATTCCAGACAAAAGAAATATTCTCGTCAACTGAAGATATATCACTCATATCACAAATAAAGTTCTTAGGCAGTTTCTTTTTATGTTCTTTTTTTTTTTTTCTTTCTGGTATTTAGTCTATTATATTGTGTAGGGTCTGTAATCACATTTCGTCCTCAATAATTCGGTCTTACAATAACCCAGCTAGTTTAGGTAGTTTTTTCAAAATAAATTCTAATAAGTTTATATGTTGCAAAGCTAGTTATTAAAATAGCTTGATTCAAAAAGCAAAATAGATTTTTCTTTAGAGTTTACCCTGAGTTTGCAGCCAATTTTCTTGTAATCACTCCTTTCGAGACCCTGGCAGTCTATCCGAACAAGTTCACAAAACAGGAAAGCATCTCTGACCATGGTTACCAAATGAGCATAATAGCCATTTTTTGCTGCAATTCAATTATTAGTCAATAACATTTAAGAAACGTAAACCGGCAACTGAAATTAGGGAGTATAATAACAGCATACCAAGTTTTGTTAAAGCAGGAACAGCCAATCCTCTCTTCCTCATTGCTTTCGTTTCCTCAATACTTAAACCATCGATTGTTGTTTTGATCAGTCTCGGATATACAGGTTCATGAGGTTTCCACAACATGATAGGAATTACAGGCCTCTTTCTTGGATTATAATTCCTACCTCTGTATAATATAAGTGTACCCCCATGTCTGAAAATGATCTTTCCAAATGTTTTGTCCTGCAACAAGAACACAAAAATTACTTATGCTAGTGTTATTGGATAAGTTTAGACAAAAGAATGACGCAATTGAAAAAGGGGTTCAACCAACAAAGCATATCTTTCAACTGATCATAATCTAAACATTCACATTAGAATGTGAGGCAGTCCGTAGTTCGATGCAAAAGAATCGAAAGAGTATAAATAGTTGGTATGTATGAACCTCAAGCTGAGTGCAAACATTTTTCATATCAACAGTTGGAACACCCATGCATTTGATTCTAACAGCTTCAGTATACTTCCAATGGTTATGAATTTCAATCAACATGTTGTGAGTTAAACCGTCCCTCCCTGCAACCGTACCAAATCAAAGTCAATCATGAACACAGAGTCACAAATCTCACATGTACTTAACACATAGACACACATAAATATGCATTAGGGATCCCCACTTACTTTAGAAGTACATTATATTTCATCAATCAACAAGTTGACTTACACGATAACATCACAATGATCGTGAACACCGAATTCAAATAAATTGGACATTTCTATTTCTGTTTAAAAAGGCCATTAAAAGTTAAAAATTGAAGTTGTCATATTTATAAAGTATCAAATAATTTTAAAAACTTCTTAAAAAATTAGCAGAGTTATCTACACAACAACAATTTATAATTTAACAGTTGAAATGATCAAATTAACTGATTACAATCAACACTTTAACATAAAGGTCCACAACCACGATCTTGGTCACAACATCCATGTTTTTTATATCTCCACGATCACAATTGAGACCACATCAGCTACAATTTAGCCACATTTCTCTCCAGTATCAAGAATCACAATGCAGCAACAATTTGAAACATTGATTACAAATATAGTTTTGCTTTTTTGGTCAAGTAGCCTAGTGGCTAGACTCACACGTTTAAGTGTGGAGAAGTAGGGAATCCAGGGTTCAAACTCCAGCCCTCCAATAATATCCGGTGTGGCTAGCAACTGAGCTACACTTACAGGACAGCAAATAGTTATGAAACGGAACAAGCCAGAACTAATGAAATCAACTTATGACATGTCTATAAGCTCTTTTGAACTTATTTCCATAAACAATCCAGCATAGTTTAGGAAATCAACTTGTAAATACGAAAACATATCAAATTTATTTTATCTTAACATATAGATAAGCAATTATATCACAAGTGCTTAACTAAGTTGTTTAGGTAAAATTTAAGAAAAGTAACAAAGTTGTTAAATTTTGATACCCATATTAACTTGGCGCTTAGTTTTGCCTCTTTCACATTGCAAAACAATGGCTTTCCTTTCAGCATTGGTAAGGGGATCCCCTTGAACATACTCTCTCTTCTTCTTCCTCTCCTCTTCCAACTTCGGGTCTTCATCTCCATCCAAAGACTTCACATTTGGGTCCACTGCCGGCGCGCAAACCCCGGTCCATTTCCGATCAATCCGGTCCGGTCCAAATGGAGAGTATTTAGGTTCTCTAAGTCCGATTGGTCGCACCGTTTGGCTGCTCTCCGTGTAGCTGAACCGGAAATCGAAGGGTAAACTGGAACGAATCGGTTTTTTTCCGGTTCGGTCGAGGGATGACGGGGGTTGGTAAATGGGTTTGGGTTTTTTTCTGGAGGGTTTAGTTGGTGGTTCGTTGGGGTTTTGAGGAGAGGGGGAGAGAGAAGGTGGTGGTACGAAAGTGTAACGACTGTGGAGTTTGGATGCGGCAGTGGCGGAGGAGAGGTGGCGCGTGAGGAAGAGTACGGTGGGTGAATTTTGGCGGGTGATTTGTTTGAAGACGGACATTAGGGTTTAAGGGGGTAACTCAATCATCAATTAAAAATGAAACGGATAACTCAAAAGGATGCAAATCAACAGCTCTTTTTACCCTGTAAAGATGGCGGGAAAAGAGACAATATCGGTGCTGCACCAGATACCGGCGATGAGAGGGACAACGGCGGCCGGCGGAGAGTTAGAGAAGCACGGCGGCAGATCGGTGAAAAGTGAGAATGGGTCGAGAAAAGGGCTTTTGAACTATTCTGATTGTTTTTATGATTTTTTTAAAGAATTAAAAATAAGGGACACGTGGCATGATCTAAAACGTTTGATTGATCTGATGGGTGTGGTTGGGCCAAAGACTGAGTTAAAATGGAGTTTTTACGGTACATTAGAAAATTTGAATGTATACATTACATAGTACACTTGATCTTTAAATTAAAAAATAAACAAAATATGCAAAACGTTAGTTTTTTTTTTTTCATCTTATAATTAAAACAAATAGCACTTGATATTATAAACACCATAGTATTCCTTAACATTGATAAATAAATTAATGATTAATATCACATATATAAATGTATGTATTATGACAAATCATGTACTATAATTTAAAATATTAACTTTTGATTATTTTTATTAATGATTGAGTCATTGTAATTCTAATGAAAAATGCCCTCAACTATGAATTATACTATATACTATATATAGCCAAACAAGCATGATGATGATTGAGTAAGAAAATAGTATGTTGTAGTTTGGTATAGGAGTAACTAACATTGTACCCATGTATAAATCCCACTTTATGTATTATCCTTAATTATTCCCTCATATTACTAATTAGAAGATTGCATTCTATTTCAAGTAAAATGTCACAATTTCAATCCCTTAATGAGTGTTTCATTTGGGTTATACTTGAAGCTAAACCCATGATTAAGCCTAAGTAATCAGTATATTGTACGGCTAAAACGCTTGCATTGGAATTCAAGGAATAGGGTATTCATAATTCCAAGACCTCTTTGTTTTAAAGCAATATCTCTACTATACTTGAAAATGATGTGTGTATTAGAAATTGTAACAATGAAACTTCTATAATTAATTCTACTACTATTATCAACATTTCTTGCCATTGAAATTGTGTTACAAAAAACAACTACCTAGTGAAGCAAATCTTAATGTATATAAGAGGATAACAACAAACACAAAGAAAAATGAAAATGTTAATGTTAATGTAAGTTTCACTTGAAGAAGCAATCCTAGGCTCTATGTGACATTGACTTATGCTATATATAGATAGACTCAGAAATTCTTAATCTTTCTTACAAGCTTTCCTCTACCAAAGCTTTAATTATTTATTTGTATGTTAGAAGCAAAGAACAAGTTGCTAGTAGTAGCCTTTCATATACTAACTTTTAAATGTATATAAACTTGTTCTTAGTGTCTTTTTTTGGCATGTTAAAATCCAAGAATTAATGTCACTACTAAAAATGGTTTTACAAAAACTCACCAAATCCTTTCCTTTTCTTTGGCTTCAATTACTTCTCATCTTGATAAACATTGCTTCTTCAGTTAATGGAGTTGAGCTAAAGGCATTGATTTTTTTCTTCCCTTTTCATTCTTCATTACCTAAGATATACATTTTTTTTTATTTAAATTTTCATATGAACTTCACCATATCATTTGACTTGTCTACAGAATTTTTACATTGTTTTCTTGGGAGATCATTCTGTAAGCAAAGATATTACACTTGAGACTCATTTAAATGTTCTATCTTCTGTGAAGGGGAGGTAACATGATTAACCCTCACTCAAACATTTCTTGATTATTTTTCTTCTTTGAGCAAAGAAAGCATAAAATAAGAATAAATTTGAACTAAATTTGCTATTCATAAAGCGTTAGTGGCGCAACTTGTTGTCCGTTTATCTTTTATTCATATGTAATTATCTATATATATTAATAAATATGTTGACCTTACCTTAAAAAATAAAAATAAATTTGAACTATGTATATAGCTCAATGTTTTGAAAAATCATACCAAACCGGCCGGTTGAACCACGAATCAACATGTTGGTTGGTTTGATTCTAGTTACATTGCAGTCTAGTTGATCTGGATTGAACCAGTTGAATTGCAGTTACATTGCGTTGGTTCAACTCGGTTCTCATTTTTTACATCTTACAATTTTTATTTATTTTTAATTAAATTTTAATATTTTTTATTTATTTATTATCGGGTTCAACCATAGTTGAACCAATTAAACCATGACCTGGAAGTCTCACCGATTCGATCTTTGGTCTGGTTTCTTAAACATTAATAATGATACAGCTCTCACTCAATGAAATTCTCCTTTGCTTATAAATGAAAATAGTCCTATCAAACCAAGTTTATTTCTTATTCAAGCCATTTGTATTTATGCTTGTGTTTTTACTTAGCTATGATGAAGCCAAAGAGTCCATTGTATATAGCTACACCAAGAGCTTCAATGCATTTGCTGCAAAACTGTCAGAAGATGAAGCCAATAAGTTATCTGGTGTGAATCATTTTTCTCAAGCTTCATATATGCATATATGTTTAAGCAATATATATTGTTTTTTCAAATTATTTTTTGTATGTGTAGCCATGGATGAAGTGCTTTTGGTGTTTAAAAATCGGTATCGTAACTTACACACAACAAGATCATGGAACTTCATTGGTTTACCTCTAACTGCTAAGAGAAGATTGAAATTAGAACGTGACATAGTTGTTGGTCTTTTGGACACAGGTTTATCTTAGATTCATTTCCTTCTTTGTATATTCTAGTACTCAAGTATGATAATAATGTGATAATGTAATTTCACAAATTGTATGTAGGGATCACGCCGGAGTCGAAAAGCTTCAAGGATGATGGGCTAGGTCCTCCACCAGCAAGATGGAAAGGAACTTGTGGTCACTATGCTAATTTCTCAGGCTGCAACAAGTAAACTATCTTTGTTTACATTTTGTCACTACATTCTTGGTGAATTGATTAGAAACCACATAAAGAATGTTAACATGTTTACAAAAGGATTAAATATTGATTGATATTTATTTTGAACTCAAATATAAGGTGAATTCTTTAGTACACATCTTATTTAGATATGTAAATGTACGCCGCTGAGGTGGAAAATTCTGATAGGTTCACAAATAGTGTTTATTAATTTTTAGAACTATCAAAATTATCTAACTCATCGGTGTATCGGTACATATCCAAATAAGATGTGTACCAGAGTGTTCACATTGATTGATCAAATGTATTGATTAAAGGGTGATTTTGAACTCAAATGTATTGATTAATATTGATTGATAGATAGCATTTATTTTAACATAAACTATAGAATTCCTAATGTATGGATTAATCTCTAACTTATGTATTCCTTCTGTATGAAAACTCTTAATGGAAAACTTGAAGCAAGATCATAGGAGCCAAATATTTCAAGGCTGATGGAAACCCTGATCCATCCGACATATTATCGCCGATAGACGTTGACGGTCATGGAACTCATACAGCATCAACAGCTGCAGGAGATTTAGTTCCAAATGCAAGTCTATTTGGATTGGCCAACGGAACTTCACGTGGGGCCGTGCCATCGGCTAGGTTGGCAATTTACAAAGTCTGCTGGTCATCAACTGGATGTGCAGACATGGACATACTTGCTGCATTTGAAGCTGCTATACATGATGGTGTGGATGTCATATCAATTTCCATAGGTGGAGGAAGTCCTGATTATGCTCATGACTCTATATCAATTGGTGCATTTCATGCTATGAGGAAAGGTATAATCACTGTTGCATCAGCTGGAAATGATGGTCCAAGTATGGGAAGTGTTTCAAATACTGCACCATGGATTGTGACAGTAGCTGCTAGTGGCATTGACAGAGCTTTCAAGAGCACTGTACAATTAGGAAGTGGAAAAAATGTTTCTGTAAGTTAAGTTCTTGCATTAAATATGTTTAGTTTCTGTGAAATTTATATATTTTTTCATTTTAGTCTCCGTGCACACATTTGAGTCCTACAAATTAAAAAATTGCATGCTTTTAGTATTTATGTAGGGTCTAAAAACATGTCAGTTTTTAATTTGTAGAAACTGAATAAAAATTAAGTATATGGTCTAAAAACAAAATTTGAGATTCATAGAATTGAGAGTCGGGCTTAACTCAACCCTACAAAACTGACTTGTAAGGTGATGATTGGCCTCAATTATAAACATATACTCAAGCCATCTTGTAACTGGTATGGGAGTCTTAACACACCCCCTCACGTCCAACATTATTGGGTTTGGTGCACGGATATAAATAGTGGGTGGCCCGATCAGAAACCTGATAGCAGGCGGCTCAGTGGTTCATGGAGGAGGCTCTGATACCATCTTTTAATTGAGAGTTGGGCCTAACTCAACCATACACAACAGGTTTTTAAGGTGAGGATTGCCCTCACTTATCAACATATAATCAGGCCAAATCGCAACCAATAGGACTCTTAACAGAGATAATTAGTCATATGGTTATTAGATTGTTAAGATTTTTCCATGATGAATTTAACATATTTGTACATTGAACTATGTTGGTATGCAGGGTATAGGAATTAGTTGTTTCAATCCAAAACAGAAACAGTACCCTATTATTAATGCGATTGATGCCGCAAAAGACTCGAAAAGCAAGGAAGATGCTAAGTAATTTTCCTTTTGTTTTCCAATAAAAGAGTGTGTTGATAGCATAATTGTTGTTAAAAAATAACAAAAACAATTTAATGCATTGACAGATTCTGCAACTCAGGGTCTTTACAGGCAAATAAAGTGAAGGGAAAGGTTGTTTACTGCTTAGGATCATGGGGCACTGAAGCTACTGTTAAAGAAATTGGAGGCATTGGTACTGTAATAGAATATGACAATTATCCTGATGTTGCTCAAATTTTCATTGCTCCTGCTACTGTTGTCAATCATAGCATAGGTGAAACTGTTACAAACTATATCAAATCTACAAGGTATATAAACAAGCTTTTTTTTTTTTTTTTTTGTTTTTTTGAATCTGCAAATATTATTAAAGCTTACTCTAGAACAAGGAGTACTAGAAGCAGCAAAAGAAAAGGAACAATACAAGATCTGAAACCAACAAGGCAAAGTCTGCCCCCACTACAACAAAAAGGACAAACATAAAGGCTTACAGAAACTACACCCTAAACAAAACAAAAAAGGCAGGCAGCCTAAAAAACACAAAGGCAACACCTGCAGAAGCCAAAAAGCCTTGCTGCAGCAGCACAACACAGCACCAAAAAACCACCAAAAGGAAAACTAGCGCAGTAAGCAATCTCCGGGATCCCATGTCCATTCATAATACATACAAGGAGGTACTTTTAATCTCGCTAAACTCCATTTCCAGCTCGTGACCTTTATCTCCTCCACAATATCATTAGGGGCAAAAGATTCGTTCGCGAAGATAGAGCCATTCCGCGCCTTCCAAAGGGACCAAATTGTAGCATGCCAAATCAACAAAAATCCTTTACGGATCTTGACATTCCTCGCCGACGCCCTCAACACCTCAAAAAGCAAAAATAACGAAGGAGGGATCACAATCACTAATCCAAGCCACCTAAAAATATCATACCACACCTTCAAAGCACTAGGACAGTGCAAAAAGAGATGAATGGATGATTCGACACTTCCCACACACCCCACACACTCCCAAGGAACATCCGCAACTAAAATTCCCCGAACCGCAAGATTACTTCTAGTTGGAATCCGATCATGAAGAAGTTGCCAAGAGAAGGCAATAACCTTAGACGGAGCCGGACTATCCCAAATATGATCAAAAATCATCGCCTTACCATCTTCCAACACCTCCCCGGACCGAAGTTCATCAACAAGGTGAAGAAAGGTAGATTTTACCGAAAACACCCCTTCCGGATCCGGAACCCATTTCCAACCATCATCCTCCATTAATAAATTCACCGTTGCCAAGAGATCTCTCAAACGCACTACAAGTTCTTCCTCCCAAAGGAATAAAGCCCTCCGCCATGAGAAAGTCCAATTCCAACGCTCCCCGTCATACTCACAAAGTTCATTTATCATACTCTCCTTTTGATTAGAGAGAGAAAACAAACGGGGAAAACGCGCCAAAATAGATACATCACCGGTCCAAATAGAAGTCCAAAAGTAAGTAGAATTACCATTTCCCAAACGGCGAACCATGGACTCTACTAACCAATTTTTAGATTCCACCACCTTATCCAAAGAGCAAATATCCCTCCACCATTTTGACGCCATGGTAGGAATTCTAACACCACTCCAATCCACATTAGTAAGAAT
The DNA here is from genome assembly GCF_020283565.1 of Trifolium pratense. Taxonomy (NCBI): domain Eukaryota; kingdom Viridiplantae; phylum Streptophyta; class Magnoliopsida; order Fabales; family Fabaceae; genus Trifolium; species Trifolium pratense. The sequence continues at coordinate 18,279,015 of NC_060064.1, read as the reverse complement.
GTGTCTCCCGTACTTCGCCACTAAAACATCCTTCCAAAGCGCCCTCCCCGGGAGAAGAAGGCGCCAACGCCATTTGGTTAAAAGACTTAAATTAACAATTCTAACATCTCGCACCCCTAGGCCTCCTTTGCTTTTTTCTTTACACACCATCTCCCATTTCACCCAACTAACCTTTTTGCCACCTTTCACCCCCCCCCAAAGAAACTCCCTTTGAATCCGCACCACTTTCTTCCACACTTTAACCGGCATTTTCATAAAAGAGAGATAAAAAATTGGGACCGCATTCAACACCGCATTAATCAAAATTATTCTACCTCCTAGGCTTATATGTTTATTTCTCCACGTAAACAACTTTTTCCGAAGATGTTGGATAAGGGGATCCCAAGTAGCCAAGCTTTTTGGATTCGCCCCGATCGGGAGCCCAAGGTATTTAAAAGGCACCGTACCACGTCTACAATTGAGGAAGTTACATGCCATCTCCAAAAAAGTCGATTCTACATTTACACCACTAAGACCACTCTTCCAAAAATTGACTTTAAGCCCGGATGTCATTTCAAAGCCTCTAAGAATAGCTTTTAAGGTCCAAAGATTTTCAATCGACGCCTCCCCTATACACAAGGTGTCGTCCGCGTATTGGAGATGAGATATTGCCACCGAGTCCCCTCCAATAGAAAAACCTTTGAAAACATTCAACTCCACCGCCTTCCTCATTACTCCACTTAAACCTTCCACCACTATCAAGAATAAAAAAGGAGCCAAAGGATCCCCTTGCTTGAGGCCCCTTTGAATATTAATCTCCGCCGTAGGGGAGCCATTAACAAGGACCGATAAGTTTCCGGCAAAGACACACACTCGGATCCAACCTATCCACTTCTCACAAAAACCACATCTTTGAAGCATATATTCAAGAAACCCCCAATCAACCGAGTCGTACGCCTTCTCAAAATCCACTTTGAATATAAGACATTCTTTTTTGGATTTTTTCGCCAATTCCACCACCTCATTAACCACTAGGACACCATCCACCAAATTACGACCTTTAATAAAAGCCGATTGGTTTGAAGCTATAATCGAGTCAATCACCTTAGCAAGCCGCTTAGCCAACACCTTGGCAATAAGCTTATAAAGACACCCAAGAAGAGAGATGGGCCTAAAATCGGATATCGAGGACGGGGAGTTAACCTTTGGAATCAATGTGACAAAATAGGACAAGAAGTTCTTTGGAAGGCAAGAGTTCCCATGAAATTGATCAAACATAATGCGGATATCTCCTTTTAACATGTCCCAAAACTTTTTCAAAAAAGCAAAATTAAAACCATCCGGTCCCGGACTTTTATTACCATCACAACCTTTCACCGCCTCTTCGATTTCTTCCAATGAAAAGGGAGAAATAAGACCCGTATTATCCGCCTCCGTAAGCCTAGGGAAAGTAACCCCTTCAAGTTTGGGTCTAACTCTCAAAGAGGAAGACACATGATCTTTAAAATATGAAAAAATCTCCTCTTTAATAAGATTAGGGACTTCTAACCACACATCCCCAACCCGAAGCGCCGAAACTAGATTCAATTTTAATCTAGCTTTTACACTATTATGAAAGAACTTAGTATTCCCATCCCCTTCCTTAAGCCATTTGGATCTAGAACGTTGGAACATAAGTGTCTCTTTATTTTTCAAGAAATTCCACAAAGCGCCGAACTTCTCTTTTCTACTCTCCACCTCTTGAATAGACAAACCCACTAACTCCCCTCTCGTATCCAAATCTCTAATCTCCTCCACCAACTCCTCAATCCTCGCCTCCATGCCCCCGTATTCTTGTTTATGCCAATCTCTAATTAAAGACTTTAGAGCTTTCAATTTTTCCTTCAACACAAACCCCATCCACCCTTCCACCCTATAATTCACCCAAAACGTCTCCACCATCTCCATGAACTTCTTATTTTCAAGCAAAAAATTGTTGAATCTAAAAGGTTTTGGGCCCCAATCATCATGGCTATATTTAAGGAGAAGTGGGCAATGGTCCGAAACATCTCTATCAAGCACCCAAACCGAACCATTTCCCCACCGAAGAGCCCATTCATCCGAGATTAAGAAACGATCTATTCTACTCATCGCTCTACCATTCGCATGATACCAAGTAAAGCGCCTCCCAAATAAAGGGAGATCAACCAACTCTAACTCGTCAATAAAATGTTGGAACTCAATTACTTCTGTTGGCATAGTCCCACCTACCATAGTATTAACACCAATCCTCTCCTCCATCCTCCTTATTGCATTAAAATCACCAACCACGCACCACCTCCCATCCCCTAAACCTCTCTTACAGTTCAATAAATTATTCCATAACCTTCGTTTAGATACTATATCACATTTAGAATATACATTAACCACAAAGCATATGGTTTTCAATACACCCCATTCAAGACAAACCCCAACAAAGCCTTCGCCCTTGAAAGAAAAAATGAGAGAGTTATTAGACTTACTCCATATGGAGAGAATACCGCCGCTCCTCCCTACCGACGGAAGATAGACCCAATCACAGTCCTGAGAACCCCATATACTGTAGCAAATAGAATCTGTAATGACTTCTAACTTTGTTTCTTGTAACGCCAAAAAATCAATCTTCTGTAATCGAACCAAGTCTCTGATTCGTCTCCTCTTCATCGCCCCCCCTATACCTCTTATATTGAAAGATGACACTATCATTGATCACCTTCCTTTTGCTCCCATTCCATCTTCTTTGATCTATCACTTCTTTCTTGCATCATTAATTCTTTCAATGTTTTGTCATCATCTTCCTCAAAAGAGAATCCAACTTCTTTTTGGATACTAAGAAGTTTTGCAGCTTCAATTGCACTTTCTTTATTTCTTCCATCTACATCAATTCCCGGATTTGGAACCTGTGAACACTGACTACCAGAAATTAAATTAATTCCTGAAGCCGGTGTTACCTGTGGAAACTCTGACTCAACCATCTTCTCCATACTCCGATGAGAACAATCACCGTCGCTAGGAAAAGCTTCACCCGCACTGATACCTTCCGATGCAACCTCCACACCTCCCACCTCTTCGACCACTGACGGAACTCCCCCCCCTTTCACACGGCATTTTCTGGATTTTCCTCCTCCACTTTTCAAAGCTTCAGCTAACTGAATACACATAGGGACACCAGGATGATTAAATTTTGTACCGGGTTTCTGTTTTTTGAGCTTTGACATCTGCTTGCGGGATTTGGATTTATGAGAGGAGAGAACCTCTTCTGGTTCAGAAACAGAAGAATATCTAAGGGGCAACAATTCATCCACGTGATTTTGCCAAACTGGATAAACTCAAATTAATCAATCAAAAAGTTCTTTTAATGACTACTGAGATTAATAATAGTTAAGGACTTTTTGATTGATTAATTTGAGTTTATCTACTGACATAAGTACATGCGAGACTATTTGAGAGAGCTTATGGAAACAACATATAAAATGTCCATAAGCTGGTTTCAGCTTATTTCAATAAATACTCATAATAGCTTATGAAAACAGCTTGTAGCTTATATGTAAGCAATGATATGACAAACACTTATGCTATAAGCGCTTATTTAAACTGTTTATCCAAACAGTGTCTCACTAATATTTGTTGCAAAATAAATCTTTTGACGTGATAATCTCATACCATAATTTGTTTTTACATGAATTTCTTGTTCAACTAAGATCACCATCAGCAGTGATATACAAGAGCCATGAGGAAAAAGTTCCAGCTCCATTCGCTGCTACATTCTCATCTAGAGGACCAAATCCAGGATCCAAAAATGTCCTCAAGGTTAGTACTTCGGACTAAATTATAAGCAAAAAATTGCCTAAATTTATTAATTTCGGATATAAGCAAATGTCAACTAATCTATCCATATTTAATGATATTATTCCAAAAATATCCTTATACTAAGATTTATAATTGATGTTATTTATTGGACTGAAGGTTTTTTATAATCTGTATGATGCAGCCTGACATTGCAGCTCCTGGCATTGATATCTTGGCATCTTATACTCTTAGGAAATCACTCACCGGTTTGGATGGAGATACGCAATTTTCAGAATTTTCTCTAATATCTGGAACTTCCATGGCATGTCCTCATGTTGCTGGCGTAGCAGCGTATGTGAAATCATTCCATCCCAATTGGACTCCTGCTGCAATCAGATCTGCAATTATCACCACTGGTGAGATTAACATAATAACATGTTTGTTTCAAATTATTTGCTCTTTTGGAATAACTTATATAATATAGGGAAAATTTTACCAAGGTAACTTGATTAAAATTTTCGAACAAGTCCTTAATTTTTTCTGTCAAGTTAAGTCATTTTTCCATGTCAAGTTAGTTTTTTATGTTTAAGAAATCAACAATGCTGGTCCAATCCAAACTGTACATTTCATTTATGTATGTTACCAAAAGTCTTAGCATCTGTTTGGTATTGGTATTACGTTTCTCAAAAGCACGGTGGTTTTTCAAGTTGAAGCAGAAGCTTGCTTTTGTTGCTTCAAAAATTCACAGTGAAAAGGCCAGTTGGACGCGAGTTTGTAGTAGGAAACACAGAACCAAACATGCTATATTTCACCATTCAAAAAGGAAAAAGATATCTTCAATTCATCAACATAACGTCTAAATTACATCGTCATGACTATTACAATATCCAATCCATCAAAATTAACAATATTAACCAGATATTTTTTAGTTTTATTATTAGATTGTGACCTCGTTATTGTCAATGAGGTCACGGTGCTACGTGATGAAACATTCTTTATATTATATGATTTATATCATTCAAAGATGATTATGTACGCAAGTTTGTAACATAACTGGACTAAGATTGAAAGTTGGCGCGATGGTATAATCATTTTTAAAGATAGAATGGCTAATTTGACACGGAATAAAAAATTGGATCTGTTAGTTGAATTGTTCGCATAAAATTCTCATAAATGACTAACTAGTTTACAATTATTTTGAAGCCAAACCAATGAGCAGAAGAATTAACAATGAAGCAGAATTTGCCTATGGTTCTGGTCAACTAAACCCAACAAAAGCTCTAAATCCTGGTTTAGTCTATGACATGGATGAATTTGGTTATATCCAATTCCTATGCCATGAAGGTTACAAAGGTTCAAGTTTATCAGCACTAGTTGGTTCACCTATAAATTGCTCCTCATTACTTCCTGGATTTGGCCATGATGCTATAAACTATCCAACCATACAACTTAGCTTGGAAAGCAAGAAAGACATAAAAATTGGAGTTTTTAGAAGAACAGTCACCAATGTAGGTCCTGTTCCAGTTATCTATAATGCTACTATTAGATCACCAAAAGGAGTTGAAATTATAGTGAAGCCAAGTTTACTTTGTTTTGATAGAAAAATGCAGAAGAGAAGCTTTGAAGTAGTTGTGAAAGTTAAATCTATTGCTAGTATGGAGATTCTATCAGGTTCACTTATATGGAGAAGTCCACGTTACATTGTTAGGAGTCCTATAGTTATTTACAAGCCATAAAGTTGCATAAATTTGTAGTATAACCTTGTTTTGCAAAATGTTAACGTTTTGTTTATAGAATGATTAGGGATATCTCATCTCATGATCAATGAGATGGCTGTATCTAATGCAATTATCAAATAAAAATGTTGTTACAATTTTACTGAGGTTACAACTTGGTAATTTTTTTGTGAAAACTAAAGATCAAACACCGTTGTGCTCGAGCATAGGTGCAGAGAAGACAATGATAGGTGCAGAACTTAGGCGCAGAAAGGGAAAAATTTCATTACTCGCAAAACTGGTTCTTACACTTGATTGATCTCATATATATACAGACTGAGGATCAATATCAACTAACTGAGAGATAGTTACAAAATGAAACAAATCCTAACAAACTTAGAGAACGGTTATGGTAGTTGAGTGACTTGTGAAGCAAGTAATAGCTCATTTCTTATCTTCAGCTTTCACAATTTTTATGAAATGAAGAGCATGATTTTTTCTTTTCATTTTTGATATCTATAAATGTGTTTATTTTTGTTTTTTGTTCCTACCACGTGACAACCATCCATCAGATGCTAAATATGACACATTTTCTCTTTCTTAGTTCAAATTTGGGAGCTTCTATGGTGCAGTCCCTATTTGGACAGTTCCTATTTGGACTGTTTTGGTGCAGTCCATTTTTTTGACCAATAGAATTCAATTTAATTCCCACATCGGCGCAAGTCCATGGTGAGTCTTTTTTTAATAAACTTTTGTTTATTACATATGAATCCTCCATCAAGTGAATACAAACCAAAAACAATTTTTATTTGAATTTAAAATCATTTACAAACATAAAAGATACAAATCCTATTTGAACAAATTAAAAATAAAAATGAAATTGAAGACCCCAAATCCCCACTTGTTCTTTGTCGTGTTCTTCGTCCTCCATGTTCTTCGTCCTCTATGTTCTTATTCTTCTTCTTCTTAATCTTCGTCATCCATCGTCTTATTCTGCCCTCTCTCAGAAACAAATGTTGAGAAGCTTGAATGACCTGGTTTGCAACATCTATGTTATCCTTGTACCTCCCTCATTCCAAATTTTGTTTATTGTAATGAGATCTCTTCTACAGCATGCTTCACAAACTGTGTCAATGAAACTGTTTCTTATGATGGTGCACTCTCGTCAAAATATGACCAACAAAATAAGTGATGGAACCTGCCAAACAACACTAGTTGTGAACCAAATGAATTTCTATGCATAATTTAGTGTTAAAAAAACGATGATTTTGTGACGTTTTTTTGATTTAATTTTAGCTGTAATTTTGTTTTAATTGATTTATGATCACAATTAAAAATAATTTAAACATTGGGGTAATTTTGTAACTTTTAATATGTTTGGGACTTAGTAGAAATATTAATAGATGTAAAGATACATGGTAAGTACCATATATGTTGTTTGTACCATATAATTCAAAGTTAGTCAACACTGCATTCTCATTGGCCAGATTAGGAATGTACCAAAACGGACCAACTAAGAAATGCACCATAGAATTCTCCTTAAAATTTGCTTGAATGTAGGTGAATTTATGACTTTTAAATGTAGAGAATACAAATCCACATTGGTATACAATGTTAGTGTGCCACATAAATTTTTGTTTGTCGCATCATAAAAAATTGATGGAAAAATTACATCAGAGAATAAAAGAGTGAGATTAATATTAATTACAGGAACATAAATTTTTGTTTGTATTATTACTATATTACGTACTATGCTGAAATTTACAAAGAAAGCAAATATTCAATTGATTACACACCTTTGTTTAAGACAAATCACAAATGCACCACCAACTTTTAACATCAATAATTTTTATATAACTTGATATATATAAAATAATTACACATGAAAAGATATTCTCATGTTGGTTCTTTGCTCCATGAATCATACATGGAAAGATTTAGATTTGATGAAAAGGTGCAGACCGAAACCAAGAAATCATATGTGACCTAGTTGGAGTGTGATACATTGATGTTCACGGATCTTACTGGTGAAAATATCTTGTTCCGACCGACCCTTCACATGATAAGTTTGATTATGTTTAAATTTTCTCGTACCCCATGTTTGTTAATAAAAGTAAAAATGATACGAGATGCCCCTGTTTTAACACTCACTTTAAATGCAATTAATTATATTTGATGTCATTTTTTTGTGTTGTTTGATAAATTTGGATAAAATCATATATGATGTACCAATTTGTCATTTTCCAATAATTAATTACCATTTGTCAAAAAAAATAAAAAAAATTACCAATCTAGGCAATTACAATAAGGAGTGCCTTAAATTTGACTCAAAGTACCAAAGTTTGAGATCTCACAAGTCACACTGTAATGATCATAGTATGTGCACAAATGTGGTCTCAAATTCTCAATGAGTGTAGAAAATTGTTGGCATATCCATACCTTATCAACCACTTGAATCATTCAATGTCTCAAATCGGTGGTTCCTTAACAACAACGCTTCTTTCAAAAGAAACTCCTAAAACATTAGTCTTGTTTAAAAAAAGTGAACACTAAGAATTTTAAATCTAGAGTTCGGCCATGAGGCAAGTAAAGTCTGATAAAAAATTATTTTTATTAAAAATTAAACTTGGATTCTTCCAAGTAATTCGTCTTAAGAAGTGTTCATTAAGCACTTGAGCTCAATATCTTAGAGGCCGTTTGTTATAGCTTATTTTAGAAAAAAATCATTTTTTTTATAAAAATAATTACTTTTAATTGTTTTGCATCTGTTTGTTACAGATTTTTAAAATAATCAGAAGCTGAAAATAATCAGAAAACAAATAAAAATGAGAAGCTACTAAGAGTAGCTTATAAATAATAGATTTTTTTTAGAGGAGAGAGAAAATAAATGTTAAAGGAAGAAAGCTATTTGTAATTAAAAAAACCACTTTTATAAGTTATATCCAAACAAACTAAAAGTTATTTTATTTAAAAAAAGTGATTTTTATTATAATAAACAAACACAAAGTAAATTCAACTTTTCTAAAAATCTCTAAAAACTAATCTCTAAATTATTTTACATTAAAATCACTATTTTTTTAATCTATAACAAACGGACCCTTAATTTACTCTTGGTTCTTTTTATGAGAAATAATTCAATTTTTAGGTTCAATTGAATAACCGACGTATGAGATGCAACAATTATTTAATTCATCTAAAAAATGAATTATTTCTTATAAAAAGATTAGAGATAGTATTATATAATCTAAAGTGAATTATTTCTTATTAAATGATCAGAGGTAGTATTATAATGTGAACACTAGCAAATTAGCAATGACATTGGCAACAATATTAATAAACACTGCTAGTAGTATCTAGCTGTGACAGAAATGTGAACATTTTAGTGAGAAAAAAATCAAAAATTTCAATTCTGTATTTTCCAATCCACAACACAAGTCATATGGAAATGGATTCAGAGCAGTCAGCTATGGTGCAGTAGGGCTGCAGTCAGCTGCTCTGAACCGATTGATAAAAATCGGACGGCTCAGATCTTAGTGCGGTTTTAATTTTATAAGATATAAATATTTTAACTTTAACTCTGAACCGTCCGATTACAAATCGGACGACTATGATCTACCGACTGCATGCAGTCACAGTCATTGCCTGCACCCAATCCATATCCCAAGTCCTATAAGCTCTTTGGCCCTACACCCCTTAGTGTATGTTTGGTTTCAATTCTGGAGCATCCAGAATTGATTCTGGACGTGTAGAATTAATTCTGACTTGTTTGGTTTCTCAAAAGTAGAATTGATTCTGCCTCCAGAATTGATTCTACTTGAAGCTAGAAATCGTAGCTTCTGATTCTAGAATTGATTTTTACACTCAAATTTTTTGTTCAACTCACTTTTTCATGAATATATCCAAACATAAACCACTTCAGCTTAAAATCAATTTTGGCCAGAATCAATTTTACAGAATCAATTATGCCAAAATCAATTCTCTCCGCCGCAGAACCAAACATTTGGACCAAACTCCCACGTGATTCAACTAACTTTGAATAAATTGGCAAAGCTTGTCATATGAAACTTAATTGATCCGTTACCATCCCATACTGTTACAATGAATGTCCATAGAAATATTCCTGTTTATATACATTAGTCTATGACATATTAGGGTGTGTTTGGATTCGAATAATCTATTAACAATTATCTTATGGTATTTGTACAAAAATAGTTTGCAACATGTTCATAAGTTAGTTTTCAACTTATTTTAATAAGCTCTGTAGAATGATTTTAAAAAATCGTTTGCTATAAACTTGCTCTTTCGGCTAGACTCAACCACCGTTGATGGTGTAATTAGTATATGATCAAATGCTTAGACTAAGTCAAAGATATAGTCAATAATGACAAAAATGCCACTTTACTAGCCATAACCTCATGGAGCATTAAGGGACCCAACCAATTAATCCAAAACAAAAAATGCTGACCACATAAATTAAATCTTACAAGTAGGATGGAACAACATCTAGTTGTGAAGATCATTAATTAAACACTAAATAGCAAACATTCTTATAATTAATCTTTTAGGTGTGTACTCTAGTCAAAATCAAAACAATATGAGGTTCAGGACCACAGTTCGATCCATCGCAATTGCGATTAGAAGGGGCTGAAACCACTTGATGCCAAAACTGACCCCACGAACCAAACTGGTGATGAAAGCCAAAAAGAAAAATCAAAACAATCTTATAATTACAACAATGTCATGAATATAACTTAAAAAGTGTTCTCAAGAAGGAAGCGTGCTATAAAAGTAAAACTTGAAACAAGTGATTACTATAATTATTGAGTACAGACTGGAGAAAAGGGTATTGCAATGTTTCTATATATTTGATGATAGCCAATGCCATTATGCCACATAGTTAGACTTTCTATTTATATACATTTAAAGATCTTTGAGTTGCTGAGAAATGCAGTCTTGAAGTAGAAGAAAAGTAAAGAGAAGGTAACTGACAACTGTTTTTTTTTTTTTTAATAATGAGCATTTATAAAAAGTTTTTTTTTTTTGAAGCATTTATAAAAAGTTTAATCCTTCACTTTTTGTGCTTATTTAAGATTTGATGTTATGTGTTTATTTTCATTAGTCCTTGTCTTGTGCTAAGTCCAGCATAGGTACTAACTACTACTTCAATCTTTCTATAGCATATCTCTTTGCCTTGCATAGTTTGTTTAATATGCATAGTTATATATGTAAGAAGAAAAATTAACTTCTTAAATATTTGTATTCCTAGAGTACATAATATTCTAAGATTACCTATTGACTCATATCAGCTAAAAGTTCACTATTTAGCGACCGGTTTAGCGACTTATTTTCCAAACCAGTCGCTAAATCGGTCTATAAATTTACTTCTAATTAAATGAGTTTACGACTGATTTGAAAAATGTAGTTAAAGCACTATGTACTAGTGCTAGTGATTGATGTGACATTAATTTTTGGTCTCTAAATCGATCACTATATCACAAATTTTTTGTAGTGAGAGTTGTTTCTACAAAGTATAAGCAAAAAATGTTAAAGAAAAGTAGTTTGTAGAAGTTTTTTGATATCTAATATATTAGTATTTTTTCCTATTTTATTTTGTTGCATTAGAAGATTAATCCTTAAGCATATATTTAGATCCTAATACATGTCATGAATTGTTCTTCTCTTCATTTTTTTTGCAGGCATCATGATGTTTAGTTTTCTATTTCTAGCTCTTTTGGCGACAAATTCAATGGCTATCACGGTGCAGCAAACATATATAGTACACATGGATAAAACCAAAATTGAAGCCTCAGTTCATTCTCAAGACAGCACAAAACCATGGTCTGAATCAATCATTGATTTCATTTCTCAAGCTTCAATGGAAGAAGAACAAGAAGAAGAGATTTTATCACCTCAGCTTTTATATGCCTATGAAACAAACATGTTTGGTTTTGCAGCCACACTTTCTGAGAAACAACTTAAACACTTAAGCCAAGTTGATGGTTTCCTTTCAGCCATACCTGATGAACTTTTAACCCTCCACACAACATACACACCACATTTTCTTGGCCTAACAAATGGAAAAGGACTCTTGAGTGCTCCAAATTTGGCCTCTGATGTTATCATTGGTGTCCTTGATTCCGGAATATGGCCGGAACACATCAGTTTCAAAGACTCTAGCTTTTCTCCAATACCTCCTAAATGGAAAGGTATTTGTGAAAATGGCACCAAATTCTCATCCTCGAACTGTAACAAGAAACTCATTGGTGCAAGATACTATTTCAGAGGGTACGAAAAATTCATCGGAAAAATCAACGAAACAACTGATTATCGTTCCGCTAGAGACTCTCAAGGTCATGGAACACACACTGCCTCAACTGCAGCCGGTAATGTGGTTCAAAAAGCAAGCATTTTTGGACTTGCTAAAGGTTCAGCAAGTGGAATGAGGTATACTTCAAGAATTGCGGCGTATAAAGTGTGTTGGCTTTCTGGCTGTGCAAATTCGGACGTATTAGCAGCAATGGACCAAGCAGTTTCTGATGGTGTTGATGTACTTTCACTCTCTTTAGGAAGTATTCCAAAACCATTTTATAATGATAGTATTGCTATAGCTTCATTTGGAGCAACAAAAAACGGCGTTTTTGTTTCTTGCTCCGCAGGCAACTCTGGCCCTTTTGCATCAACAGTTGGAAACGGCTCGCCATGGATCATGACAGTTGCTGCTAGCTACATTGACAGAACTTTTCCAACAAAAGTCAAACTCGGAAACTCAAAAACTTTTGAAGGCACATCTTTGTACCAAGGAAAAAATCAAACAAACCAACAATTTCAACTTGTGTATGGAAAAACAGCAGGTAAAAAGCGAGAAGCAGTGTTTTGCACAAAAAACTCACTTGATAAAAAACTTGTTTTCCGAAAAATAGTTGTTTGTGAAAGAGGAATCAACAGCAGAACAGAAAAAGGTGTAGAAGTTAAAAAATCAGGTGGATATGGAATGATACTACTTAACTCGGAAAATCAAGGTGAAGAGCTTCTTTCTGATGCTCATGTTTTACCAGCTACTTCATTAGGTGCTTCAGCAGGTAAAATCATCAGAAGCTACATTAACACTGTTAAAAAACCAACCGCTTCAATTTCATTTCTAGGAACAAGATACGGTAATGTTGCGCCAATAATGGCAGCATTTTCATCTAGAGGACCAAATATAATAGGACAAGATGTTATCAAACCAGATATAACAGCACCTGGTGTTAACATCTTAGCTGCATGGCCATCAAACACTAGTCCAACTATGGTCAAAAGTGACAAAAGAAGAGTCCTTTTTAACATTGTTTCAGGTACATCAATGTCTTGTCCTCATGTTAGCGGCATAGCCGCGTTGATTAAATCTGTTCATAAAGATTGGTCACCTGCAATGATCAAATCATCTCTTATGACAACAGCTTACACATTGAACAATAAAAACCTTCCGATTTCAGATCTTGCTTCGAATAACTCGGCTTCAGCTAACCCTTTTGCATTTGGTTCAGGACATGTTAATCCAGAAAGTGCTTCTGATCCTGGATTAGTCTATGATATTAACACTAATGACTATTTGAATTACTTTTGCAGCCTTAACTTTACTTCATCAGAGATTACTATATTGACAAAAACCAACTTCAAATGTTCAAAGAAACCACTTTTTCAAGTTGGTGACTTGAATTATCCTTCATTTGCTGTTTTGTTTAGTAGAACAGTACATAATGTGACATACAAAAGAGTTGTTACAAATGTTGGGAAATCAAAAAGTGCTTATTATGATGTTAAAGTTGAACAACCTAATGGAGTTATTGTTAGTGTTGAACCAAGGAAATTGAAGTTTGAAAAATTGGGTCAGAAATTAAGCTATAAAGTTACATTTTTAGCAGTTGGAAAAACAAGAGTTATTGGTACTTCATCATTTGGATCACTCATTTGGGTATCTGGAAAATATAAGGTTAGAAGTCCTATTGCAGTGACATGGCAATAGTGAAAAATCTTCCTATTCAGAGAAGAAGGAAATAACTTTATTTATTTGATCTTACATTATTGTTGAAATTTATGTGCAAAAACTTCAAGTCAGTAGTATCATAAGGTTAATTAATTTATAATTTCTTCTTTCTAATTGTTTTCATTGTTGTTTGGAATGATTCATTTGTACACCTTATATTTATCATTTTATAAATTTTATTTTTATTCAGACTATAACATATAAATTTTGTTATCATCTATTAACCTTTTGTATATTTAATATTCCAAAATTTTAATACCAAAAAAACAATTCCAAATTTTTTAAAACCAATGAAAAACTTACACAAACATATAGTTACGGGTGTTCGCAGTTAGGTTTGGATCGGTTTTGAAGCAAAAATTCGTCCGATTCAAAAATAAATTTATTTGTGGTTCAGTTCAATTTTGGAAGATAAATTTAAAAAATCTGATCTTATCCGATTCAATTTTATGCGGTTTAATTTGAATCGATTTTTGGATATCCAAATTACAACTTGTAAATATTTTTATTAAATATTAATATTATAAAAATACTATAAAATAATAGTTTGACTTTTTTAACGAAATAAATAATATATTTGAAGTAAAATATAGCATATAATATATTAAAAATGAAAAATTCTATATGGATCATTTCTTCAAGTGGTCCATTGTGGACCGGTATTTAAAAAATATTCAAAATATTATCGATAATATACATTGATGTTTGAAAGTATTATTTAATGGTTATTTTCATTTTCATGGTTGAAATAATGACATAATTGACACCAGTTTGATTTTTTGTTGTTGAGCAGCAAAATTTTATTAACAAACACTCATCAGTTATGAGAGCCAAACAAATTACAAAGTACAAGAGATAAATACAAGGGGTAAGAGCAAAAGCTAAATCGAACAACAAAAAGTAAAAACTCAATTTTCCCCCAAATCAAGAAACAGATCTAAAATTAATAAAAAGAATTAATTAAAGAAAGATACTCATTCAATAGATTGTTGAAGAGGTTATTAAGAACATATATAGAGCATTGTTGAAGAGGTTATTAAGAACATATATAGAGCAATGCTTCGACGCCACCATGGCCATCGTAAACTCAAAGATACAGTGCATTGTGAGAGGCAACTTCAACTTGGCTTTGATCTTCCATAATTGTATTGGCTTGAGCATTAGCCATAGAAAATTCTCCAAAGCAATGTCGTTCGAGATTGATCGATCTCGTGTAAGGGTCTTCATCGAATGCAATGAGATCATCATTCCTCCTCCTGAACAGATCAACTACAATTTGTAGAACCTTATGCATTGTGAAGCAAAAAAAAAGAGTGATCTTGAATCTTGATTTGTGAGTGAGAGTGATGAATTGAAAGTGATTGAAATAGTGAATGAATGATGCAGTGTGGTGTATTTATAATGTGGAATGAAAATGCAAGAGAGTAAAGTAACTGAAAAACAGAAAACTTTTGCTAACAGAATCTAACAATGCCAGCTGTAAACTTTTGCTTTGGCGGGAAAAGGGAAATATTGAATGAAACTTGTGTTGACTATGGGATAAATATAATTTTGACTATGTAATATTTTATTATAAAATTTGACTATTTCATATTAATGATATGCCATATGTGAAGATCAAAATTCATTATTTTTCCTTTTGTAAAAAAAAAAATCCATTTTTTTCCTATTTTTTAGTACTGGTTTAATCATTTTAATCAATTTTGTTACTTTTCTAAAGATAAGAAGAATTATTTGGGACCCGTTGATAATGATCTGTAGGCAAATTGAATTTAAAACTTATGTATAACACAGACTGACACGGAATGTTCAATATAACTATGAAGCACAAAAGACTGACACGGACCATAAACATACACAGATGTAGTCTCGCAGACACATTGACACCGATAATAATTTGAGAAAATAAAATAATTCAATGTGATTAAATGTGTCGATGACGGACATCGACGTGTGTCGGACACAAAACACTTTGATGAATGTTTGTGTTTCATAGCACTATAATAATAATGGCGGTAAATATCATTCTATTTGGAAAATTTTAATAAAAAAATAATCAAGAAATCATGTTTACCATTTTCTTTTGCAAACTTTACCAACCAAATGTCTTAATTTTTTGTATTTGCGGTGTATTTTTTTCTAGAATTTTGTTTTTGCTATATGTATATGTATAAATTCTCGTGTTTTTTTATTAGCTCTCTAATCCATAGAAAAATAAGTCCTAATTAATAATTTGAAGTACTGTCGAAAGATAAGTAACATCTCACTAAAAATTATTTTGTTCACCGAAAAATTAAACTTGGGTTTGTCAAACAACTTGAGATCCTAATTATATTAACAAACTACTTCAAAACAACTTGTTCATATAAATTTGGGGTGTGTTTGGTAAGTCCAATAAGCTTATAGCTTATTGGACTTGCTTATAAGCTTTTTTGAAAAAAATAAAAGTGCTTGGTAAAAAGTTTTTCTCATGAGCTTATAGCTTTTTTTGAGATATTATTTCAAGTAGCGTTTGAGCTTATAGTTTATAGCTTTTTACAGTTTTTTTCATTTTTAACCTTTAATTTAATTTTATTATTTTTTATAAAATAAAAAACTACCCACTAAAACAAAAACTACCCACTACATATAAATGTCATTTTATGTCTTTTTATATTTATCAATCATTTAAAAAGTCAATTTTACCAAACACTTTAATTTCAATCAGCTAGTTTTTCAGCTATCAGCTATAAACTAGCTTTTCAGCTATAAGCTAGCTTATAGCTTAATTTTACTAAACAGAGCCTTGAGATCATTGTCATTTGTTACAACTTTTTAAAAAAGAATTTTGTAAAAAAGAAATTCAAATGAAAATATCATTAAACACTTTCTTATAAAAAAAATCATTTTAAGTATTTCATCTTTTAGTTATCTTTTTTTTTTTATGATAAAATATCAACAAAAAAAAATTTGTGTAGTATATTGTCACAAAAAATCTTTTCAATATGCATGATATTAAGATTATGCATCAGTAAATTGTCTTTTCAGTAAGGGAGGTCCCAAAAAATACTTCTTTTAGTCTAATTGTGCGATTTTCCGTATCCATCATATCTGCTCATTTTGCCAACATCTGGACATTTCAATAGTCCACTGACTCTGTGAAATACATCATACGATGTTATCTTACGAGGCGGACCATCCGTTTCTGATGTGTTTAACTTAAACAAATTCCTTTTCCTCCCAAATTGATGATTTGCCGATAAGAACCTACGATGACAATCAAACCACGGAGCCTTTCCACCATTTTTCAAGTTAAAAGACTTTGCGCGTTCCATGCAATGGGGACAAACCAATTTACCATGAGTCAATCAACCAGACAACATGTCATATGCAGGAAAGTCGTTAATAGTCCACATCAAAGATGCCCTCATTGTGAAATTCTCCTTCCTCGCAATATCATATGTCAATTGACCAATCCACAACCTCTTCAAATCATCAATTAATGGTTATAAATATGCATCAATTCCATCTTTTGGGTTTGACGGTCTTGGTATAATACAACTCAAGAACATGTAAGGTTTTGTCATGCATATATCAGGAGTAAGATTATACGGTGTAACAATAGTTAAAAGTTAAAAGTGATCCTAATCTGCTTAGGAACCACATGAAGATCTAAGCAAAATTCGTGACGGGTTTGAATGGTACGCTCTAGGTCCTGGATTCGATCATCAGCTCAATATAAACAAAAAATATTCCAATATTTTTAGGCTGATAATAAAAGTTAAAAGTGCCTCTAACATAGGAGTCAATTATCTGTCAAAAAAAATAAAAAATAGGAGTCAATTATTTATCCAACATAAAAACATTTAGTATTACGAGTAATTTTTTTTGACGTAACATTTAGTATTAAATATTAATTAAAAACGCATGTGTAACCAAAAAAATTAAGAATTTAATTTATATGCACCGTCAGTGTAAAATTATTTTACACATGCGTCCAATAATATACTGACACATCATGTATGGTATTTGAAAATACACACTACTAGAAAATTCACTTTTAGCGACCGATGTAGAGACCGAATTATTTTGGTCACTATAGAGACTGAATTAGAGACCAAAATGTTAAGATTTAAAATAAAAAATATTTTGGTCGCTAAATCGGTCGCTACTAAATTTAGAGACCGATTTAGAGACCAAAAATTAGCGACTGAATTATTTTGGTCACTATAGAGACCGAATTAGAGACCGATATGTAAAGATTTAAAATATTAAATATGTTGGTTGCTAAAATCGGTCGCCTAACCCAAATCAATTATTTTTAATCAATATTTACTTTTTACTTTTCAGTTTCCCAAATCAAATCAAATTAAGTGTAAAGCATAACCTCACCACCCAAATCAAATTTCGCTTAACCCTTGAATGCCTGAAACCATATTTTCGCGAAGCAGAACCTCACCACCTTACCACCGCACAACCCTTCTTCTCACCATCGTTTAACCCTCACTCGTTTAACCCTAACTCGTTCACGAGCTCGTTCACCATCATGGCTCACACAAACCCTCACTCGTTTAACCCGCCTGTCAGTACTCTATCTACCCAGAACTCCTAACATCTTCAAATCGATTGAAACACCTGATAATCTCTTTTTCAAATTCTCAATCTCAGATTTATTATTATAATAGTTTATTTTGTTTTTTATTTTGATTTTGTGTTTGGAAGTGTAGTGGTAAGGTTGTGTATTAGACCACAAAGAAGAGAGCTAGTGGAAAAAGATACACATTAATACGAGGGACTTGTGGTTTCAAGAATTTAAAGGTATGTTATGCTTGTTCTGCTTGTAGTCATTCTGCTTGATCTATTTCAGTTTGACAGGCTACTTAGTACGCACTGTGTGTCACTTAGGTACGTAGGAAATTTGATTTAGGTTTGTTAACTTTATATAACCATTTTCCGGTTGTAGAGAATTTAAAAAATTTGCTTTTGCAAAGCAAGAGTCCATGTAAACAAATTTAACATAAACATTTGATTTTTTTTTTTATTTTGTTTTTGTGATGGATTTAATGGTCCTGATGCAACTGATTATCTTGTTAATAATATTTTTTATGTTGTACATGATGAGCTTAAAGGGTTTCTATGTAATCGAAATCAAAATAGTAGTAATAAAGTGAAGAGGGTTTTTGTCACATAGATGTTTTTTTTTAATGGATCACATAGACGTGTTAGAAGCTCTTTCTGAGGCAATGAGGAAAACTGAGGATGCATGTTTTAATATAATTAATGAGATGATTAATCATAATCCTGTTTTGGCTATGATGGGTTCTTGTGTTTTGGTTATGTTGATGAAAGGTTAAGATGATCCTTCTGCGGTAACTAAAGGCCGAGTGAAAGGTTACTTGAATATCACAAGGGCTTTTAATTTGGAGCAGAATTCCTTAAGCAAGTAACTTGATAGCCTATATACTGAATTTGCTTACACTCCTGCTAAAAAAATTTGCTATACTAGTTTCAAGTTTCATTTTCATTGTCATTGTTATATTGAATTACATTATTGTGTAAGTTCTTTTAAGAATCAATGCTATAAGGGAAGTGTTATTGTTTAGCTACTTCTTGGATTTAGCAGGCGGCTTTGGTTCTTTTCTTTCATGTTTTCATTATTATGTGTTGTGTGGGTTATAATTTTTTAGTGTTATATTATTTATGTGTTTAGGTTTGTAATGTCGGGTGGATGTTTTTTTGTTCTGTTTAAGGTGTGGTATATTTGTCATGGTGTTTTCTAGGTACACTTCTATGTTCTTTTGCAGCCTGTGCTTTGGTAGCGGGCTTCTATGTACTTCTTCCCCATTTTTGGCACTTCTTGTGCTAATGTTTGAGCTATTAATATATTTGCAGTTTCAAAACAAAAACATTGATCTGTTCTTGAGTTTCAGTTGGTTTGGATTGGATTATATCCTATTTGGATTAATTAACAGGTTATCTTTGGTTTTTGATTTCAGGATACAAAATGATAGGATTCTTTCTTACCTGGGTGCTTGTGTATGTTTTGCACTGTCATAACATTTTGCATCTAGATAATGTTGATTATTTACATTTGTATTATTTGAAATTTCAGGATACAAAATGATAGGATTCTTTCTTACCTGGAAAACAAATTATGATATTATTTCTTCAAACTTGTATGTATAAGTTGTATTAGTTTTGTTACCTTCAAAACATCGTTTTGAATAGTATGTCAAATTAGTGCTTAGTTAATATATATATGCATAAGTTAAACATAAAGGGATTTTTTGTGTGTGTGCAGATTAATATACATTGGATTTTCTTCTTCTAACTGTGTTCACACCAAGTAGGGAACCAATGTTGTGATGCAATGAGAATTAAGTCTGAGTACTTGGATATCAGTGGTAAGGAATTATGGAAATTAAGGAGCTATAATGATGAATATGTTTTCTTGTTACAAGGTAATTCCTAAAATGAATTAGCTATAATGATGAATATGTTTTCTTGTTACAAGGTAATTCCCAAAATGAATTAGCTTAATTAACTTTTGTGAATGATACTATTGAGATTCAGGCTCTAACATGTTTACTAATATGTATCATTCAGATGTGAAGATCCATGATGAAGGTGTTGTTGAACTTGAAGTTGATGAAAAATGTTTGTTTATGGAGTTTAGCAGGAAGCTGAGGTTAATAAGTACATTGTTCAGTATAATTGTTTTAGAGATTGGTTACAAATTACATGCCAGCTTGCTAGGGATATTTAAGGCTTGTAAAATGTAATGAAGGATCCCAATTACCTTAGGTTTGAATGTAGTTAGTTACTTTAACATCCTAGATGATGTATGTATGTCTCTTGCATGATGATATATTTTGGTTAAAATATAACTTTAGCCATTGATCTTTTCAAAGGTACACAAATATTTCAAATTGTAATGATGCAGATTGACCAAATATTGGAGGTATAATGTTTTCTAATCAATATTTTATACTTTTAGTTTTTTATTATATATAGTCATGTTTTCATTAGATGATGTATATCTCTTGTACAATGATTTCATTTTGGCTAAAATATAATTTTAGTCCTTTATCTGTTGTGTAAAATTTACTGTGATCCTTCATCTTTACATAGTTACACATTCACAAATTTTACGTGTTTCTAGCTGCAGGTTGTGTCTCATGCACATTGCTTGTCCACGTGCTGCGTCTTTTTTTTTTTGTTCGTGCCTTGGTCGTACCTCAAAAATGCCGTGTCGGGATCGGCTTGGGTTGGAAACGCTTTTTGCTTCTGGTGCTTGAGTATAGCTAGTGGCATTGGCGAGAGGTCCTAAGGCACCACCATTTAAAAAGCATCGCTGGAAATTTTTGTTTTGTGGAACCTGTTGGTGTGATGCGGTATCGAGGTTGTCGCATGCAGATTGCTTATCTCAGCTTATGTATAGGTTTGACTCTTCCAGATCAACTGTGTGATCAGTTAAGGAGTTTGGTTGGATGCTTTTTGATCCTTTTCTTCATTTGTATATAGTTTGCTTGTTTAAGATTGATTGGTTGCCTTGGATTGTCTCTTTTCCATTTGATTGTTAATCAGCATATCAGAATGTATTGCTTGGGTAGTTGGGTTTATTGGCAGGGTAGTTGGAATTTTGTTAAGGAGATGAATTGCTTCTTTATTTTTGGATTGATTATGTATTTTTGGATAAATAGTTGGTAATACTTAAATATAAATATATTATGTTCATATTGTTGTGTGCATGTTTAATTGTTTGGTGTGTATAAAATAGTTTATGAGATACAGTATTAAACTAGATTCAAAAAATTGCTTTTCTGACATTGTAAATTAATAATAATAATAATAATAATAATAATAATTAAAAAAATATCATTAGAGACCGAAATAGAGACTGGATTTTCCACATAGCGTCGCTAATTCGGTCGCAACGAACAGAGAAAATATTTTCAAATTGGTCACAAAATCGGTCGCTATTACCAGTCACTAAATCAGTCGCTATAGCGTCGCACAATAAGTCGCAACCAGCGACACAAATCCAGTCTCTAACCCAGTCTCTAATTTCAGTCACTATTTCGGTCTCTAAAATCGGTCGCTACTTCAGTCGCTACTAAATCGGTCGCTAGGTTGGTCACAACGGAGTAGCGACCATGGTTGTTGATACTGATTTTTTCTGGTCGCAAAATCGGTCGCTAACAGATTTAGAGACCGATTTTGATGAAAATCGGTCTCTAAATCGGTCGCTAAAGCCGAGTTTTCTAGTAGTGACATAATGTGTCACATTCATTAAATGATGTGGCAACGCATCATTGGATGTATGTGTAAAAAAACTTTACACTGACTGTGCACAACAATTAAACTCAAAAATTAAACCACTACATCATCACATTTTTCTAAAAGGTATATTAATAATTTAAAATATAATAACTTTTTTGAATACCAATACTTTTTTTTAACAAAATTTAAAAAATTATAAAAGCTTAATTAAAATTTAAAATATAATAAAAGTATGATAGAGCTAATTTATTTCATCCAATATTTTTATTTTTATTTCCAAAAAACCATGTGAATACAATTTATATATTAAAATTAGTTCAAATACCCGTGCACTCGCACGAGTCATTGAATTTTATTCGATATTTAAGATTGTTATTATATTATGGTAGAAAATTTATTTAAAATAAAATATTTAAAAATTTGTTATATAATATTGTTAAAATATAAGTGAAACAATTGTACTATTTTTTTGTCAAACTTATTAAATGAATAAATTTTATTATAATTATCAATGATAAATTATATTTTTTATGTATTCGTCACAAATAATAGTCCAGTGTATCTTTTTTAATTAAAAATTAAAAATTTGATTAGGAGTATTTAGGATAATTTAGTAAATTTGATAGTAATTAACTTTATTGTATCATTAAAATAATAATAATATTATTATTAATAGTTAGTAGTATATTGTTTATTTTATGAAAAATATTGTTTATGTTTCTAGTTCTATATTCCTAATTTTATGTATCTTCATCTTATTTTTTCTACAATTTTTTTATTGACTATTTTATTCTCTTTTTTCTTGAGTTGATCATATTAATCTGTTTTGTTGCTACTTTTATGAGTACAGATTGTTCTATTTTATTCCAATCTATAATATGTTTTGTTTCTATTTTTAAGCATATAATTTTTTTTTGTATTTATCATATATTTTTATATATATTCTTTTAGTGAAATTACAATGAAGGATATAAAACTTGCAATGTAGTTAAAACTTAAAAGTAATAACTAATAAGAATAAATTAGTAACTTTGAGTGTGATCGATTTTAATATATTAGTAATAGATGTTATTATCATTTTTTTGTGTTAATCCTCCGAGTTCGCCAGAAGTAAAATCTAACAAAAAAATTGTTTCATCCAAAAAATGAACTCAAGTTCTCCCAATCAATCAATTTTTTTGGTGAAACTCGATAACCACTTTAGGCTCTGTTTGGTAAAAATAAGCTATAAGGTAGCTGATAGCTGATAAGCTAGCTTATAGCTGAAAAGCTAGCTTATAGCTGATAGCTGATGGCTGGTAGCTTATAGCTGAAAAGCTAGTAGAATAAAATTAAAGTGTTTGGCAAATTTAGCTGTTGTAAGTATAAAATGACATAAAAATACATGGTTAGTGGGTAGTTTTTTTTGGCTTAAATGCAGTTTTTGCCCCCGAAGTTTCACAATTGCTTGATTTTAGCCTCTCACGTTTCAATTGCTTGATTTTAATCCTCTAAGTTTCACAATTGCTTGATTTTAGCCCTCCAAGTTTCAATTGTTCGATTTTGGCCCTCCAAGTTTACTCCTTTTTGCATTTGCTAGCCCCTCGTTGAATTTTTTGATTAAAAATTGGTTATGTGGCATTTTAAAATTAAATAAGTATTTAAAAATATATAAATAAATTACAAATTGTTTTTTAAAAACTAAATTATAATTTTTTTTTATTATATGTAGTTTATAAAATAATTTTGTTATATAAAAAAGTAAAAAAAATTATGAACTATTTTTTAAAAACTTTGTAAACTTTTTTATAAATAAAAAAGAATTATTAAACCTTTTATTATAAAAACAATTTTTAAGACATTTTTATAAAAGCAAATATTATTATTTTTTAATTTTTTTAAATAAAACATATTTTAATTTTTTTTTAAAAATGTCACATAAGCAATTTTTAATCAAAAAAGTCAACGGGGGCTAACAAATGCAAAATGAGGTAAATATGGGGGGCCAAAATTGAGCAATTGAAACTTGGAGGGCTAAAATCAAGCAATTGTGAAACTTAAGGGGTTGAGATCAAGCAATTGAAATGTGGGGGGCCAAAATCAAGCAATTGTGAAATTTTGGGGACCAAAACTGCATTTAAGCCTTTTTTTTTTTTTATAAGTGTTAGTGGATAGTTATTATAATTTTTTAAAAATAAATAAATAAAATTAATGAGGGTAAATATGGAATAAAATGAAAAAGCTATAAGCTATAAGCTCATACGCTACTTGAAATAGCATCTCAAAAAACGCTATAAGCTAGTTAGAGAAGCTCGTTACCAAACATTTCACATTTTTCAAACAAGCTTATAAGCTAATTCAATAAGCTATAAACTAGTTTATTGGACTTACGAAACAGTGACTTAATTCAATGATTTGGTGAAACTTAGTATTAAAATTAAGTAAAATATTTAGGGTGTGTTTGGTAACACAAATAAGCTAGCTTATAGCTTATTATATGAGCTTATAAGCTTGTTTCAAAAAATTAGAGGTGTTTGGTAACAAGCTTTTTAAACTAGCTTATAGCTTTTTTTCAGATGCTATTTCAAGTAGCGTTTGAGCTTATAGCTTATAGCTTTTTACACTTTATTCCATTTTTACCCTTCAATTTAATAACTACCCACTCTAAAAAAAAAACTACCCACTATCAATTATGTAATTTTATATTTAATAACCACTTTAAAAGCTAACTAGTATAACTTACCCGTGCTATCGCCCGGGTTAATGTTCTATGAAAAATATAGATCATTTTTTTTCACACATGAAAAATATGGATTATTAAAATTTTAATATTGTGATTTTTTTAATTATTTGTAAAATTAATTTTATATTTAATATAATAGTTTATTTAAATATGATAAAAGATCCAAATTTTGGAGATTTTTAGGAGAAATGGCATAATGGAGAGTGATACTCCACTCCCCATTCCAAACTCACATGTTCATATATTTGTTCTTTTATTTTCATAAAAAAAAAGGTCATTATGCAAAAACTAATCTAACGGTTAATATACTTGTTCTTAATCGCCATCTCTCTTCTTTAGACATTTGTTTTCTTCAGGAGTATTTTATCTCATGTCCCCGTGTGAAAAAATTTCACATTTGAGAAGCAAAATGGGCCGATTTTAATATTATTTATTTAAAAGTAATGAACAGTAGAATTTTTTGTCATAAATATTTTTTTAATTGAATTTGAAGACCATAAAAATTATTATATCCAGCTGACAATTATACCTAATTAGTATATGCAGTTGGCAATCTTCCTTTCATAAAAAAAATTTTAAAAACAATTGCTTTGGTACAAAAATAATTTGTTTTTGACGAAATTGGTACAAAAATAATTATTAGAGTAAATTTATGATTTTCGGTCAACAAAAATAATGACTATATAATTGCTTGCTATATATAGCACTTCAAAAACAATTCCTTTTGTAATAATGCAAAAAAAAAAAATGAAAAATCATATAAAGCATTTAATTCATTTATGGCCAAAAATATGGGAGAAAAATGCATTTGGGAACGCCATGTGTACAGAATCATTCTATCAAACCCTCCCAAATAATAATAATAATAATATAATAATAATAATAATAATAATAATAATAATAATAATAATAATAATAATAATAATAATAGATAGATAATAGATAATGAGGAATGATTTGAATTTATTTTTTGGTAACAAATGATTTGAAATTTTGAATTCACATTAATTGAGAGATCGTGTATTAATGATTTTGAATTACTACTTGATTTGATTTAGTTGAAATCATTTGATTGATTTGTGGAATTGATTTTTTTTAATGATTATTTATTTTACGGTGAAAGCAACCTGTATGCATGTATTAATAATAATAATATGTTAACATTATTTCTCTAAAAAATATATATTTGAAGTTTATATTGACGGTTGTTATTTTTTTTATTTTATTTTGTGTCTTTCAAGTGTGCTTAATAATATGAAATGAGTTTTTTTTCTAAAAAAATAAAATGGATTGGTAAAAAAAATAAATAATAAGAATTCATAATGATTGTAAAGAGAATTGGTAATGTTGTTAAAAAAAAATTAAAACGTATTCGATTGTTTCATTTTGAATGATTATTTGTAAATTAGCATTAAATTTTGATTCAGAAAAACACTAAAGAAAAAATATTCCTTATATGAGTACCGCACATAAATTCTATTGAAGATGCTCTCTAAATTGCCATATAGAAAATATGTTCTCAATTGTTGCCACATAGATTATGATGAATGAGAGGATGCCACATTGGATTAATAAAAATTAAAATTCATAAGAAAGTGACACGCAGATTTGTTTACTTGAGAAAAAACTCTTAAACATATAAATAATAGATAGATTCACAAAAATAAAGATCTCCTTTTTTTATAAAAAAGAAGTATAAAATAAAAATTGCAATAGAAAAATATACAATAATGATGAACTTAATACTATTGAAAAACTACATCATTTGATTAATTTGTTAATAGATTCATCAAATAATACATCATTGATATTCCAACTTGTATCCAAGACATCATTGATATTGATAAAGTGCTATAAGCAAGATTTTATAAAAAAATAAAACTACAGTTGTTAAAACAGACTCCGAGCTCTCAATTCAATCCATTTTGTGAGAATGTGATTCATTTCGTCTTGCCTCTTAATTATTTCCCTGTCATGAAAATAAATAGGATTAATAAATAAAAAGATGACCAAAAGAAAATAATCTAAAAGGTAAAACAAACAATATATTAAAAATATAAGAAATATCGAACAAAGAAGAAAAAATAAAGAAATTTAAAAAGGTGACAATATACAGAAAAAGTAGTGATTATCGAGAGAGATGAATAAGAGATAATGAAGATTGAAAAATTGTGAGTTTTAGAGTTCAGACAAATGTTATATATATAGTAAAAAAAATGGACAAATGAGTAATTTTGTCTTTAATATGAAATTAAATTCATTAAAGTCAAATATATTGATTCCATTTTTAATTTTAAAAATATATTAGTAAATTAGTAATTAGTAAATTAGTAAATAAGACATATTCCATTATATTATAAATAAATTAAATAAATTAATGCACATGAATATAACACACATATTCCAATTTTTTTAAATAATAATAAAATATTAATTATATTATGTGACTCTATATAATTATAAAATTATGAAAATATATAATTTTTTTTTACCGTAATACAATATATATATATATATATATATATATATATATATATATATATATATATATATATATATATATATATATATATATATATATATGTGTGTGACCTTAGTATTTTGATACACGACCATTTAGAAAAAATTTTGTGAGAGAATAATTTGGAGACCATAAAGATTTAATATTTTTTTAATTGAATTTGAAGACCATAAAAATTATTATATCCAGCTGACAATTATACTTAATTATTTTATGCAGTTGGCAATCTTCCTTTCATAAAAAAAAAATAAAAAACAATTGCTTTGGTACAAAAATAAATTTTTTTTTGACGAAATTGGTACAAAAATAATTATTAGAGTAAATTTATGATTTTCGGTCAACAAAAATAATGACTATATAATTGCTTGCTATATATAGCACTTCAAAAACAATATTTATTTAAATGGATTGTCCAACCAAGAATCAGAAAGTAAAATGTTAACATGATTTTGATTCAGAAAAACACTAAAGATTCTAAGTAAAATTATTTCCTTTTAAAATTATTTTTAATAGATGCATTAAATTCGATTTATAAACAATAATTGAGAAATGATTGAATTTCCAAATTAGCCAAAGATTCTAAGTAGAATGATATCATCATGTATCAGAGAAATTGCAAAGGCCTTCATAGTTAGCCACATAGGAATTGGAGAAATATTAGAATGCCACATAAGACATGGATCAAGGAAATGGTGCCACATAGGAATAAGACCATGAGAGAGAAACTCCTAAATATATAAATAATAGATTTTACCAAACACTTTAATTTCAATAAGCTAGCTTTTCAGTTATCAGCTATAAGCTAGCTTTTCAGCTATCAGCTAACTTATCAGCTATCAGCTAGCTTATAGCTTATTTTTACCAAACAGACCCTTAATGTAACGTGTCATGGGGGGTATTTCCACGCGGGACATTCATTGTACACAACGTCAACTGCAGACGACGCTGTTTCTTCGTTCCTTCTTTCGATCATTCTCTGAATCAATCAACGAATCTTGTTCTTGCGTCATCTCAAAATCATAGGTAAAATATCTCATCTTTCACCTAAATTCCTTCATTTTATTCAACACCCATTTTTTCAATCTTCCAAATTTCCCATTATATTGTGTAGTGTATATCATCATCATCATCAAGGGTTGAAAATAGTGCTCAAATCAAATCCAATTAACATGATTCTTGCTTGTATTGTTCCAATTTGATCATGTTTTACATGACCCTTTTGTATTGAATATCAAAATTTCATTTTTTTGATACTACATTTTATGATCAAGGGTTGAGAATAGTGTTTAATGGATAATAACTATGGTTCATCATCTTCACCATATCGGTATCCAAACCCTTATATGTATCCCCCTAACCCTCACCCTAACCCTAACCCTAACCCTAATCCTCATCGACCGTATCCACCTCAAGATCCATATGCACATTCTCATGCTCCTCCTTATCCATATCCTTATCTTTCTTCACATTCCTTTAACTATTCCTATCCTAGACCATACCCTCCTCATCCTCAATTAGTACCCTCAGCCCCACCCTCTTATCCTTATCCATACCATGTTCCTCAAGGAACTCATAATCCTACTCAACCTTCTCATTCACACCATGCTAGCTTATTACAACATGGATCATCTTCTAATCATTATTATTATTATCAACAAAATGCTTCTCATGAAGACCGTCCCGATGCTCATTCGCGTCATAATAGCTACTCTGGTCCTTACTGGTCAGAGACATCAAGTTCAATAGGCGGTGGTGGTGGTGGTGGTGGTGGAGTATCACAAACTAGTGGCGGTGGTGGTGATAATTCAAGGCCATCTGTTTATCCGCGTTTGGAGGATCTAATGAACGATGTTAGGTTGTCTGATAATCAGCCAGCTTCACCTTCGGCGCCAGCTCAACCTTTTATGCATTCGATTTCGGTACCGAAGATGCAACAGAAGAAGGAGGATTTTTATGGATATTCTAATAACTCGTTCTCGGGTTGGGGATCCTCGTACCCGAATCGGGTTAACTCGGGTAGATTTTCAGATTTTTCTGGTTCTGGCTCGTTTAATGACTCGATGTATAATCAGAGCTTGCAGGTTGTTCCGGTGCAGAATAAAGGGTCGTTGAGAGTTTTGCTCCTTCATGGAAATTTAGATATATGGGTTCATGAAGCCAAAAATCTTCCGAATATGGACATGTTCCACAAAACATTGGGGGATATGTTTAATAAATTACCTGGTAGTGTGAGCAATAAAATTGAAGGAACAATGCATAAGAAGATTACCAGTGATCCTTATGTTTCGATTTCAGTGTCAAATGCCGTAATTGGGAGGACTTTTGTAATTAGCAACTCTGAAAATCCTGTTTGGAGTCAACATTTTTATGTTCCTGTTGCACATAACGCCGCTGAAGTGCACTTTGTTGTTAAAGACAGTGATATTGTGGGTTCACAGCTCATTGGTATTGTAGCGATTCCAGTGGAACAAATATACTCAGGGGAAATAGTTGAAGGAGCTTACCCTGTCCTGAATAGTAATGGGAAACCTTGTAAGCAAGGTGCTGTACTGAGCCTATCCATTCAGTACATCCCAATGGAGAAACTAAGCTTTTATCACCAAGGAGTTGGAGCAGGGCCTGAATATATCGGAGTTCCTGCCACTTATTTTCCTTTAAGGAAAGGTGGAAATGTTACTCTATATCAAGATGCTCATGTTCCAGATGGAATCCTCCCTAATGTGGTTCTTGATAGTGGGATGTTTTATGTGAATGGAAAATGTTGGCATGACATCTTTGATGCCATAAGTCAAGCTCGCCGCTTGATTTATATTACAGGTTGGTCAGTGTGGCACAAAGTTAGGTTGGTAAGAGATGGCGGTTATGCATCAGATTATACCTTGGGTGATCTTCTGAAGACAAAGTCACAAGAAGGAGTAAGAGTGCTTCTCCTTATTTGGGATGATCCAACATCAAGAAGTATTTTGGGTTATAAAACAGTAAGTAATACAATTTTTCTGTTTCACATCCTTTCATTTATGTGCTTGGAATGGCTGGTTGGCAATTTCATGCAATGTGCTCATCTATGCTTCATGTTGTCATCATCAGAACATTGTTTTATGTCTTTTCAAACTTTGTTGATCTTATTGATGGTGTCCTTAATAAACCTGAGTTGAATATCTTCAAAACCTGTTGACATTTGGATTCGGGGCATTTTATAACTTGGCTTTTCCAATGCTTAAACATAACCATTTACTTGTTCTTGCCCTTATCTAATTGGTAATAGAGAAAAATAAGTGAGCAAGCAATTCCATTCTTTTATCATGCATTTTATAACTTGACTATTTCGTGTAAGATCTATACGATTGTTTGCTTCTTTTAGTTTTTTAAACATAAGTATATTATTTATGAATTTCCCTTTCAGTTCTACTTATGTGAAAACCTTTGTCTATATATTTAGGATGGTGTAATGGCAACTCATGATGAGGAAACTAGACGGTTTTTCAAGCACTCATCAGTCCATGTACTGCTTTGTCCCCGCATTGCTGGAAAACGACATAGCTGGATCAAGCAAAGGGTTAGATTTGGCAGCTACTTTACTCATCAAAATATATATTATTAATTATGCTCATTGGTCAACAATTTTTTCTGAAATGTTGGTTTTTGTTGCTACTCAGTCATTCTTTAAAACCTTGCATTATTGGGATTAAACCTGTAAATTATTCTTAGTGAGGAGTTCTAGCAACACACTCTTTAACAAACACACTCTAACATACTCTCTTCTATTGGTTAAAATTTATATGGGTCCCATAAAAGTTATATGGGTCTACATTTTTTTATGTGACCCATGTGAATTTTAACCAATAAAAGAGAGTGTGTTGGAGTGTGTTTGTTAAAGAGTGTGTTGCTAGCATTATTCTTAGCATTTATATTTAGCAATTGAATATGTTCGTCATGCATTTTTAGTATTGTTACCGTAAGAATAATGATTGCATTCCATGTAATTTTTTTATGACTTGACAAAAACGTACATTTAGTTATAAACTCTGACTTCTAGGTTTATATTAATGTAAATGTGTGTCCATGCATTCGCACACATGCATATTATGTCTAATATTTAAGAGTGAAATTTCTGAAGTCTAATCGATCTATTCCTGCTTCCTAGGAGCTATTCTGCTTATATAAAATTTGCATTTTGCAAATTAACATCCTTAATTTCCTTCCATGAAGAAAAGTAAAACTTTTATTTCATATTTCAGGATTTTTAACAAGGTTAGTTTTCCTAGCTGTTAAATTTGAATTTCTTTGTCTTGTCAGGAAGTTGGAACTATATACACACATCATCAGAAAACTGTAATTGTGGATGCGGATGCCGGAAATAACAGAAGAAAAATTATAGCATTTGTTGGTGGACTTGATTTATGTGATGGGCGATATGATACTCCCCACCACCCTATCTTTAAGACATTACAGACAATACATAAGGATGATTATCACAACCCCACTTTCACGGTAATCTCTTATTTCAGACTCCGCTTTATAGCACGATCAAGAGTATTTAGAGATCTCCATCAAGGTTTAAATTCAAGAAATTTAAATCATGGTTAAATATGTATCTCGGAACCAACAAGCAGGAATTTCTGAATACAATTGTTAAGACAAGAAGACCAATTATTCTATTGATGAGTTATTTCATGACAGGGTAACACTGGTGGTTGTCCAAGGGAGCCGTGGCATGATTTGCATTCTAAAATTGACGGTCCAGCAGCTTATGATGTCTTAACTAACTTTGAGGAACGCTGGTTAAAAGCTTCAAAACCGCATGGGATAAAGAAGTTGAAAATTTCATATGATGACGCTTTACTTAGACTGGAAAGAATTCCAGATGTTATTGGCATTAATGACACTCCTAGTGGTGAAAATGATCCTGAATCATGGCATGTTCAGGTAATTAATTAATTTTCTAGAAGTAATTATTTCCTCTTTTTCTCGAAAACGAACTTATTGATTCTGTTTACTTTGGGATATAGATATTTCGTTCAATTGATTCAAGTTCTGTTAAGAGATTTCCAAAAGATCCAAGAGAGGCAACTGGCAAGGTAAGCAAAAGCTTTTTGTTTCAATTTTTCCTTTCCATGTTTGTTTTCAATTCATCAAACATCAACCAGCTTGTGTATGTGAATGTAAAATTATTATTGTATATTTACAGAACCTTGTATGTGGGAAGAATGTGCTGATTGACATGAGCATACATACAGCATACGTGAAGGCTATTCGTGCTGCACAGCATTACATTTATATAGAGAATCAATATTTCATCGGGTCTTCTTACAATTGGAGTCAACATAAAGACCTTGGTATGATACTCCTCTTTTTGCATACCTGCATATACTTCACTAATAGCATTTGGTGCTATACTAATATTTTTGTAAAAGTATGTGAGCTTTGGTATGGATAAATAATCCAAAGCCGGAATCCAATATGGTTCATTTATGCTGGATTCTGTTTTGGCAGGTGCTAATAATTTAATACCGATGGAAATTGCTCTAAAGATTGCGGAAAAGATTAAAGCAAATGAGAGGTTTGCAGTGTATATAGTTATTCCAATGTGGCCAGAAGGTGAACCAAAAGGTGCTGCCACGCAAAGGATTCTCTTCTGGCAGGTATGGTTCAAATTGAAATCCCAATATGAATGTCAAAAACTAGGCAAGGTTTTTATTGAACTTTTGAATTGTTTGGTATTGGTATAGTTCACTCTGACATCAAAATTGCATATCAAGCTCTATCGTTGTCATGCTAGACCATTTTCCTACTTTATCCTGCATTTTTTTCTGCTGTTGAGCTGTTTTACTGAAAAGTATCATATGTAGCTAGTAAAATGCCCCTTTCCCTTTGAACACCAAAATTTTAAAGAGAAATAACTTTTCATTTAATTATTATTATGTCGTCATTCCAAACTACTGTTAAGTATGGAAGGAAAATGAAGTTAAACTCAATTTTCATAAACTATCTTTTTGGCGTGTCAAATGAGTATTTGGTCAGTAATGCATGTGTTAATTTTTAATTTTTCTTTCAAAATTTGTGCAGAATAAAACAATGCAAATGATGTATGAGACAATTTACAAGGCTTTGGTTGAGGCTGGGCTTGAAGCAGCATTCTCTCCACAAGACTATTTGAACTTTTTCTGCCTTGGTAATCGGGAGGCTATAAATCTTTATGAAAATGTCAATGTGTCAGGAAATCCTCCCCAAGCAAATAGTCCACAAGTATGTTACTAACACCCTGGAAAACATTCCGGACACTCTTTATGAAATCATGATTTTGTTTCAAGGCATACATACAATCCTCACTATTGAGTGAATCAACTAGTAATTGTTTTGTGTGGTGGTGCTTTCTTTCCAGGCAAATTGTCGAAATAGCCGACGTTTCATGATTTATGTTCATTCAAAAGGCATGATAGTTGATGATGAATATGTGATAGTGGGATCCGCAAACATTAACCAAAGGTCTATGGAAGGAACAAGAGACAGTGAGATTGCAATGGGAGCATACCAACCTCATCATACCTGGGCAAGAAAAACGTCTTGTCCACATGGACAGGTAATATTTTTATATCACTGGCCACTAATATTTAGTTTCTAATCTTAAGGACCAATTTAAAGTTTCACTTGTGGCATTCAAGCAGAAAAGATGAAGTTGCAAAACATCATTGAATATTTATTAGTCGTGTGAAAAATATCATTTTGAATTTCCCTTCAATAAATTCCAATAGAGTCAACAAGTTAGGGGGATAACTCACTGCCATCAAAATCATGTCATGTTTTTATTAGTTCATCGGCGTCTCTGTCTTTTAAAATGATAATTGATTGATTTTTCGGTTTTCTCCGTATATGTTTTGAATTTTGAATCCATCAACATGGATTATAACCTGACAACATTTTTTATGAACTATACTACGTAGATCCATGGATATAGGATGTCACTTTGGGCAGAACATACTGGAACAATTGAAGAAAGCTTCTTGCAACCTGAGAGCCTTGAATGCGTGCGAAGGGTTAGAGCAATTGGTGAAATGAACTGGAAACAATTTGCAGCAAATGAAGTAACAGAGATGAGAGGGCATCTACTAAAATACCCTGTAGATGTAGATCGAAAGGGGAAAGTCAGATCACTTCCCGGTCAGGAAGAGTTCCCTGATGTAGGAGGAAAAATTGTCGGATCTTTTCTTGCCATGAAGGAGAATCTTACCATTTAATTTGATGAACTGATGATTACTTTGAGTCTGTCACATTCTGTGCTAGTCATGGATGAAATGTATGTAAATTACAAAATAGAAGTTCAACAGTTTTGAAATGCTTGATAGTTACAGAAATACATACAGTGTATAGTCAAACACCTTTACAGGTTATTCTTTTTCCTTTTTTAGGACTAACTAACAAACCACCTATAGACCAATTCTTGATTATTATACAAGCTAGCTTTTGCTAGAAATAAGTGTTGTTTTTGTGTGTATATACTTTATGTGGAATGCTATTTGTTTTGTAATTCATGGTGCTGCCGAGTATGATATGGTTACATGACAACATAGTTGCCTTGCCAATTTGGTATGGTTATGTTCTGTTACATGATTTTGGAGATTGTGTCTTTCATTTTATCTATTTTTTCTCCTCCATCCGAGGTTGCTTGATAAATTTTTGCAGGAATTGACACGAACACAAACTACAATTATGAAATATAAAATTTTCTATTCTAAATATGACTTTTCTTTAAGCTTTCACTGACAAAAGAAACAGCAGTTTCAATTTGAAAAGGGGAAAACAAATCCTAAACTGAAATCCAACCAAGTAAAGACTAAAGACATTGTACTAGTATTTTATGGGACAGTTACAAGCTTTGCGCGCCTAGTTTTTGGATCAACTAATACTCGAAGACCAAGTGCAGAAATTTGAGGCACATCAGCAGATCCCTGAAGCTGCAACTCAGCAACTACCTTTTGATCCTCCTCATTGCCCTCCAATATATTCCTAACAGACCATATGCCCCCATTCTCTCAAGTAAGGATTATCTTCATCAGTAACACACTGCTGCAATAGCAGTAGAATTCCATTCCTACTCCTGATTTCATCTTGTACAGGTTTTCTTCTATACACACAATTGCCAATAAGTGCAACTATGTCTCTCCTAAAGCCCTTGTAAGGGCATGGTTTCGAGGAACAACTAGCACCGTCTTGATTATCAGATTGTTTGATTCCTTTCTTGATTATTGCTGGAGGTTCAAGGTCCCCAAGCAACCGAGGCCATATGACAGTAACACATTGACAGCATCGTTTGCATCCACTTCATTAACTCTCACACTATCATGAGCACAATCCAGGCAATTGAGATGCACGGGTCTTTAAACTAGTTCAGATGAAAACAATACAGGCAATTGAGATTCTTCAAGGCAAATTCTTGAAAGAAGCAACTTTATCCAATCCTCGCCAAAACTAGCTGGTTTCAGTTGAAGAAGTCAGTGTTACAACTTAAAAAACATAACAAACCAATATGACACTCATGTCATGAAACATAGCAGCATAGCAAATTACAGAAGAATTCACAATTCATAACAGCATAGCAAAATATAGAAGCAGCTGCAGCAGCAGCAACAAAAAGAATTTTCTCATGAGGTGAGTCTACTACAAGAATCACATAATGCCATCGTATTTTGCCAAAATATAAATTTTCAAATGGGACAAATTTTTTGACTTAGCCAACTGGTTCTCACAGGTAAGGGTGCAACCTGGCCAGGGATTGTTCCAATCAAGGTTAAAATTCGGGTATAATAAACTACAAACTAACCTGAGGCATGTTGTTGTTTTTCTATATTTTGTTTCTTGTAAGAAAATACTTTGTCTATCCTCATTTTACTAAAAGCCTAACTATTATCTCAACCTTGGTTTTCATTATTGGGTTATAAACTTTTGAAAATTCTCCTAAATTCATATATTCTTATTATCAAAGGAACTTAGAGCAGCATAAATGATCATAAAACTTTTCCTTACTTTGGTACCCTTTCAATTTTGTGTCACTTTCAATACATACATTGAAGTTGATAATCAAAATGGTTACATCAATGATCCAACTCTCACCACCTCAGAATTTTCAAAGAATGCCAATAGTTCAAATCAACTTGTTTAATTAAGGAACAAGAATGCCTTAGGGAACACATTAGAAATACCCTATAAATAAATAGAATCATAGCATAGATGAAGCAAACATAGAAAAGTCCACAAGAAAAAAACATAAACTTACAAACTTACCAGAAGAAGCAGTTCTCACTATTTCTACAACTACAGGCCAACCACCGTCACTATAAAGATCTCCAAACCATTCAGGGTTTCCATCACAACATGTATAAATCATCATACACAATGGATCAGAAACCTCTTTTGTCATCAAACTCAAGAAACAAATTCTGGTTAAGAATTTCTCCAGCACACAAGTTTCTGAGAAGCTTGAAACACAAAGATAGAACATGATAATCTAAAAGAGGGGTTTGTTGTGAATGAAGTATATTGAGAACTGCACGGAGAATTTTTTTTCCAGAATCAGATTTTGAAGTGTGAATGAGAATCACTAAGGAGTTTTCTAAGCAAGTGGAGTTGGAAACACTTCACTACCTGTGATCTGCAAGTACTGTTCGCTACAATTGCAAGCAACCACTTCTTATGACTTTATGCTGTGAATTTTATAATCCAACATTTGAGTTTTATTAAGAATTTTGAATGTATTTGATTTTCCTCACACAAATCATAATTATGGTTCTACATCTTTATTTCGTTCTGGAAAGATCTGCACACAATAATTCATGTTTCACAGTACATAACTTTTGTTAATGTCTTCCATAGTTCTGTAAAAAATTTAAATTGTTTCCATCTACTGCTTAAATTATCCAGCAATGAGGAAGAAACATGAGTAGTGAGCACAGATCATAATTTCAACTTTATGTTACCATAACCAAATTAACAATTCATACCACCAAGTCCAACCATAGAGAACAGCGAAAGGGTACACACAGAAGTAAAATTGCAGCCAAATTACTAGTCTAAATCAATAAATAGAGACAAAACCAGCGGCCACAAGTGCATCCTTAACATTCAGTGATGACACAACAGGCAATAAACATCAATGTATAAGCAAGACAACATGTGGTGGCTCTGTCCACGTCTGCAATTTCCTTTTATGTCTAGAACCCTTCTTGGAAAGTACTTCACGGTTGCTCCTTATGGAAAACAACTCAGCTTCTTCGAGCTCCATGAGCCTCAACCATATCAGTCTTTTATTTAATTCATTCCACTTGCCAAGTTCCTTTTCATCTAGCAGGGGAGGCATGTGGGAGAAGCTGTTGATGATATCTTCGAGAGAAGTTACTCTGGAGTAGGTCAACTCCGCTGCTGTCTCATATGTTGCTTCACCAGCAAGTCATTCAAGTGCAACAACCTAGCCAACCTATTCAAGTTGTTCCGCTTCTCACACGCCAACAGCAGCGGAGAGATTCTTGGTTGTGTCATCTACAAAAGCTTGTCTAGACTTGCTGGTCTCCGGTAAGAGTAGGCCATCAATAGTGTATCTATCCAATAAACTCACAGCTAACTGCTTCCACTTATTCTCAAATTGCTCCAACACGCTGATAAAGGAAGGGGGGAGATAGTTGGAGGTGGTGGAATTATAGAGGCGGTAGTGAAGCAGAAAGGGGTGGGCTCTTCTCAGGCGATGGAGGTGGTGGAATTAAAGACCAAGTAACTTGAGAGAATCAACCAAGATAGTGTGACACAAGTGGTAGATACTTGAACCCCTTAACCATTTGGTCCTGGGTTCAATCCCCGGCTAGTGTGTATGAAAAAACATTTGTTGCATGCGGAGCATACCTTGGTTTAAAAAAAAAAAAAAAAACTTGAGGGCATCATCACCAACCATTGTTATGTTGAAAAGGTGGAATTTTTTAAATGAAAAATAAGATTTTGATTAAAAATTGGAGAATCAAAGGTTTGTTTGTGACTGCGCCGGTATTCTTTTGGTGTTAACGTTGTATACGTGAATTTTGTTTTCATGGAAACAGTTTACCATTATTAAAATATCAATCAACTGAACTCTATGACATGAAGTTGAGATGGCCGAGTTGGTCTAAGGCGCCAGATTAAGGTTCTGGTCCGAAAGGGCGTGGGTTCAAATCCCACTCTCAACATTTATTATTTTTGTTCCATTTTTCTTTCCTATGTTTGTTTATTCTGTTCGAGCAATATTTATTTATGTACAATCTTATTTACTTACAAAAAATTACATGCTTCCATTTTACTTCAGTCATGATTCATGGAGGTATCACTTGGATATTTGTTTGTTTATGGTTTCCTATACCATTATTGCAGTACGTTGACCAATGTTTTTATTTTGTTGATATATTTTGATATGGACATTAGTGTTTGTGTTCTATATTATTTTGTTGAGTGAAATGTCAAATACGGTTTGAAATTGTAGAATTTATCAAATATCTTTCTAAATTTTGTTGTGTTGAGGTTTGGGGGCATATTTTACTCCATGGGCTTCCTATATTGCTCTCAAATCTCCAAATTTCCTTATTTGATTGTGATTTGAAAACTACTTTCACTCGGTTGATTTCAAAATCTATGTTCCTAAACAGTGCTTTATAGACCGGAATAGGAATGTAGTTTTTCAACTGGTTCGGAATTTAGATTACAAATTGATTTTGAATGTAGTTTCCGAATTGTACCAGAATATAATACGGAATTCAAAACTATGAATGCACGAAAGAATTGGTTAAAAATGCACATTACCTTAACTTTGATACCAAATGAGTATAGAAACTCTTTGTTAATGAGCCAATGTTGATTTTGGACCAAAATATACAAAACAAATCACAACCTTTTTGAGAGAAAATGAGGTTGAGTGTAGACGAATAATTGTTCACATTTTATGTAGCGAATGGTACCAACATATATATATAAAAAGCCCCACCATCTTTCCCTTCATTCCATCAGGTTCCAAAATAAAATTAACTTATTCAAAATCCCAAAATACAAAACCAACTTCAAATCCACCAATTTCTTCGCATTTGTACACACAGGTGAAGTTTAAAGTCAACAAATAAGAGGTTAGTACACATTTGCTCATATTTGGTTGAAATATTTCAATTTCACTATTTTTAGTTTAACAATATGTCCAAATTATCAGTTATTTAGTTAAATTCGCAGGAAAAAAAGTTGAAAAACATGAAGAAAATTAGTTATTTTGTCATGTTTTTGTTTTAACAAAATAAATGAGACATTTACTAAAACTATGGATTTATTAATTAAGAAACAAAAGAAATAATTTAGGAGACATTTACTTCTTCTTTTTTTTTTGACAGTAAGGAGACATTTACTAAAATCAAATAAACATGTTTCAAATATTTTGTCTAAAAAATAGAATAAAATATAATTTACAAATCTATCCTCTCGTTTAAAATATATTTTAATAGATAGAAGTGATCTTTTGGTCAATATATAATGAGAATAGGCTTGTTAACTTATTTCCACATATTTTTAGGTGGGAGTAAGTTAGCATGCCCCTATATATATATAAGATCGTAGATACGAACTGTGGTAGTTTTCCTTCAATAAAAACAAATTTATAGCTTTTAAGGGTCCGTTTGATATGCAAAATATAAGTACTGGATAGAACAAATATAAGACAAAATAGCACAAGACAAAGTTTAAGGTATTTAACAAATTTTATCGTGTACGATATTTTTTGGACAAAAAGATATTTTGGTATTTTAGTTAATTTATATATAGGGGACAAAAAGTTGTCTCGCGGTTCAATGGAGGACAAAAATTTCAATTTTTGTCCAGGCTCTTAACCCCCACTTTGTCCGGTCCCGAAAATAGTTTTAAAATCAAACACAAAAGTATTATGTGCGGTATCTTATTTTTTAGCAAATATGTAAACCCCACCGTAAAAGTTAATTTTGATACGTACTCATATTTATCCCAGTGTATCCAACAAAATACTACCTTAAAAAGGTGAATTTATTTATAAAAACAAATTCATCTTTGTTTTACGTAGCCTAGTGGTTAGAATTTCATCTTTAAAGATAAAAAAAAAGTTGACTTTTAGGAGTTTGAACTCCAATCCATGCATATAAAATGCGATGACACTACCAAATTGAACTAAGCTTACCAGGAGCTATCTTTGTCTTAAATATAAAATTATGTAGAAATTTATAAATATATTTATTACTTTTTCTAAATACTTTTATTATTAATACTATCAATTTGCATTGGAGTATAAAAAATCAACCTTTAATATATTTAACACACATGATAATATTTTATTTTGGTACAACACAAATTATAATATACTCCATATTCATATTTTAGATGAATTTATTACTCCAACTACTATTTATAATATCAGTAATTTTTTCTTTATAATTCTTATAATAAAGTACTAAAGAAAATAATCGTGCGCAACATGAATTTTGGTGCAGCTATGTTTTGAGAGTCCCAAAGTCTACCGGTTGACTTGGTTATACTACATACAATTTTAGGATTTAATTTTTTTTTCCAAGTGGAACTTACTCAGCATTGGGATTTTGGAACAAATTAACAACCATTTCCAAGCATCATTTTAAATGTGAAAACTACTCCCAACTGAAATGAAATTTCCAAGTAACTTCAACCACAAACAAGTCCAAACAAATACTACTAGCTCATTTTTCTAACCCCTAACCACAGCTCAAAATCTCAATAATGAATTTTCCATGCTCCTTCACAAACTGGACCATTCCCCCCTTAATTTAATCGCTTCTTATCAAACTTTTCCAAAACATTAAGTAAATCAACATAGAGAAACAACCTTTCTCTTTCCCTCTTATTTCCCTCATTTTTCCTTCAACCCTTTCACTTGCCAAAATTCCTCTACCCCAAAACAACTCTATATATACATCTCTATATCCAAATTTTTCTAAACAGTTTTCTAAAAAAGGTGTACATACCGCTATTAATTTTGAGTCGCGATATCAAAATTGATGTTGTATCAGCTGTATTTGACTGTGATTCTCTATAATATCAAAAATTGCGGCGCATTTGTGTTCAATTTTTTAAAACGTGGCTAGTTATCTTACGAGTGATGTCTCGCACTGTAGAAATCACCATTTTGAATGTTGAAAACATTTGTGCGAATAAAAACTCCATAAAGAAAAATGCATTTGTTTCTCTTGAGTGTGATTCAAGCAATGAAATTTGTTACTCAACCAAAGAAAATTCAGAAGAATGTGGTGGTGGAAGCTGCCTTTCATGGAATGAGAAGCTTATAATGGAGGTACCATTCAATGCAAGGTTTATAATAGCTGATGTGAAATGCAAAACATCATGGGGGAATATTAAGAGTGTTGGAATGGCCAGAATACCATTATCAGATTTGTATGTGCAAGATAATCAAGTGCAGTTTCTGAGTTATAGGCTATGGGATAGTAATGTTATGAGAAATGGTGTTATCAATATTTCAGTTAAGGTTAAAAATCTGGAATATTCTTTTCCGGTGACCGGGATTCCAGTGACTGGAATTGGTTTGAATGAGATTGTAACTGGGATTCCAATTTGGTTAAGCAATCTTCAAAGGAATTGTTAACTTGTTAGTAACGTTATTGCGCATGTTTGGTATTGCAACGAGTTTGACAAAATTACAATAACACTGTAATTTTGTAGAAACTTCAAGTTATATTGTGTCAAAATCTCAGTTACTCCAAAACATACACATATAATAATGTACTGAAATGGAGCAACAAAGAAAAAGTGAACATGTTTTTTCTGCTTTGTGTTTCTTGAAACAAGCATAATAAAGTGCAAACCAAATATTCACCAAGGTGAAAATTAAAATGACTACTGAAGCAAGTGTTTCTAAATCATGATTTATTGAAGACTTTTTCTAAATCATGATTTATTAAAGACTTTGTATGTATTTTCTTAGTCCAACTTTCGAGTTTATGATACTGTGAAATCTTTGCAACCCTTCGTATAAGATAGGTCAAGTTTCTCACTATGATGCTGGCTTAGGACATTATTAATAGTCTTAGAATTGAGAGTTGAATCTAACTCAACCCTGTAAAACCGACTTCTAAGTTGAGGATTGCCCTCACTTATAAACACACATTCAGGTCATCTCGCAACTGATGTGAGACTTCTTAACAAATAGAAAACTTTATTAACTGGGAAAAAGTGCCAAACCCAACGACAGATTGCAAGAAACAACATTTTTAATAACAATAACAATCCCTGAAAATCAACCAGATACATAACCTCCTTCTGTAAAATTAACAAGTGCAATGTATATTGAATGTAGAACTTATAGTTTGCAACTGTGAAATAACAAAATCAATATTATTGATACATAGGGATTTTGATATTTTCATTCAAGCTTTATGACCATTTAAGAGATATACAGTAATATAAAAAATAGGTGAGACCTTGAACAAGAAATCTGATTCCTATTGTAGGCGAAGGACTCAAATTCTTCATATCTACCCAGGAAACAAATTGTTCTCAATATGGTTAGGTGGAAACAGCTGATCATAGATAACAGGATGAAGCAAGTAGAAATCACCGACACGACAAAAATAAGTGACGAAAAAATGAAATTGGTATAACATTTAGCGACAAAAATTAGAAACGAAAAAATGAAATTGGTATACCTTAGAAATGAATTTCATTTTTTCTGTCTCTAATTTTTTGTTGGTAATTCTAGTGTACATTAACCAAAGTAAATCCGAAATTGTTGTAAAAAGGGTTGTGCCCTCCTTGTCAGTGCAACTAGTTCAAACTTCTTCATGGAGGTTATCGGTGCTCAAAATGTTAAATTTGCAGAGAGGGCAGGTAGCATTGATTAGCAGCCATTTATCAATGCATGTGCAATGAAAATGATGATTGCAAGGAAGTTCCCTAAGTTCAGCACCATCATCATAGGCAGAGAGGCAGATACAGCACTCCTGGAATTTATCATTCATCCGAACATATTAGGAGAGTTGGCAGGCATAGCATTAAACAAAAAAAAAAAAAGTATAATGTCCCAAACCTTTGGAACAAAAGTTAAATGTACAACCAAAAAATACTACTACCTCCGTCCCTTTTTATAAGACCTAGTTTGACAAAAAAATTGTCCATTTTTATAAGACCCTTTTGCAATTATCAATGACATTAGTTATTTTTTCCAAACTTACCCTTATTTACTTTACATAGTTTTTTGAATAGCATTAAATTCATTTTTGTTTGATACAAAGAACTACAATTAATTATTACATAGTTTTTTGAATAGCATTAAATTCATTTTTGTTTGATACAAAGAACTACAATTAATTGTAGGGGTAAACATGGAAAATCAATTTAATACTAAAACTCACTTTCTTAATACACGTGTTTTGTCAAACTAGGTCTTATAAAAAGGGACGGAGGGAGTATAACTTAGTTTATCATAGATATCAATATTTAGATATGATTTTTTAGGTGTCAAAAAATAATTTGTCTAAACCCTCCGGTGCCATGGCAATTCGACATTTGACCGGGAGGTAAGTAAAATCTGACTAAGGATTCTTTAAACCAGGATACGAACACGGGTTCTCCCGAACAATTCGACCTTAACTGAAGCTCCCTAACTACTTGGTTATTGCAGGTGTTAAATGAGAAAGATTTACAATATAGCTTAGAAGTATACAGTTAATATGTAGCAAATATGATGTAAATAACTGTTTCATAAGTCAGCAAGGTTTTAGGACCAAGCAATGAATAAATTGTTAAATATTATGTAAAATACTATGTTTTTTAATATTTTTGAATAAAAAAGATAATCCATATTTAATAAATAGGAACTTACTGCATCTTCTACGGCAATAACATGCTCGGATGCTGAATCACTGTCATATTCTGTCATCACTCCTCTGGATGATTCTTCGCCATCGCCTTCTTTCTTAAACTCCTTTATCATTCGGAACTTATATTTTGGCAACTGGTCAATCTCTTCCTTGGTTGCTCCTTCCTGTTGCCACATTAAAGTTCAAATTAAGTCTGATAAAGTTGAAAAAAGAACATGATAAATGCAAGAAATGGAGAAATATAGTTATAACCAAAATTTATGATTGTACATACTAATTTTTGATGAATTTGTTCAAATTGTAAGAATTAAAACACCGCCCACCTGAGCCCTATTTAAATCAGGTGCTGTTAACCGCAGATTGCAGAAAATAGTGGTTTCTTCGCGTATAGCGCTGCTATAGCCACTATTTGATAAGAATTTCTAACAAATTGCATATTGTAGAACAAT
Source organism: Trifolium pratense (assembly GCF_020283565.1). Lineage (NCBI taxonomy): Eukaryota > Viridiplantae > Streptophyta > Magnoliopsida > Fabales > Fabaceae > Trifolium > Trifolium pratense. The sequence continues at coordinate 18,234,654 of NC_060064.1, read as the reverse complement.
AGCGATTTGTTCAAACTCCGTAGTTTTATAGCACTGTTGTAGCCACTATTTGACAACACTGATTAAAATTGAACTGGTTTTCACTGTATCTATCTACTGATGTAGGAAAGATGATAATACTCTATCGAATAATAATTTGCATTGCTTCCATTTTCCGAAGAAAAAACTACTTTATTTTGCAAAACAACTGTATAAAACCGCTATATTGACCCTAAAGTGGCTACACATTTTCTACATTCATTGTTGTCATTATTTTAAAATGAGTATCTATAAAAATGTATTTATCTCAAAACAACAAATAGTACAAAAAATAAAATAAGGGGAAAAAAAATAACTATTTACCTGATCTGCCACTGCATACAAAATCGCAAGTATGCATGGAAGACAAAAGCAAACAGCAATTCCAACGAGACATGCAACAGCAACACAAACCACTACAAGCACAACGTCAAAAGCAAGAAATGTGATACAGAGCCTGCAAAACACAATATGCATGATGGTTACATAATTGCAAGGCAAAAACGTAGTACAAAAGCATAAAAAGAGCTTATATTTAGGGATGGAGCCATGGAGGTAGTAATAGATATTGTTCAAAGTTCTAACTAACCAGTAAAGCTGAGGTGAATCCTTTGTCAAACTCTGACCACCAGCAGTTACCCAGTAGAACCCAAGAATCCACCATATGAATGATAGAATGGTGTTTGCAGACTCTATGTGCTTCATGATACTGATAATTTAACGAATAATACAGTTACAAACTTGTATCAGGCCAAAAACAAAGCTAAATATAGAAAAGTTAAACGGCAATCAGAACAAGATATTCTGAATTATGAACGGAATTTAGTAGGCAATGAAAAATTTTAACTGCATAAGAAATGATGCATTTCATATACTGAATGATTGAAGCATTGTCAATTTTCAGTTCTACACACTCTACTGCTTCCGTCCTTTGGTACTTTAATCACATGCACTTAAGAGTAACACATCACCACGGCACACAACTCCTTTAGGTTGTAAAATTAGAGCAGAGCATGGCAAGCGGAAAACAAGCTGAAATCAGCTCTATTCAACCGACGGCAACTGAATAGAAGTGAAGTAATGTGCACTGAAGTACATACACCATTACTCCAACTTCATTTTCTCATAAGATCAAAATGGCGATTTCTAGGATGCGGAAGTGTCTAATGTGGTCTATAGTGGACCGATACTTGGAAATTGTTCAAATTTCGACGACGGCCGACATTGTCAACTTAAGTAGAAGTTTATGGTTTTCCACGTCCCTACACCAAAGACAGTGACGTAATTGGTGTTGATTCAACAAAAATAGAAGACAACAAATATCAGTTGAGTTTTGAGGCACTATTATTCGTTTTCCTTGTTTTTTACCGAACCGGCATCAATTGGGCCAATGTTTCATCCGTGGACAAGTAATACTATGGTGTTCTACTTACAGATAGTAATGCCGGTCATCGTTAGCACTTCAAACCATTTTCACGCATTTCAACCAAAAAAGAACCATTTTCACGTATTAGTCCAAAGTAAACCATATGCAACACTTCTCCAGAATCTCCACACCATATAAACCACCATAAACAAAAATAAAAATTATTTCTACAAATATTTTGTTATGTTTTAAATCCTAAAAATGCAAAATTCAGTGTTTTAGTCGCACTTAGAAATGATGAGGACTAAATGTATATAAACTAGAACAAAATAAATATAAACTAATAGGGATTTGGATCGTCTAAAGTGACTAAGATGTAAAGTGAAAAAATCAAGAGTTGTTATTTTAACAAGCTTATGCTTTGTTATAATATACCTAAAATATCTATCTTTGATTTAGTCGCACTTAGAAATGGCGAGACTAAGTGTATGTTTGGTTCTACGGTGAGTAAAATTGCTAAATTGATTCTGGCAAAGAATGAGATGAAGGTAAAGTGATTTTTTTTTGGCTTAACTATACATTTAGTCCTTTACGTTTATTTTAGGTTTCAATTTGGTCCCTTACGTTTAAAAAGTATCAATTTGGTCCCTTACGTTTATTTTAGGTTTCAAGTTGGTCCTTTCCGTCAATTTTGTCACATGTGGCAGTCAATTTGCATTCGTGGACTGACACGTGGCACTTGGACACGCTGACACGTGTACTGTTCAAACGGTGTTAGTGACAAAACTAACGGAAAGGACTAACTTGAAACTTAAAATAAACGTAAGGGACCAAATTGATACTTTTTAAACGTAAGGGACCAAATTGAAACCTAAAATAAACGTAAGGGACCAAATGTGTAGTTAAGCCTTTTTTTTTTTGGTTTTAAGGTAAAGTGATTTATGTTTGAATACATTCATGTCAAAGTAAGTTGGACAATAAATTTTAGTGTAGAATCAATTTTGGAGGCAAAATCAATTATACTATAGAGAAACCAAATATGTCAAAATTAATTCTACACCTCTAAAATCAATTTTGCTTCCTCCAAAAGTGGAACCAAACATACACTAAATGTATAATAATAAACTAATGAACAAAAAATATATAAATATAAACTAATATATCATTTTTTAGCACTTCAAATGATAAAAAATCTGGCAGACCATTTCCTTATTTCTCTCTTGTAGCTCTTTTGGTTCCCTTGGGTCGTTAGTTCGATCGTTGATTGGTTTTTCGTCGGTGGACTCTCAAAATCTAGCAGACCATTTCCTTCAGTTTACTCATTCTTTAGGCAGCACTCGAGCACGATGTTCTTTTTTGCAACTCATTTGGCTTTTATGTATTTGGGTTGTGTGGAATGAAAGAAATCATAGACTTTTCAGAAATTCAGAGTCGTCCCTACCTCAATTGTTGGACAAGGTCAAACTCTATTCCTATCCGTGGTGTGGTTGAAGACAACCAACAATACTCTAGTCTCAAACTATCATAGGTGGTGGTCGAGTCCGTTTACATGTTTGGGCATCGATTAATTTTTCATGTTGTTACTTTGTTTTGACATTTTGTAATCTTTTGTAGTCTCTTCAGCACACCTTGTGCTGACGAGATTATTCGGTTAATATATATATTTCATTTTTGCTTGTTCATTTTTTAGAGATAAGAATAAACATATTTTCAATTTCTAGAACTAAAAATGTATTTAATCCAATAAAAATATAAAAACCAACTAAATATATATATACAAACAAATTGAAATTGAAAGAATTGTTTGTACCTATTTTCCTCATTATCTGAAAACTGCTGAGAATCAACATCAGAATCACTCTCAGAACTCAAACTCCACCTTGGACCACTCTCCAAATCATCAGAAGAATTTTCCAAAACACTATCCATTCTCCTTCTTCTAAATTCTGAAACAACAGACAACGAATGAACCAATCCCTGAAACAAGTACCCCAAAATCCACACCCTAAGAGGCACACAAGGTTCCTCTTTATTACTCAAACCCAAAACGACAACACTAACAACGAGAAACGACAAGTTCCACGCTATGTCAAGTGCTACCACTGGTTTTGAATAAGCCCATTCCCTCTGCCGTTCTTCAACCTCAACTGCCGCCCTCTCTCGGACACGTATGGATGGTTCACGGAGCATCATACGTTGTGAGCTTGCACGCCGGATGAAACGAGAAGCGGTACGGAGTGGTGGTGGTGTGCGGTGGAGGGAACGGCGAGTTCGGACGAGGAATGGTTCGGTGTCGTCGGCGGTGGATTCCGGTGGAGAAGATGGTGTTGGGTTTGAAGTGTTCATTTTTATTTTTTTTTGTTGGATTTGTGAGATTTGATGAAAGACAAAATGAGAGACAATGAAATGAAATCAGTTCTTGTAGTATATTTTACAATGAGAAGAACAAAAATGGTTTTGTTGTAGAACATCCTTGTTGACCAAAATATTTTCTTTTTTGAAAATATTTGACCAATAATTCTTTTCCTTTTTTGTTTAATAGATGAGTTTAATCGTTCTGGATCGTCCGTGTAAAGATTTTTTACACATACACTTAATATGTGTTGCCACATCATTTAATGAATATGACACATCATGTGTTGTTAAATATCATGTGTGTTGATATTTTTTTTTAACAGCAAATATATTATTAACCAGGTCTCTGCACAAGACGAACAAAGATCGGTAAAAAAGTAACTACATAACAGGGCGCCGTATATATGCGGAACGCTAAAAATAAACAACAAAATAAACACCACCTAATAGAGGTCCACCTCCTAATCCCAAAATCAGAAAAGCACCTCTCAGATTTCAGGCCACCAAAGACATTAACCCAGCCCCAAAGTTGTGTGTTGATATATTACTAACTACAGGTGTAAAATAATTTTATATCGACGTTATGTAAATTAAATTCTTAATGAATTCCTTTTCCTTTGTCCTTTTTTGCTTAATCAATTTCTTTTCTTTTTTGCTTAATCAATTTGACCAATAATTCCTTAAAAACAATTTTTTTTAGATCAAAACAACGTTATAAATAAATAAACATGATATAAAATATATTCAAAATGTGTCATGAGTTTAGCTCAGTTGGTAAAGACATTGCATATATTATGCAAAAATCGAGAAAGGTGGAATTTCTAGCTAATATACTACCGGACACAAAAAAAAACATTAAAAATAAAATGCATATAGGTCAGATCAAAAACAAAATAATTGTTGGGTCATCACGAGCGGGTAGCCATGGGGATTATCCACATCGGGCTCAAGAACAACTTCACAAGTGAGTTGGACACCACACTTTTAACCCAAAACCTTAAGGTGTTAGGTTTATGGGTCCTCTCAGTTATAAAGTGTTCAACCTTCACTTTTCCAAGCAATATGAGACTTAACCACTCACACTTGCCACAACAATCTCCCCCTCAAGCGGAAGCTTTCTTCATCCTACACTTGTACCACCGTAAGCCACACTGCTCCACGGGACTCGCCGTCTGACCACCTTTGTTAGGAAGATTTTCAATACAAGGAGTCAGTTCAACCCTTTGTCGAACCACCGGCTCTGATACCACTGTTGGAACTTAATTAAAGCAAGAACATATACACATAATTGAGAGAGAATTAAGAGAGAGAGAAATTATTATTATTGATCTCACTATATCACAATGTTACTTTACACCACTATTTATAATGTGTTGCTTAAAGGTTAAGTTACTAACAAACTAGTAACTACCCCTAACTAACTTCATAAAATCAAGTAACTAACATAACAGAACAAACTAACAAACACACAACTCATCACATAAAATCACCTAACTAACTCTTTTACTTGTGTTACAAGTAACCAACATTGGTTACAATGAATTACCCTCAACAATAATAACCAGAAATAAAATAATAATAACCACAAATGAATTAGCTCTTAAGCAAGTCGATTGTGGATTCGAGGCCATTTATATTAGCTTATTTTTTTAACTTATGCAAAATAGTTTATGAAGATATAGTTTTTGCTAGTGAAATTTTTTGAATTAACATAAAAACATATTCATTTGCATAAATTATTTTTCATAAACTTAAAAATAAGTTAATTCAAACGTGCTCTTGATCTCTCACTCTTGCGTATAATATGTAATGTAACTAAAAAATTAATATAACATTAATATAATAAAAGTTTAAACATGGTAAACAGTTAGTGTAATGAAAGTTTACACAGACATCCAATGAGAAACCATCACTCTTCCATGTCACATAAGTAGTTTCAATATAACCATACATCAGTGGGGTGATGTGCAGAAAGATAAGAATTTATCCTCGTGAACTTAGCTCAGTTGGTAGGGATATCGCATTTTATATGCAGGGTCGGGGCCCCAAACCCTCCACTTATCTATCTTAAAGGTGAAATTTATAGTCACAGGCTACTTGACCAAAACAAAAAAATTATAAGAATTTAATTTATGTACACTGTCAGTGTAAAATGATTTTACACATACATTCAATAATATATTAACACATCTCATATAATGTGTTTTAAAACATATGACGTGTCACGTTCATTAAATGATGTGACAACATATATATTATTAGATATATGTGTAAAATAATTTTGCACCATAAACAAATTAGAAAAATAGCATTCTTTGGTACCCAACTTGTATTGTTGGGCACCGTTATTTCATACGCAAAATCCTTTATAATGTGAATTGTGTAAATATAAGTTAATATCAAAAATATGATATGACATTATATATTTAAAATGTTGGGCATCGCTACCATTCGCCTAAGTCCAACACGTCCCATTAGGTCACTCGATCAACTCAGAGACACCCAAAAAGACTATGTCATGAAACTAGCTCACTATTTCTTATGTTTACTCCATCGCCACCTCATTACTCCTTATAATATCTCAACTACTCCCTCCATTACCTCATATGAGACTCCTATATATAAGGTATCATAAACATCAAGATGAGAACATGTTCTTCTTTCACAAGACTATTGAGAAAATCCTAAGTACTCTGCTAGCCTGATAGTTACATTCTACATTCTGCATACCCCCTCAAATCCTTGCAGGAACACTTATCAACTAAGTTAAGCTCATGAGAACAATATGATATGGCATTATACTTAACTGGTATTCAATAATGGAAAAGGATTTGCCTGCAGTTGAATTTTACTGCAGGGTCCTGCTGTAAGGCTTTTAAGCCATTCTCATCCACATTCTTTTTTTGTTTATAATTTGTTTATATTATTTAAATAACAATTGGGCAAAGTTACTCAACTGTATCGTCCTGCAGTTGCACACAACTACAGGTAATCCAGATCCTTCAATAATGTATTCATTATTGAAGTGTTCACATAAAAATAATTGAAACAAAGCAATTAAAAAAATAATAAAAAGAGAGAGAGCTTAGTTTGAACAAAAAAAATATATTAGCATTTCAAAAAAAAATTAATAAAGTGGACAACACATGTTTCTCAATAACTTTGTTTTTTTTTTAATGGTGATTTGAGGGAGATTTGAGTTTGAATGTTTGAGTTTTCTTAATATGTTAATGGTGAGAATGGGTGACTGAAATGCAGCAAAAAGAATCATGTTGAGTTTTCTTCATGTGTTGAATGGTGTTGATGTTCTTGATGTTGTTCATGTTAAAGTGATTTATGTTTGAATACATTCATGTCAAAGTAAGTTGGACAATAAATTTTAGTGTAGAATCAATTTTGGAGGCAAAATCAATTATACTATAGAGAAACCAAATATGTCAAAATTAATTCTACACCTCTAAAATCAATTTTGCTTCCTCCAAAAGTGGAACCAAACATACACTAAATGTATAATAATAAACTAATGAACAAAAAATATATAAATATAAACTAATATATCATTTTTTAGCACTTCAAATGATAAAAAATCTGGCAGACCATTTCCTTATTTCTCTCTTGTAGCTCTTTTGGTTCCCTTGGGTCGTTAGTTCGATCGTTGATTGGTTTTTCGTCGGTGGACTCTCAAAATCTAGCAGACCATTTCCTTCAGTTTACTCATTCTTTAGGCAGCACTCGAGCACGATGTTCTTTTTTGCAACTCATTTGGCTTTTATGTATTTGGGTTGTGTGGAATGAAAGAAATCATAGACTTTTCAGAAATTCAGAGTCGTCCCTACCTCAATTGTTGGACAAGGTCAAACTCTATTCCTATCCGTGGTGTGGTTGAAGACAACCAACAATACTCTAGTCTCAAACTATCATAGGTGGTGGTCGAGTCCGTTTACATGTTTGGGCATCGATTAATTTTTCATGTTGTTACTTTGTTTTGACATTTTGTAATCTTTTGTAGTCTCTTCAGCACACCTTGTGCTGACGAGATTATTCGGTTAATATATATATTTCATTTTTGCTTGTTCATTTTTTAGAGATAAGAATAAACATATTTTCAATTTCTAGAACTAAAAATGTATTTAATCCAATAAAAATATAAAAACCAACTAAATATATATATACAAACAAATTGAAATTGAAAGAATTGTTTGTACCTATTTTCCTCATTATCTGAAAACTGCTGAGAATCAACATCAGAATCACTCTCAGAACTCAAACTCCACCTTGGACCACTCTCCAAATCATCAGAAGAATTTTCCAAAACACTATCCATTCTCCTTCTTCTAAATTCTGAAACAACAGACAACGAATGAACCAATCCCTGAAACAAGTACCCCAAAATCCACACCCTAAGAGGCACACAAGGTTCCTCTTTATTACTCAAACCCAAAACGACAACACTAACAACGAGAAACGACAAGTTCCACGCTATGTCAAGTGCTACCACTGGTTTTGAATAAGCCCATTCCCTCTGCCGTTCTTCAACCTCAACTGCCGCCCTCTCTCGGACACGTATGGATGGTTCACGGAGCATCATACGTTGTGAGCTTGCACGCCGGATGAAACGAGAAGCGGTACGGAGTGGTGGTGGTGTGCGGTGGAGGGAACGGCGAGTTCGGACGAGGAATGGTTCGGTGTCGTCGGCGGTGGATTCCGGTGGAGAAGATGGTGTTGGGTTTGAAGTGTTCATTTTTATTTTTTTTTGTTGGATTTGTGAGATTTGATGAAAGACAAAATGAGAGACAATGAAATGAAATCAGTTCTTGTAGTATATTTTACAATGAGAAGAACAAAAATGGTTTTGTTGTAGAACATCCTTGTTGACCAAAATATTTTCTTTTTTGAAAATATTTGACCAATAATTCTTTTCCTTTTTTGTTTAATAGATGAGTTTAATCGTTCTGGATCGTCCGTGTAAAGATTTTTTACACATACACTTAATATGTGTTGCCACATCATTTAATGAATATGACACATCATGTGTTGTTAAATATCATGTGTGTTGATATTTTTTTTTAACAGCAAATATATTATTAACCAGGTCTCTGCACAAGACGAACAAAGATCGGTAAAAAAGTAACTACATAACAGGGCGCCGTATATATGCGGAACGCTAAAAATAAACAACAAAATAAACACCACCTAATAGAGGTCCACCTCCTAATCCCAAAATCAGAAAAGCACCTCTCAGATTTCAGGCCACCAAAGACATTAACCCAGCCCCAAAGTTGTGTGTTGATATATTACTAACTACAGGTGTAAAATAATTTTATATCGACGTTATGTAAATTAAATTCTTAATGAATTCCTTTTCCTTTGTCCTTTTTTGCTTAATCAATTTCTTTTCTTTTTTGCTTAATCAATTTGACCAATAATTCCTTAAAAACAATTTTTTTTAGATCAAAACAACGTTATAAATAAATAAACATGATATAAAATATATTCAAAATGTGTCATGAGTTTAGCTCAGTTGGTAAAGACATTGCATATATTATGCAAAAATCGAGAAAGGTGGAATTTCTAGCTAATATACTACCGGACACAAAAAAAAAAACATTAAAAATAAAATGCATATAGGTCAGATCAAAAACAAAATAATTGTTGGGTCATCACGAGCGGGTAGCCATGGGGATTATCCACATCGGGCTCAAGAACAACTTCACAAGTGAGTTGGACACCACACTTTTAACCCAAAACCTTAAGGTGTTAGGTTTATGGGTCCTCTCACTTATAAAGTGTTCAACCTTCACTTTTCCAAGCAATATGAGACTTAACCACTCACACTTGCCACAACAATCTCCCCCTCAAGCGGAAGCTTTCTTCATCCTACACTTGTACCACCGTAAGCCACACTGCTCCACGGGACTCGCCGTCTGACCACCTTTGTTAGGAAGATTTTCAATACAAGGAGTCAGTTCAACCCTTTGTCGAACCACCGGCTCTGATACCACTGTTGGAACTTAATTAAAGCAAGAACATACACGCATAATTGAGAGAGAATTAAGAGAGAGAGAAATTATTATTATTGATCTCACTGTATCACAATGTTACTTTACACCACTATTTATAATGTGTTGCTTAAAGGTTAAGTTACTAACAAACTAGTAACTACCCCTAACTAACTTCATAAAATCAAGTAACTAACATAACAGAACAAACTAACAAACACACAACTCATCACATAAAATCACCTAACTAACTCTTTTACTTGTGTTACAAGTAACCAACATTGGTTACAATGAATTACCCTCAACAATAATAACCAGAAATAAAATAATAATAACCACAAATGAATTAGCTCTTAAGCAAGTCGATTGTGGATTCGAGGCCATTTATATTAGCTTATTTTTTTAACTTATGCAAAATAGTTTATGAAGATATAGTTTTTGCTAGTGAAATTTTTTGAATTAACATAAAAACATATTCATTTGCATAAATTATTTTTCATAAACTTAAAAATAAGTTAATTCAAACGTGCTCTTGATCTCTCACTCTTGCGTATAATATGTAATGTAACTAAAAAATTAATATAACATTAATATAATAAAAGTTTAAACATGGTAAACAGTCAGTGTAATGAAAGTTTACACAGACATCCAATGAGAAACCATCACTCTTCCATGTCACATAAGTAGTTTCAATATAACCATACATCAGTGGGGTGATGTGGCAGAAAGATAAGAATTTATCCTCGTGAACTTAGCTCAGTTGGTAGGGATATCGCATTTTATATGCAGGGCCGGGGCCCCAAACCCTCCACTTATCTATCTTAAAGGTGAAATTTATAGTCACAGGCTACTTGACCAAAACAAAAAAATTATAAGAATTTAATTTATGTACACTGTCAGTGTAAAATGATTTTACACATACATTCAATAATATATTAACACATCTCATATAATGTGTTTTAAAACATATGACGTGTCACGTTCATTAAATGATGTGACAACATATATATTATTAGATATATGTGTAAAATAATTTTGCACCATAAATGAGAACTCATGTGAACGCCGCCGCCACTGCAACACAGGAAACCATCTCACCTCTTGCCTCTACAAATCAATTCAATTGGTCTTGGTGAAAACGTGTGGAACCTCTGAAAACGCCGCCGTCTAACCGAACCCATGGCCGGATCCACGCCGCCGCCGTCGATCTGCCCGTGGCGGTTCCTTGAGACCATCGATTCTCCTCCAAAATCCGTACCTGAATCTCCATCTCAACCTTCTTATCAGAAGAAGTCGTTTGCTCAAGCCCTCTCAAATTCTGTTGTTGTTCCAGAAAACCCGTTTCCTAAAACCTCCATTAAAGGGGATGCTGTTTCAATTAAGATTACTGAGAAAGAGTATCAGCTTGGAATTGATGAATTCAAGAATAACCTTCATGGTAGGTTGATACTTCCTAAAGGTTCCAAACCATGTTCGACTGAAGCCTTGAGAACAACGTTGGCCAAACTCTGGAAACCCTTAGGTGCTTGGAATTTAACACCACTGGGCAGAGGATACTTCAATCTAAGCTTTGCTTCCCAAGATGATTTGCGCAGTGTATGGACTGTAGGTACGTGGAACCTTAATCCTGGTGTTTTTAGACTTTCTAAATGGGTTAAAGATTTTAATCCTAATCTTCAAAATCAAACTCATACTCAAACGTGGATTCGTATCTATGATCTTCCTTTAGAATATTGGCGCCCTCGAATCTTATTTGAAATTGCCTCTGCTGTTGGTACACCTATCTCTCTTGATCAAAACACCAAATTGAAAACATATGGTCATTATGCAAGAGTCCTTGTCGATGTTGATTTGGCAGGGAATTTTTTGAATACCTTAATGGTGGAGAGGGAAGGATTTGCTTTTTATGTTGGAATTGATTATGAGGCACTCCTGGCATTCTGCACTTGCTGTAAAACTATTGGTCACCTTCACAATCAGTGTAAAAGTAAAAAACAAGATGAACAACATTCGACACTGAAACACACTAATCAACATAAGCCAACCAAAGATGTTTCCAGGTCTTCTAAAGACAAAGGGAATGAAGGGTTGGTATATGTTGAACCTGTTACTAATCATCAAGCTGAGCCAAGTGGTTGCAAGAAGGATGATGTTGTTGAACACCATTCAAGGGTGCCTGATTCGGACCCAAAAGAACATGAACATGAAATCTCTTATGAGCAGGATTTCTCTAAAAGCATTATAGAGGTAGACGAAGGAGAAGGCAAAAACTCTGAGGATACTCTTGTTGATGACATACAACAACATTTGTCTCCTAATCGTGGTGTTCTTAACACCTTGAAGGATACTCCTAATGTCATTATTATACCAACTAAGGCTAGTGCAGATTTAAGTGAGAATGTTCAACAAGATATTAACATAGTTAAACAACTCTGGGGGGATGAAAAAGAAGATGGCATTGAAGACAATGAAAGAGGTTACACTCTTGTGACTCATAGAAAAGGTAGAAAACCCAAGCTTCAAGTAGCCAAGCCAGTTGATCATAACACTCATGATAAGGGTGTCCATAAATCTAATTCTCAATGAAGTTTTTCTATTGGAATATTAGAGGTCTTGGCAATGTTGATACAAGACTTTACCTTAAAAAGTTGTGTGTTTCACATAAACCAGATTTTGTGTTCATTGCTGAGCCTAAGATTCAGTTTGAGAAGATTCATCCTTCTTTTTGGAATAACTTAAATTTAAAATCTATCGGTTTTAATGTCAGTAATAAGCCTTCCCTCTGGTGCCTTTGTTCCAACAATTGCTCTCCGACTTTGGTTGCTTCAACATCTCAATTCTGTGCTTTTCAAGTTCACATTGGTTCCAACGTTGTCTACATTGCAGCGGTCTATGCCTCCACCTCCTATATTATTAGGAGGAATATGTGGAAGGATCTTAATAATTTGTTGCTTTCTAATCCTGGTGCTTGGGTTATCTTAGGTGATTTTAATGCTATTTTAGGATCCCATGAAAAAAGAGGTGGGAGCGCTCCTTGTCGCATCTCTTGTGAAGATTTCTCTGCTTGGACTGACTCTAGTTCTTTATCTCACATCCCCACCAGGGGTGTTGCCTACACTTGGACCAATGGCAGACTTGGCTCGGCTCATACCGAGGAAAGGCTTGATAGGGCCTTAGCTAATGCTGACACTTTTCTTAATTGGAGCTCAATTGCATGTTGCACTCTCCCTAGAGATCATTCAGATCACTACCCTCTATTATTGGTCTTACAAAACCGAAACAGAAATTTTCCGTCCTCTTTTAAATATTTCACAATGTGGGCATCATCCTGACTGCTCTAGACTAGTTAATGAAGTTTGGTCTAATCCGGTCAATGGTTGTCCTATGTATATTCTTGCCCAGAAGCTTAAATCTCTTAAAGCTGCTTTCAAGTCTTGGAATATTCACACTTTTGGTAATGTCAAAGCTAGAGTGGATTCTTGTATGAAGGAAGTTGAGGCTATCCAACAACAAATCTCCTTGGAAGGCTACTCTGATGATTTGCATAATATCGAAATTGGGGCTCAATCTAATTTGCAACAGGCCTTACAATTTGAGGAATCTTTTTGGAAGCAAAAGTCCTCTATTAATTGGTTTACTTATGGTGATAGAAACACTGCTTTTTTCCATAGGATGGCTAAGATTAAGTATGCTTCAAAGCAAATGTCTATTCTGAGATCAGGTGATATGGTGATCGATGATCCGTTGGAAATTGAAAATCATGTTATTAATTATTATACTAACTTGTATGCTGTTTCTAACAACTGTGTGGATAATGGTTTGATTGCTAAAGTTATTCCCAAAATTGTCACTGATGAGGATAATATGATGCTTACTAAAATTCCCACTATGGAGGAGGTCAAAACAGCTGTGTTTTCGATGAATGGTTCTGGAGCTCCAGGTCCTGATGGATTTGGTGGATCTTTTTATCAATCATTTTGGAACATTATTGCTACAGATGTATATAATTCAGTTGTACAATTCTTTCATTCCAATTGGATTATGCCTGGGCTTAACTCCAATTTAGTTTGTCTTGTTCCAAAGTTTAAAGAGGCAGACAAGATTGAAGACTACAGGCCTATAGCTCTTGCCAATTTTCAATTTAAAATTATCACCAAGGTGTTATCTGATAGATTATCAAGAATTGCTCCTAAAATAATTTCTCCACAACAAAGAGGCTTTATTCAAGGCAGGCACATTACTGATTGCATCTTTTCTGCTTCAGAAGCAATTAATTTGTTGGGGAAGAAAACTTATGGTGGTAATATGGCTCTTAAATTTGATATAAAAAAGGCATTTGATACCTTAGATTGGACTTTCTTGACTAATTGTTTATCTGCATTTGGTTTTAGTTCAACTTTCGGTGCTTGGGTGAACACTATTCTTAAATCTGCTAATCTTTCCTTTTTGGTTAATGGCAAATCAGTTGGTTATTTCAAATGCAAGAGAGGGGTTCGTCAAGGAGACCCTCTCTCCCCTATTCTTTTTTGCTTAGCTGAAGATGTGCTGAGCAGGTCCATCTCTTCTTTAGTCGACGCTGGTAGAATTACTCCTATGGCAGGTCCTAGAGGTTGCATTCCACCTACTCATACCTTGTATGCAGATGATATAATGGTGTTTTGTAAAGGCAACAAGAGCTCCCTTCAAACTCTTATGTTGTTGTTCCATTGTTATGGTGAGGCTTCGGGTCAACAATTGAGTATATCCAAATGCAAATTTTTCGCAGGATCAATTCATAGTAGCAGAGTCGCCGCCATCTCTAATATCCTCGGTTTTAGTCCGGGCCAAATTCCTTTCACTTATTTGGGTGTTCCTTTATTTCAAGGTAAGCCTAAGGTGCATCATTTACAACCCATTGCTGACAGAATTAAGTCTAAGCTCTCTAGTTGGAAAGGTTCTCTTTTATCCATCATGGGGAGAGTGCAACTTGTGAAATCTATTATAAATAGCATGCTCCTTTATAGCTTTCAAGTTTATCCTTGGCCAATTTCCTTATTAAAGCAGCTTGATATTTGGATAAAGAATTTTGTGTGGTCTGGTGATATTAACAATAGAAAAATGGTTACTGTTGCTTGGAAAACTATATGTACTCCTTTTGATGAAGGAGGATTAGGTCTGAGACCTTTGAAGCTTATTAACAAAGCTGCAATGTTAAGATTATGCTGGAATTGTGTTTCTTCTGATGCTGATTGGGCTCAACTTGTGAGAGCTAGATGTATTCGTAATGGTCATCCTATTCGTTATCATATATCTTCCTCTATTTGGAGTGGTGTGAAGAATCACATTACATCTGTTAAGGAGCATAGCTTCTGGCTTCTTGGAGATGGCTCTCGGATAAACTTTTGGACTGACAAATGGCTTCAAGACTCGTCCATAGCCGATATTATTCAGATTCCTCCCAATGTCAGCCATTTACTTTCATCTAAAGTAAGTGAATACTTGCATGAGCTTAACTGGTCTATTCCACAATTCATTTCTCTTATTCATCCTAATCTGATTGAGGATATCAAAAAGTTGGTGTTACCTATTATTCCCTTCCCTGACAAACTCATTTGGTCTGGAACAAGTGATGGTGAACTAACCTTCAAAGATGCTTTTGCCTATTTCACTGATACCACTCATTCAGTTTCTTGGGGAAAACTAATTTGGAAATCTTTCATTCCTCCTTCCAAGTCTTTCTTGTTTTGGAGACTGCTCCATAATAAGCTTCCAACAGATGAAAACTTACAAAAGAGAGGTTGCTTTATGGTTTCTAAATGTAGTTTATGTGGTCTGGCAGTCGAAACTTCGCCTCATTTGTTTCTTCATTGTTCTTTTGCTGCTAGACTTTGGTCCTGGATGTCCTCTAAGCTTCATAGACATATCAATCTGACCTCTTTTATTGGCCTACTTCAAATTGTTCATTCTTCTTCCAGTACTCAAATTAGAGACATTGCTTTAGCCTCCATTATTTTCTCTCTAAATGCTATATGGTTTGCTCGCAATCAGGTCCGTTTTCATAACGTAATTGTTCCCTTCCATCAATCTTGCTCTTCTATTTCTGCTTCAATTCAAATGGCCGGAAACATGTCTAAGGGTATTATGTCCAACTGTATTACTGACTTTCAAGCTTTAAAAGAGTTTAATATTGTGAGTCATGCTGGTCCCGCTCCGAAGATACAAGAGGTTATTTGGTCTTTTCCTCCGACTGGTTGGATAAAGGCAAACACTGATGGTGCAGCGAGAGGTTCTCCGGGGTATGCCTCAGCTGGTGGTATTTTTCGTGACTCAAGTGGAGGAATCAAAGGTTGCTTTAGCTTGTATCTGGGTATTCAATCTTCTCTCTTTGCTGAAGCAATTGCAGCTATGCATGCTATTGAAATTGCTCATCAAAATCATTGGCATAATTTTTGGCTGGAATGCGACTCTAAACTAGTAGTGGATGCCTTCAATAATCATCATATAATTCCTTGGAAGCTTAGAAATCGTTGGTATAATTGTATCTATTTCTGCTCCCTTATGAACTTTAGAATTTCTCATATTTTTAGGGAAGGAAATTGTTGTGCTGATAAGCTTGCAAATTTTAGTTTAACGTCTCGGGAAGATCACTGGTGGGAGAATGTTCCTAGTTTTATTGGTGATGACTTTTTTCGCAATAGGACAGCTTTGCCTTCTTATAGATTCAATTGATTGTTTTTCTTGGGTTTTGGCCTAGTCCCCCCAATGTTCAATTGTTTTGTTTCAATAAATTTTTATGTGTGGTGCTGCAAATGATTGGTGGTGCTTGGGGTGCCAACATAGTTGGGATGTCAAGTTTCTACAACTGATGCCTTTGCACTACACTAGCCTTTATCTAAAAAAAAAAAAAAAAATTTTGCACCATAAACAAATTAGAAAAATAGCATTCTTTGGTACCCAACTTGTATTGTTGGGCACCGTTATTTCATACGCAAAATCCTTTATAATGTGAATTGTGTAAATATAAGTTAATATCAAAAATATGATATGACATTATATATTTAAAATGTTGGGCATCGCTACCATTCGCCTAAGTCCAACACGTCCCATTAGGTCACTCGATCAACTCAGAGAGACCCAAAAAGACTATGTCATGAAACTAGCTCACTATTTCTTATGTTTACTCCATCGCCACCTCATTACTCCTTATAATATCTCAACTACTCCCTCCATTACCTCATATGAGACTCCTATATATAAGGTATCATAAACATCAAGATGAGAACATGTTCTTCTTTCACAAGACTATTGAGAAAATCCTAAGTACTCTGCTAGCCTGATAGTTACATTCTACATTCTGCATACCCCCTCAAATCCTTGCAGGAACACTTATCAACTAAGTTAAGCTCATGAGAACAATATGATATGGCATTATACTTAACTGGTATTCAATAATGGAAAAGGATTTGCCTGCAGTTGAATTTTACTGCAGGGTCCTGCTGTAAGGCTTTTAAGCCATTCTCATCCACATTCTTTTTTTGTTTATAATTTGTTTATATTATTTAAATAACAATTGGGCAAAGTTACTCAACTGTATCGTCCTGCAGTTGCACACAACTACAGGTAATCCAGATCCTTCAATAATGTATTCATTATTGAAGTGTTCATATAAAAATAATTGAAACAAAGCAATTAAAAAAATAATAAAAAGAGAGAGAGCTTAGTTTGAACAAAAAAAATATATTAGCATTTCAAAAAAAAATTAATAAAGTGGACAACACATGTTTCTCAATAACTTTGTTTTTTTTTTAATGGTGATTTGAGGGAGATTTGAGTTTGAATGTTTGAGTTTTCTTAATATGTTAATGGTGAGAATGGGTGACTGAAATGCAGCAAAAAGAATCATGTTGAGTTTTCTTCATGTGTTGAATGGTGTTGATGTTCTTGATGTTGTTCATGTTGTTTGCAGATTTTTTTTACAAAAAAATTAAAAATGAATTAAAAAGTCACATAGATAAATATTTCTATGCATCACTAAATAAATAAATAAAAATTGAAATAAAAATCACCTAGCATGTCATGTCATAAAAAATAAACAGTCAACGGCCAACATGTGTCACGAGGGTTTAAAAGAGAAATTTTTTTGACATTACGAGGGGAATCCAAACAAATTATTTTTACAGGGGGTAAATCAAAAGTTTTTTGGGTACTATGACTCTTATTCTTTCTTAAAGAAATTATTTTCACATATAGTTAGTTCGTCGATTTAGTGAGCATCGTGTTGTTTGTGATCTTTGTGTGGTGTTATTTTGTTTTCCCATTTTGGTGCGGTGTTTATTCAATACAGATTGACAAATTCAACCAAAGGCAATTGTATACTATTAACACAGATGTTGTGAGTTTGTCAACCAAAGACAATTGTATACTATTAACACAGATGTTGTGAGTTTGTTCGTAGATTAAAAGCCACCAAGTATGTCGGCCATGTCATAAAAAATAAATAGTCAACAACCAACATGTGTCACGAGGGTCTAAAAGAGAAAAATGTTGACATTAAGACGGCACCGCGAATCCAAAAAAATATTTTTACAAGGGGTAAATCAAAAGTCGCTAACATTACAGGGGAAAAAGATTGTTATTATACTCATTCTTTCTTAAAGAAGTTATTTTCACATATAGTTAGTTCATCGATTTAGTGCGCAGCGTGTTGTTTGTGATCTTTGTGCGGTGTTGTTTTGCTTTCCCATTTTGGTGCGGTGTTTATTCGATACAGATTGACAAATTCAACCAAAGGTCATTTTATACTATTACCACAGATGTTGTGGGTTTGTTCGCAAATTAATCTTTTTCAATTTTCAGCGATTTTTTTTTTGGATACCAGCGATTTTGAATTTGTAATATTCAATGTATTCTACCGATTTGAATGAACGTCATTTTTAGTCAAAAATAAATAAATAATAATTTTGGGAATTTATATTTGCAAGAGCGAGGCTTAGAAAATAGGCCACAACATTTATTAGTATAGATATAACTAAAGAGTTTAATGAATATAAGCAGACATAGTAATGAAACTTTACACACTCAGTCAATCATAATCATGTTTTCCGCCACGTCACCCCGTTTAACCCTACTTTCTTAATATGACATGGAAAGTTAAAGCATTTTTATTGGTTGAGTGTGTAAAGTTTTTTTTACTCTGTCTGTTTATTTATTTATTTATTTTTGGTTAAGTTACTTTGTCTGTTTATATTCATTAAACTCATAACTAAATATAGATACCAACTAATAAATATATGATGATGATGATGATGATGATGATCATAATCATAATAATAATAATAATAATAATAATAATAATAATAATAATAATAATAATAATAATAATAATAATAATAATAATAATAATAAGGGTGTTGCTAACGAGTCCCTTTGGGCACTCTTTAAGCATTCCATTTAAATAAATAAGAAATTTTGTATTCAAAAAGTTAAACACTACAATTTTCAATGCATTGAGTTTACATATTTTCATAAAATTTTATAAAAATTTACTATTAAAAGTGCTTAAAAAGTGTTTCGGTGGCACTTGTTAGCATTTTTCTAATAATAATAATAGGGAAGTGGCGGATCATAGTTATGAATTAACCCAAACATAATAAAATAATGATGTCAAACTTGTATTTAAGCGTGTGTGTGTGTGTTATTTTGAAGAAAAAAAATTAGTAATGATGTACTTTGTTAACAAAAAAAATTATTAATATGATGGAAAGTCGATATATAGCACAATTTTTATTTGTACAATAATAGATTTTTGTTAGAATACTTAAAAATCTAGTCTGTTTTTTTTTTAAAAATAAAAAGTCATCTTATAAGTTGTCATAACCGTAAAGAGCTGTCTAGACTTCGTTTTTTTGTTACAAAATGTAGACTCGTTCTTTATCCTATATAAATGAAGTAAAATTGTGATTTCATTTCCATCTAATTTTTGTGTTCTCTTCGATCAAAAAATGGTTCAATTATCTTTGAAGATTTCTAAATCTATTGCTGCAATCTTGTTCCTTCTTTTGCTTTCCAACATTCCCGCTGAAGTACAAGGATGTATGTATTTTATTTTTTTGGATGATGATCTTCTTCGGACTTTAAATGAATGAAAAATATTTTTTATTAATAAAATGTGCCTAAATATGCCCAAAGAGTTAACATAGTATGAACCCTATAAAATGTGCCCAAAAAAAATGTACCAAAAAAAGTATGAAACTTATAAAAGAGAATTAGTGTTTCCCACTACAATTAATTGTATTATGTTAATGTTACAGATCTTTTTCTCAAGCATAAACCAACACATCATGACTTCTCTGTTTCACAGGTACTAATGCTTAAATTAATTTTAGACATAGACACAAAATTGTGTCAAAAATCATTCATTTTAGTAT
This sequence comes from Trifolium pratense, assembly GCF_020283565.1. Taxonomy (NCBI): domain Eukaryota; kingdom Viridiplantae; phylum Streptophyta; class Magnoliopsida; order Fabales; family Fabaceae; genus Trifolium; species Trifolium pratense. Next base: position 18,214,510 of record NC_060064.1, on the reverse strand, counting down.
ATATATATTAATTAATTAACATGATGTTATTGTTGAATTTATACATAGATTAGAGAAGCAACTAAGACTAGTCCATACGATTCCATATTGAAATTTGTAAATTCTTCAAACTTTCCAAATCGGGCATCATTTCCAGATGGGTTTTTGTTTGGTGCCGGATCTTCTGCTCTTCAGGTATATGTTAACAATTGGTAGGCATGTATATATAATGTCTCTTGCAATAAAATTTATAAGATAAATAATAGCTTAATTGCTTAGTATTATATAAGTTAATTTATTGCTGACAAGTTTTTGGTAATGATAGATCGAAGGAGGATGTCATAAAGGAGGAAGAGGACTTGGTATATGGGATGACATAGTTAACCAAAATAAAGGTTCGAAATATATACTTATACATTCTTTTACTTATAGATGTTTCAAATATATATATGTTTCAAATATATATATATATATATATATATATATATATATATATATATATATATATATATATATATATATATATATATATATATATATATATATATATATATATATATATATACACTAGGTAAAAAATGTAATCAGCAAAAGAAATTTAAAGATAAAGCGAAAAACAAATTAACTATGTAAGATTCTAAATAAATAAAAAGGTAGTGTAAAATTCAATATAGTAAAAAAAAAAAGTGAATTCAAAATCCGCAAAAAAACTAGTTAGTTTATTTTAATTTTATCTTAGTTTTTCTTAAAACAATAATTACAATTAATGGTTTAATTGATTCTTCAATAAAGAATTCAACCTTATCTGATCACAAGGTCACTGGACCATAGAATTAGTTCCATTTTTCCATTCATCTTGAATATGTATTGTCTTTTTATTTTACGATAGTTTATGTGTCAAACTTAATAATTTATTTTTCCCTTTGATTTTAACAAGCAGGTGGATATGTAGATTCTGATAAATTTGCAACAAAGATTGAACATACAAGCGATATAAGGTGAGTTCACCAATTATAATTTTTTTTTTTTGCACACATGTTACATATTATAGATTATAGATTTTAGATAAGAATGAGGATTCATCCATCTCGAGCATTTAACTCTTAACTTTAACCACCACGCTAACATTATTACACTAATTAGATTACAATCCAAACCAATGTTGTTATTCATCGTTAGCGCATTTATATCTTGACATGGAAGCAATAGAAAGGAAATTTATTCATTAAAATATTATGATTAATTTGATGTGTTTAATTTGTATATATGGTCATATAGGAGGATGTGCAACATTTGAAGAGGCTTGGAGTGAATTCTTACGGAATGTCGATATCTTGGAATAGAATAATGCCAGGTAAAAGTTATGAACTAAAATAATATTTATTCGTTCATTTTTTCTGTACATTATTTGTTCCTTTTTTTTATTTTGGAATATGTTGCTTTGTTGTTTTTTTTTGCCTAATTAAATAAAATGATATAGTAGCACGAGACACCTCACATTGTCGGCAAATATTCTTTAAACTCTATTTCATATGGACAACAAATAATGTTTGAATATATTATTTTCTTGCAATTTTGATAATACTAATATCTTTATATTTTTCTTCAATTTCAACAATCGATCATATAGATGGAACTTTGAAAGGAGGTATAAACCAAGAAGGCGTCAACTTTTACAACAATTTAATCAACGAGTTACTAAAAAATGGTACGAATTGAAGTATCCCATATTTATTGTAGTAATTAGAATCAATGGGAATTTTGTTTAAAATACATGCTACAAATTTTAGTATATTTTTGCTTACATGATACTCTCTTAAATGTGTAGGCATTGAACCATTTGTGGGTATTATGCACTTTGACTATCCATTGGCTCTTAAACAGAAGTTTGGCGGCTTCTTAAATCGCTCCATCGTGTAAATTTACCTTAATATTATCATATTTTATTTTCAATAAATTGATTTAACTTTAAAGTTAATCTAGACAAATATTATGGAATTTCAACATACATGCTAATATTTTTAAATAAAAATTGATTTTCAGGAAATATTACAAGGAGTATAGTGAATTTCTATTCAAAACATATGGAGATAGAGTAAAACATTGGACTACATTCAATGAGGCAGAAGTCGTAGCTATATTTACATTCATGTTCAACATTGATCATATATCTACTGATCAGACATGCCAAAATACTAAAATATGTACACAATCATATAATATACTTCATAACTTCCTCCTAGCCCATGCTACCACATCAAAGCTATACAAAACAAAATTTCAAGTAAGACATATATTGGAAATCACATGTTAGAAATATAGCATCAACATTAGATCAAAATATATGTAAATTAACATGTTTGATTCACAACAACATGACTGACGGGAATCCTCCTTGATTAAAATAGTAGTAGTAGTAACTGTTGTTTTGTCAAAAATAAAAGTTTTTACGGTTAATTTAGTAAACAACATATTGACATCAACAATTATCAACATTAATTAAAGGTTTACAAGATAAATAGAATTTTAAATTAGAAATTTAAAATTGTTATTTTTCATTAAATATTTTATGTAGGCAATGCAAGGGGGGGGAAATAGGACTTACTCTTTCAACAGGAAGATATGTTCCATACAGTTCTAAACCAGAGGATGTGATTGCTACTCAAAGACTAATGGATTTTTATTGGGGATGGTAAGTGTTCTGGTAAAAAATAAGGGGGTTTGTATTATTGATCAAATGGTGTGATTACACTCAGTTCAATCCCAACAACCCTGGGAGTTTAATAAGTCAGAATTTGATCCCTTTACAGATGAAAATATGAAACTATTTATAGACCACTAAAGTCTTCTTCTCCAAGCTAGGGTTCCTACAAATCCGGTCTTCAGCGCCTTTTCCGGTGATGCAGCGTGAAAGTAGGAATAAAAACCTTGGTCTCCAAGCCATGGCAGTTTCAAGGAGTTGTTTTCTTCATTCCCAAGTTAATCGCCAAGGCAGGAAGGATGAAGATATTTTGTTATCGTGGGTAAATCCGTCTTATAGGCGTTATCAATCATTGCCTAACTCGCCCAGACCTTATGTCGCCAAATGGACGTTTAGGATTTAATTGTTTTGGGCCTGTTTCCTTTCTCATATTAATTGGGCTAGTTTGATTTTGCTTTTAGGCCCGTTGCCCAGTCCACAGCCCCCCAAGCACGAAGTCCAAAGGGGTGAAGTGCTTGAGTATGATTCGAATTTTCCCTCTAAAAACTTGTAACGCGGGAACGGTTTCATCACGTTTCTTCCCACTTTCTGGAGCACGATCTCGCTCTCCTATGCCATATCTATCAACCGTTTCTCCATTTACTGATGACACGATTGGATATTTCCTCTATAAAATGGATCCTTCGATGTTAGGATCCGCTCATCCCATTTTCACCTGTTTACCTAACAGCTTTCTTTCTACAGTATGTCTCCCAAAAATCCTCCTTTTGAATGCGGTCAGTCTCCCGCCTCTCCGGTTATCAAGCGGCTCCGTCGTATGCTGACCATAAATACTGAAGACCTGATGGAGGATTTTGGCGAATTTTCTGAATTCGTCAAGGAGCTTAACGACTACTGCTGGAGGTTAACCAAAGAAGAGAAACGCTTTCTCGATAGTGTCTTGCGCCTGGAAAAGGAGTTAAAAGCTAATGCCTCCTTTGTGATTGCTGTGGAGAATGTTGCTGCCCAGGATGAGAAACTCTCTAAGCTATCCAAGGAGAAGGATGAAGCGGTACTGTCTGTTGGGACCTTAGCTGATGAGAAAGCTAGATTGGAGAGTGATGTCACAGAGCTTCAGCTCTATGCCGCCAACCAATATGACGAGGGCTTTTCTTTTGCTATAGAACAGGTTAAGCTTCTTTTTCCAGATCTCGATGCTAAGCGCCTTGGCGAAGCTGATGCAATGAATCAAATTGTTGACGGCAAGCTCGTTCCCTATGTTCCTCCTCAGTGAATGATCTCTTTTGTAATGATCTTGTTTCTGCCCTTCTGTGGCTTTTTGTAATTATTTTGTATGCCCTTTTGTGGCTTTGAACAATTTGCCCCTTGGCTGGGTCCTTTATAAATTTCTTTATTCGCCTGATTTCTTCTCTTCATAACTTTATGAATTATTTTTGCATTACGTTGTGAGGTAACGCCTTCTGTCGTTCTCGTCTAGGAAACTTTGTCCTTGCACCTGTGACATCTTCGACTTTCTACAATAATTGTAAATTGATACAAATAACTTTATACCTGTTGTCTTTTGGCGTTATAATGAATCGCCTGCTTTGGTTGTGTATACGCTTCTTCTGGCGGTGTTGATAATCTCGCCTTTTTCTGCTGTTTCTTTTTCTGACGTACCCAACTCGTAAGACTTACAGGTAACGCCAAGGCCTTGCAACCTTGTTTAATTTTTCTTTTTCTGACGTACCCAACTCGTAAGACTTACAGGTAACGCCAAGGCCTTGCAACCTTGTTTAATTTTTCTTTTTCTGACGTACCCAACTCGTAAGACTTACAGGTAACGCCAAGGCCTTTCAACCTTGTTTAATTTTGCTTTTTCTGACGTACCCAACTCGTAAGACTTACAGGTGACGCCAAGGCCTTTCAACCTTGTTTAATTTTGCTTTTTCTGACGTACCCAACTCGTAAGACTTACAGGTAACGCCAAGGCCTTTCAACCTTGTTTAATTTTGCTTTTTCTGACGTACCCAACTCGTAAGACTTACAGGTAACGCCAAGGCCTTTCAACCTTGTTTAATTTTGCTTTTTCTGACGTACCCAACTCGTAAGACTTACAGGTGACGCCAAGGCCTTTCAACCTTGTTTAATTTTGCTTTTTCTGACGTACCCAACTCGTAAGACTTACAGGTAACGCCAAGGCCTTTCAACCTTGTTTAATTTTGCTTTTTCTGACGTACCCAACTCGTAAGACTTACAGGTAACGCCAAGGCCTTTCAACCTTGTTTAATTTTGCTTTTTCTGACGTACCCAACTCGTAAGACTTACAGGTAACGCCAAGGCCTTGCAACCTTGTTTAATTTTTCTTTTTCTGACGTACCCAACTCGTAAGACTTACAGGTAACGCCAAGGCCTTTCAACCTTGTTTAATTTTGCTTTTTCTGACGTACCCAACTCGTAAGACTTACAGGTGACGCCAAGGCCTTTCAACCTTGTTTAATTTTTCTTTTTCTGACGTACCCAACTCGTAAGACTTACAGGTAACGCCAAGGCCTTTCAACCTTGTTTAATTTTGCTTTTTCTGACGTACCCAACTCGTAAGACTTACAGGTGACGCCAAGGCCTTTCAACCTTGTTTAATTTTTCTTTTTCTGACGTACCCAACTCGTAAGACTTACAGGTAACGCCAAGGCCTTGCAACCTTGTTTAATTTTTCTTTTTCTGACGTACCCAACTCGTAAGACTTACAGGTAACGCCAAGGCCTTGCAACCTTGTTTAATTTTTCTTTTTCTGACGTACCCAACTCGTAAGACTTACAGGTAACGCCAAGGCCTTTCAACCTTGTTTAATTTTTCTTTTTCTGACGTACCCAACTCGTAAGACTTACAGGTAACGCCAAGGCCTTGCAACCTTGTTTAATTTTTCTTTTTCTGACGTACCCAACTCGTAAGACTTACAGGTAACGCCAAGGCCTTTCAACCTTGTTTAATTTTTCTTTTTCTGACGTACCCAACTCGTAAGACTTACAGGTAACGCCAAGGCCTTGCAACCTTGTTTAATTTTTCTTTTTCTGACGTACCCAACTCGTAAGACTTACAGGTAACGCCAAGGCCTTGCAACCTTGTTTAATTTTTCTTTTTCTGGCGTACCCAACTCGTAAGACTTACAGGTAACGCCAAGGCCTTGCAACCTTGTTTAATTTTTCTTTTTCTGGCGTACCCAACTCGTAAGACTTACAGGTAACGCCAAGGCCTTTCAACCTTATATTTTCTTCAGAGCTTTCATATGAGTTGATCTTGAATAATTTTTTGTTCAGAGCCCGCAGCTTAATCATGATTACTGCAAATAAGCTTTGATACATTAGAGGTTCAATAATAATATATGAAAAATAAAACAAACAAAAATGATACCGCCATGGGCGGTTTGTCGCGGCGCTCCTCGCCTAGCAAGAAAAACAATTATGTTTTGGCGCGGCGAGACTGAGTTCCATTGCGGTAGTCATCGCGGAATGTGCTTCAACCTGAAATATTAGTTGGCGGCTTCTATCTCGCCGAGTGATAATTATTGAATTTTCATGTTAATTTTTCACATTTGTTCGTTGTCCTGCACTATGATTAACATCAATGAATCAAAATAGAAATCATAGATGAATAAACTAAATTTCCTAATCAAGATTTCAAAAGAATTAATTTCAAAGAAGGTGACATTATAGCAAGTGCTTCAAGTATCTGCACTAAAAACAGGTCGGTTAATAATAAGTCTCATATACTCCATTAGTTTTGCATGTATGATTAATTTTAATTAATCGATAAACGAAACAGATAAAAAAGTGATACGTAGAGAAAGCATATTCATGTTAGTTATAAGTAAAAAGCTAAATACTTTGTAAGAAGAATACTGATTTAGTTCTTAACCGAAAAAATGTAGAAACATATGAAAATTTTTATACTTTCTCTGTTGGTTATATTTGTCTTGGTCATTTTAATTTAAAGTGTTGACTTACTTATCAGAGTTGAAGTTCTTTCATGCAAAAGTTCTTTCATGTTTGAGATGTTTACATGAGGTCTTAAGAAAGTTAGTTCATACAATCACACAAAATATTTTATCGTGTGCTAGAATAATTTATAGCAGGATTAAAGATATCACATATCAAATAAGCACAAACAGTTTTGAACCAAACAGAACAGCGATTCTTGAATTTAGATCTTGTAAAGTGGCACACCAAAAGAAAAACAAGTCTCATTCTAGTGATTATTAACCTTGAAATACATAAGTACCGATGTTCTTTTCTTTTACTCATTGATGAGATTATTATTATTATTATTATTATTATTATTATTATTATTATTATTATTATTATTATTATTATTATTATTATTATTATTATAGATGGCGATAGAATGTGATTCATGAACTATAAATTAACCATGTTAATAAAACCGATAATGTATATATGCGCAAATAATATATTATCACAATAGAGAGAGCGAGAACTATATGATTAAATGGTAAGTTAGAGGAAAAGAACGTTAACACCTGGATCGGGAGTCGCCTGTTTTGGCGCGGCGTGACTGAGTTCCATTGCGGTGGTCATCACGGAACATGCTTCAATTGGAATGTTAATTGGCGACTTGTATCTCGCCGAGTGGTACCAATGACCAATTACTCGTGTTTTATTATCACCTCTGTTGGGGCAATGAATCATTTCCATCGTGAAGGACCAAAACAGCGGTTTTACGAACGATTGTCGCTTGAAGCAGTGTGCGAGCTGATTAGCTCATCGGATCTACGCCATTGGATGATGACCGAGACCGGTTGATATGCTGTGAGCGTGTGACAATGAACGAGATAGAGCTTGCGACAACATCAGACTTTGAGATATCAAAACGCTGCATACTCTCCCTGTTATTTCCAAAGCCTGGCCATATTTCTAACTTGGTGCTATAATTTTATTAATTAGTCTCCCTCTGAATGATAGAACTGTTGATTTTCCTTCCATGTGTGAATTTGTAATTGATAATCCAATCCAAATTAGAGTTTGATGGCTTCATTGGATCAAACGTCCTCGAACTGTGTCATTTTCCTTAACAACAATGTATAATTCTTGCTATGTGGCCTGTCTACATTTTAGCAAACACCAAACAGGCATATACACTAGCACTACTATATTTCATATGTTTTAATGTATTTGTGACAATGAAAATCCCACTTCATATCATTATTATGCGGCCATTAACACCAACTTGATCAATCCACATGTTATTAACCATGGGTTTTCATTAGTCTTGTGGTGTTACGTTTTGATGTAATACGGCATGAATGTCACCGCTAAATAAATCAAGATAATAAATTGTAGGAAAGTTTCACAGTTAAAACATGTTTTTAGAATACTTTCCTGAGGATTATGAACAGAGTGGATTCTAAGTAGATTGTTGTTCTTCATCGTTCTTTCCAAGCCTGGACACTAGACCGGTTTCCTCATAGACCTGGTGACGACACAGTGGTTCCTACACGAATCTATCAGCGGCGAGGACAGTTCTTTTATGAATCCGATGGTGGCGACAAATCCTTCATAAATCAAACTGCGACGATATGGCGTGGTTGGCAACTAGAACGAACTCGTTCGGCGACGACACGATGGATTGAGATTCTCCAGGAGTTCTTCTCCATTGGTGATTTCGATGGTAATGGATACTGCGAAACAAACCAAGGCTACCTGTTCTCGCCATATATCCAAAATTGCTCCCTTCCTAATTGCCCCGTACGTGTCTCCCTTTCAAACTTTTCCGAATCAATTTTTTCTCGCGACGTTGGGAGATAATCACTGCTGCTTTGTATGACAAGACATTGTTGTTGTGTCGATGAACAAGATGAAACTTTGAGGCCTGGGAATCATTTTACCGGGTGATGTTTAATTTTTGTCTAGTTTCTGTGATAGGCTGGGATCAAATGATTTTACCGCAGCCTCACGGTGGGCGCCAAAATGTTCTGGTAAAAAACAAGGGGGTTTGTATTATTGATCAAATGGTGTGATTACACTCAGTTCAATCCCAACAACCCTGGGAGTTTAATAAGTCAGAATTCGATCCCTTTACAGATGAAAATATGAAACTATTTATAGACCACTAAAGTCTTCTTCTCCAAGCTAGGGTTCCTACAAATCCGGTCTTCAGCGCCTTTTCCGGTGATGCAGCGTGAAAGTAGGAATAAAAACCTTGGTCTCCAAGCCATGGCAGTTTCAAGGAGTTGTTTTCTTCATTCCCAAGTTAATCGCCAAGGCAGGGAAGGATGAAGATATTTTGTTATCGTGGGTAAATCCGTCTTATAGGCGTTATCAATCATTGCCTAACTCGCCCAGACCTTATGTCGCCAAATGGACGTTTAGGATTTAATTGTTTTGGGCCTGTTTCCTTTCTCATATTAATTGGGCTAGTTTGATTTTGCTTTTAGGCCCGTTGCCCAGTCCAGTAAGTTTTTTTTTTAACGGCAAATATATTGGGGATGGTAAGTGAATTGTACTTATCCTAACCACACACATTTTAGACTTTATCACTATTTTGATGTTACGCTACTTGCATTTTTAAATCCTATTTTAAGGTTATATATTCAATTTATATTTAGCTACATATTATTCGTACATGCAGGGTTTTAGATCCATTGTTCCATGGAGATTATCCAAAAATAATGAAAAAGCTAGTGGGGAATAGACTACCCAAATTCACTAAAAAGGAAAAACACATGTTAAAAGGAAGCGCAAATTTTGTTGGGATCAATTATTATACTTCACATTTTGCTAGACATGAACCAAATAAAACCAAGATAATGTATGACAATTATGATGCCTTAGCTGTTTCAGAAAGTAAGTTTCTTGTATAACTAAATTTTACCTTTTTTAAAAAAATATATTAATTGGTATACACAGACATCACTATAAAAAAATGTCCAGTGGAATTGACATCACACATCTAATAATCAAATTATGCTTATTTCATATGAATGAGAATGACAGGAAATTACAATGATTAATAGTTGATTAATTCTAGGTAATTATTTCATAATTGCAGCTATTAATGCAGAAGGAAATACCCTTGGTTATAAGGTGATAAAATAGCAATAATAATTTAAAAGAATGACATTTTCTACGGGAATAACATGCTTATTATATTTTTATTTTTTGTTTAATGTTGATATTTTGTAGGATGAATATGGTTTGAACAATGTCTACCCCGAAGGATTATATAATATGTTAGTCTACATTAAGAAAAAGTACAAAAATCCCAAAATTTACATCACTGAAAATGGTTGGTGGTTCATTTGAACATATTTACAGCATTATAACTAATATCAATCATTCATGTTACAAAATAGACTATTCGAGATACTTTTTGTTAAATCATATTTATATGTAGGTATTGGTTCTTCAAAACTCTCAAATCCATTGAGGGACGAACACCGAATAGCTTATGTTGCCGCACATATAAATGCTACCAAATCAGCAATTGAGTAAGTATTTTTTAAAAGGAATACAATCGGTACTTCAATCCTTACAAGATAAAGACTTGAGCCAACATCATAAAAATAAAATAAATAAAAAAACCCACCTTTTACGAAGGGTTTCATCCTTTAATTAAATATTATAATTATTAGTTATAAATATACCCAATATCAAAAAGCAACCAAATTTTATGTGATCAAGCTTAATAAACACCAGTTTGAATGGGTGTTGAATATGAAATGATGTGCTTCTATAACTTATTTTCACAAGAAACTAATCTTCAATATTTTTATATGCTTATAATGATAGTGATGGCGTGAATGTACGTGGTTACTTTGTGTGGTCAGCATTTGATACATTTGAATTTCAAGGGGGGTATTCAGGAAATTGGGGGCTTTATCATGTTGACTTTAATGATAGTCTCAAGCGTATACCTACTGATACAGCTAAATGGTATAGAAAATATTTGACACATAATTTGATTGAGAAAAACTAACCAAAAAAAGCTTATCAACCAAATGGAGAAAAGGGAAGGACATCTCAAATGAAAGTTGATTGTTAACAACATAATTTTATTTCATTTATTTTCATTTCAAATTTTAAAATTATTCGCATATGTAATTTGAATTGATATATACACTAGTGGAGATGCTCTTGCATTGCACAAGTAGATATTCACTCATTTAAATTTGTATTATATATAAATTTTTCAAAGATTGTTTATTGTTGCATGAAAACATGTGCAAGTATACACAATCAAACAATAGCAAGTGATAAGAAAGAGTATCCTACATACAAAGATTGTCTAAGAGAACTTTAATCCATTTTGCATACAAAATAATTTTTAGCTTACGAGCAAAAATGTAACCAACCATATCAAACATGCCTCAAGAGCTTTTCATTCATATAGGAGAATCTCATTATCTCACCCCCCCTACCCTCAATGGACTCCCATAAAACTTTGGTTTCATAATATTGCAGGATTCATTATAAAAATTAGTATTTCAAAGATGGATTCTCCTAATGCATTTAAAGTTAATAGCACATTAACATGCATGTGAACATATGGAAAATCTACCAAAAACATGAATACAAGTGTTTTTTTATATAGACACACATTAGGGGAAAAAATGTAATCAGCAAAAGACATTTAAAGATAAAACGACAAACAAAATTATTTTATGATCATTTATAAATTATATGATACCTAATTTTAGTGGTTAATTCTATTTTTTCTAAAAAGGTTCTACGGTTCAGTTCCAAAAAATGCCGGATGGTTTAGTTTTTTTTTTCTTCCATAAAACCAAATAATGTTGTGATCAAACTTTGCATTACCTCTACAAGTGCAATCATAAAATGGTTGTTCATTTGTGAATTGATCATGTAACAAGCATGTTTTTACTTGTCTTTCTCTTATTAAATGATTTATTTAATTAATCAACAGTAAAATTAGTGGTTGAATTTGTGAATAAATATAGCACTTTTTCTTTAGAAAAAAATTAAACTGTTTTCAACTATTTACAATTTTTTTAACAATGATACATCCGATAGAGGACAACACGTCTCAGTATTTGACACCGACGTGAAACTACAAATACATTAGTGTTTACTTTTTGTTAATTTATTTCACAAATTATTATAACTTAGAGTGTCAACGTGGTAGTACTATATATATATATATATATATATATATATATATATATATATATATATATATATATATATATATATATATATATATATATATATATATATATATATATATATATATATATATATGAGAGCAGATCCTCTCCGGTTTAATTTTCATTGGAGGGAGTAAATTTTGTATCTTGGTCATCGATTATTTTTTAATTAAATAATTATCTTGTAATAGTACAAAACAGAGAAAATTTATAACGGAGAGAATCTGCTATGGTAGTACTATCATGTGTAAAGTAAAGGCCGGGCTTTAGCTTAAATATTGAATTGTCTAAAAAATAATTGTTCTCAAGTACAATTATATGTGCATTTTATAGTAGCCACGTAAGTATCCATTTACCAAGTCATCGTATAAACTATACGGGAAATGTTTAATGTTACGGGAAAGTGAAAACAAGAAACACACGAAATGATCTTGATCCTATATTTTATCAAGGCACAATCATGATTTCCGTTTTTCACGCAACTGATATTTTTTAGTTTGTTTAAAGTAGAGCACCTAGCCATTCTTATTTTTCTTGCGTATCTTCTTTCGCAATGGAAAAATGTTAGGCATCATGAAAAGTAGCTAGGAGGCTCGTGAATTAGAAATAAATATTTAAAAATCAGAATCACTATCAAAGTTTTTCATTTATTGAGTGAAAAAGAAAAGTTATTATAAAAAATTATATATCTTTCTTTAGTAAAAAAGATATACCTATTCTTTCAAATATATATATATATATATATATAAAAAGTTTTTTATCCTTTTGAAAATCTTTTTTATGAAAATATTAAATTTTAAGTCATACATTTTTTTCTTTTAATTTTGATAAAATTTAGCAGAGAGTAATACTTAAGCATTAAAAGGAGCTGATGTTAGCTTGTATTGTTCATACGCTTCATTTTCTGTGGATGGCAAGAAATGAGATTTTATTCAATAATGCTAAGATTTCCTTGCAAGCCGCCATTACTAAAATTCGCACGGCTATTTCTTTAAGCGCTTCCCTAGCAAATCATATGAGTCTGGCTGATCTTGGCTCGGCCTCCTCTGTTAGTGGCGCAAGTATGGCTCCCAGGCTGGGCACTGTTCACACAGTCTCCACGTATGCCGATCGCGTGTTGCAAAAGCTGCAGATTACGCCAAGTAATGCTCGGCCAGCGGCTTGCTTTCCGGTGACATGGAAGGCCTCGACGACACTTATGGCTCGGTCCGGGATGATTTGTTTGCTTGTGTATAACACCCCATATTGATTTATCTAGAATATCAATAGGAGCATACATAACTGAATCGGAAAACATTAAAATTACAGAATAACTTTTGTCCGACATAGTACAATTACAAGATAATTTGCCAGACAATACATAATCTTGACAAAATCCTGAATAAACTGTCATAATGTACAACATATAATATATTATACATCAGAGCGAAATAGAATGCATAACAATCAGGCTCAAGCCTTGAATCATCTTCTATAATAATTTAACAGGTGAATGCTACGAAGTTTCCATAAACAGCGTCTTTACTTCAATCCTCTTGAAAATCCATTTATCATGCTCAACCTGTTACCTATAATCAATAAATCGTGGGTTGAGACTACTAAGCCTCAGTGAGCTCCTGCTACCCCAACTACAGTGGTGACTACACCGGGGGCTCGTACATAAATCAGTTGATCACTAAAATAACTCATATTCATAATTGAATAGCTTAAACATAAATAAAGGTGTATCACATAATTTATTATCTTTATTAATTTTATAACTCACGGACACTTCGAGGTGAGCGGGTCTCGAAGGCCTGACTGTAGTTTCTGATATTAAATGTAGATCAGAGAACCACCTCAGCTCACAACTTAAATAACTTGATTCCCACTAAAAGTGAAGAATCCCTCGTAGCAAAAGCTAGACTCATAGCCAAAGGCTAGATAAAACTGTGGTTCGGGATCAACCACCATAATCTGATCAACTGTCTTAAGAATCTAAATTGCATTAACCTGCCCATCAACCCTTCCCGGAAATATTTCTAACTATTATGATCATCCTGATTAAATTCCTAAGTGTACTGATTTTAAACATGTAGAAAGTCTGTAATCGTGGAATTTAGACACTTGTTGTTTTTATAAAATACTATTCGTGACGGAGGGTTTTTAGTTAAATTAAATTAGTTGACATATCCTCCATCCTTAACTCAAAAGCATAATGGTCTCAGGTTGCATCGGTTCATAAGAGTTGTGCACCGGTTCATGTACTCAGTTTGTTACAAAAATAGTTATTGTTACAAAAATAGTTATTCTGGGTTCCAAGCTCCCGTGCATACTGTCTATGCACCGATTCAAACTCTGTCCAGGCCATGTTTGAGTCACTCATACCGGGTATGCACCGATTCACACGTTTTCCATGTTTTTATAAAACACATACTGAAGCCTATGCACCGGTTCAAGCATAGCTTGCACCGATTCATAGACTCAGAACACACATTTTCTAAGCTCTGGAAAACATATGCATCGATTCATAGCTGTATGAACCGACTCAAACACGCAACCTGTAACATCCAGCAGCACTTACCATTCCAAAACAGTATACATATCAATCATTTTATGCTAAATTCCACGAATCATTCTAACTACACACATTCAACACAGCTATAGGGTAAGTTTTGCCATGTGTCAATCACACAATGCTGCAGAAGAAATCCTAGCTGGACAAGATCACAAATACTTTGCTTCTTCTGGCCAACAGTTTGAATTTCGTTTCCCCCCTTTCATCTCTTTGCTTGCTGGGCCAAACTTTTTTACCCAGCCCAGTCCAATAAGCCCAAGGATGGCAAACAAACAAAAAATGGTCAGAACTCATAAGCAAGCTGTTGTCGTGTTGTCGTTTTCAGCATGCGAGTGATTTTCTTCATTTGGGTAACAAACATGTTGCTCCTTTCTCTGCTGCAAGCTCCTTTCCCTGATCTAGGTTTCAAATTCAAATTTCAAATCCCCCTCAAAATGTCTTTTGTGGCATCTCTATTTGCACACACAATCTCTCTCCCTCTTCTACCTTCATTCAATACATGCCAATCTCTCTGCGTCCATTTCTCTGCTTCATCTCCCAGAATCTAGATAACAATTTTTTTCTCTCTTTGTTTTCACTTTGGTACAGATTAACTTCCATTATTAATGATTAGTTAATGTGTTATTTTCCTCACAGATTCACACTTCCATCGCAATTTTCAGGTAACGATAATTTAGGATTCGTCAATCTGGAAGTTCATGATTTGATTTCATATTCTAATTTTGATTTTTTTTTCTTGCAAGTTTTTATTGTTTGTTCAGGTTCACAATTAGAGTTTGATTGGGTAAGTTTTCTGAACTTTGAATTTTCAATTTTCCCCTTCTGAGTTATGTATTATTTTAGTTTTTTGTGAATATGTTTCAATACGAAAAACTTATGGCTTTGTGGTCTTACTTTTGTGCTTTTATCTTATATTTGATTTGATATTTGAAAACTTATGGATTTTCAATGGAATTGATCTATTGTTTGAGTGATCTTTTATAATTTGATACTTTTAATTACTTTAGTTTGATTTAGATAGAAAGAATCATTGTCATCCTTTGAATTCCTTACTTTAATGAGAGTTGGTAAGCTACATAGCTTTCATTGTATTTGAAAACTCTCATTTGATTGTGAAAGTGAGCACTCAAAGTGTTTGAGGAAATGTCTCAATATGAATAAACAATGGCTTTGTGTTCTTATTTTTTGGTGTTTTTCTATACCATCATTTGTATGCAATTAGTGAAAGAATTAGTGAAAATAGATAATTTGTTAGCTTTTACATCACCAACTTTCAGGTACTTTATAAAAATGGTGTCTTCTTCATCATATTTTTTTATATGATTTATTTAAATTTTTGCAAAATCTGTATGAAATCAACTGTAATACTCTATTTGCACTTTGCAGGCCAAAAGATTTGTAGACTATTTGGCTACTTTGGTCCTCTAAATGCAGTTTTCGTGCCTCATGATGATTATATTAGGTAAGCTTATTTACTCTGTCTTAAACACAACTTATATATAGCTTCTTTGTGTTGTTTTAATTTAAAGTTTTAATTTTCCAGTTCAATGTGTTACATGTGAAGTTGTATAGTGCTCCAAATTTATCATTTAATTTTGGTCAACATGATGGCATTGTTTCTCACTCTCAGATTACTACTTTTAAATATAGTTTTTGTTTCTCATCTACCCGATATAATTTTTAATTATTTTTAACTTTAGAGCAATTGTTTTTCTTGCTCTGCTGCCATGTGTTAAGTAGAGTGAGTCACTTCATTTCAGGCCATGTTATTCAGTCTCATGGAACTAAACTCTTAGATGCAGCATGCAGCCGCCTCAGTTGTAGAAAATTTGGGACTGTATTATATTTCAAGAATCGATATACATTTTGTTTGCAAGCTAAATTCACCTGAAACTTCTGTTTTAAAGGCTTTGGATTGCGCAATCTTGATAAATTTGTTTTTTACTTGCAGGCTTTACCCGGTCTGCAGTTGACTTCACTTAACAGAGTTATTGTCCAGAGCATGAATGGGAAGAAAAGACATGAAATGAGTCCTTGATTATCGTATTTTATAGTTGCCTTCTTTATATTACTAGATGTTGCTTTGGACCTATGGTTTTAGACAGGAAAGTTAACATATATTGATTCATTTTCTTTTGCATCTAGAAATTTATTGCCCTAAAATATTCCATATAAAAACATTTCATGTGTGCATGTAGAAGCTCCTTTTGCTGTTGTAAGTACAGTTGCAGAGAGTGTGAGAGCTCATGCCATTGTTGATGTTGCTGCTGGTCAGGTTGAGCTTCATTTTCTTATTTATTGAGTTCCTTTGTTTTCCTTCAATTTCTTTAATTTACCAACTTCATGATAACGAAACAATCTCCATCAATAACACTTTTATATAGTGCTGGTTTTGATGGACACATAAATGAGTTCTTATCATAGCCATACAAATAGAATGGTCTCTTTGAAAATCAAATAGTTCTATTTTTTTTTTTATTATTTTAACAATGAATGGTAGGCTAAAAAAAAATCTAAATTTTGATGTTTAGTTGCTATTTTGATTCTTATGTTCATTCTTCTTCTTTGCTTATTGTGTTTATGTTTTCATTGCAGCAAAATGACATACCTATGATTCCTATAAGATGCTCAGAAAATATGAAGTTCTTCTATTTTGTTTACAAATTGAGGTAATGCAGATTTTTTTTAGTCTTAATGAAAAAGAAGGCTGCTTTAAAAGTTTGGTTTTCTCAACCGAGAAAATTTTGTTTTTTGTTTCATGAAAAAACTCTCGAGCATGAGACTATTGTTGAACTAATTATCTCCCTTTTATATTATTCTTTCTCATGTACATATCTTCCTTTGTTAGATATATCAAAATATTATTAGAACTATCTTGACCATCCCTTTTTAATGTTTTACCTCTACAATAGAGAATGTTAGTTTCATACATGAAGGAGGGGTTTTGTTTTTTATATTTAATTTATCGAGTTATTGGTACTATTTTGGATGGTCATTGGTAGTGTATATAAATTGGAAGTGGTATATATTTGTTATTCGAATCAATGGAAAAACTTCCATACTGTTGTTAGGCATAGATTTAGGTGTGTTTGTTCTTTTCCCTTTTCTCTATATATTGGAAGTGTATATAAATTAGAAGTGGTATATATTTAGAGTCGTATGCTCACTAAGTTCTTAAAAAGGAATTAAATATGCATCTATTTGGAACTTCGTTCAAAGCTCCATTTTGGAGAGAGTAGTTTAATTACTTAGCTTGAGTGGTATAGTTTATTTATAATGTGGAACTTTGGTCAAGGCTGAGTTTATTTATACATGGTCTACAATGGAAACCTTTCATTGTGACAAGGCTTCTATTGATAAAATGTATTGAGCCTTGGTCATTTTATAGGTGTTTGGACCAATTTACTTCATATTTCAGTTTCACGTGTTTGTTGTGATTATGATGATGTTAACTCTTAAGTATGATTTTTGGTTTTTATGGTTTCTTTTCTGTGAGATGATATTAAGTATTGAATAGATGAAATTAAACCACCCCCTTGGTATTATGTTATATTCTTCTCCCAATCATTTTTTAACACATTCATTTTTGGGTCAAAAAAACTGAACTTCAACTTATATTCATGAGTTGAGACTTGAGTGATGAAATTTTCTTTATCTTATAAACTTTTTCAATAGATAGTATGCTGATTTTTTCCATTGGAATGGCTTGGTGAAACTTGTGATTTCTTTCTTCTCTGTCCAGACAAGAAAGTGCAGATAGTATATGGCTCACTACCTTTTGATCTTGAGGCTGGTCATAAGATACTACCAAATATAATTCCCTGGAATTTTCTCTCAAGAGTTATCCACACTAATCGAGAAGGAGGTTGCCAAGTCAATGACCATAATAGAAAACAACTCAAACTGGGAAGGGTTAGCTAATGAAGAGCTTTGCATAGAAACTGATTATTTAGCTATTCTTGACAGCACTTCTGTTGTATGGCTACTTTGTTATCAATTTAGTTATGTAAACATCTTGGTTGCTAATCTGTTGAGGTGTACAATTTTATTTTTTCAATTTTTAGTGCAACTTATACAGTGGAATTGTTGACTGGAAAAGATTATGTAAGTATATTTTAAGGTTGTTTTAAGTCTTTTACTAAAAGTGAAGTGAAGAAATTTCAAGTTATCCCAATCTATGGAAACAATTTTATATAGAAGAAATTGTAAGTTTTAAAAGTGAAAGTTTATTGACAAAAAACACGAGGAGTGTCCGATATGGATGCTGAACGGAATAAATTTCAAGTTATCCTAATCTATGGAGACAATTTTGTATAGAAGAAATTGTAGGTTTTAAAAGTGAAGTTTATTGACACAAAACACAGGGAGTGTCACATATGCATGCTGAAGTGAATGAATTTCAAGTTATCCCAATTTATGGAAACAATTTTGTATAGAGGAAATTGTAGGTTTTAAAAGTGAAAGTTTATTGACACAAAACACGGGGAGTGTCCCATATGGATGCTGAAGGGAATGAATTTCAAGTTATCCCAAACTATGGAAACAATTTTGTATAGAAGAAATTGTAGGTTTTAAAAGTGAAAGTTTATTGACACAAAACACGGGGAGTGTCCCATATGGATGCTGAAGGGAAAGAATTTCAAGTTATCCCAATCTATGAATACGATTTTGTATAGAAGAAATTATAGGTTTTAAAAGTGAAAGTTTATTGACACAAAACACGGGGAGTGTCCGATATGTATGCTGAAAGGAAGAAATTTCAAGTTATTCCAAACTATGGAAACAAATTTGTATAGAAGAAATTGTAGGTTTTAAAAGTGAAACTTTATTGACGCAAAACACGGGGAGTGTCACATATGGATGCTGAAGGGAAGAAATTTCAAGTTATCCCAATCTATGAAAACAATTTTGTATAGAAGAAATTGTAGGTTTTAAAAGTGAAACTTTATTGACGCAAAACACGGGGAGTGTCACATATGGATGCTGAAGGGAAGAAATTTCAAGTTGTCCCAATCTATGGAAACAATTTTGTATAGAAGAAATTGTAGGTTTTAAAAGTGAAACTTTATTGACGCAAAACACGGGGAGTGTCACATATGGATGCTGAAGGGAAGGAATTTCAAGTTGTCCCAATCTATGGAAACAATTTTGTATAGAGGAAATTGTAGGTTTTAAAAGTGAAAGTTTATTGACACAAAACACGGGGAATGTCTCATATGGATGCTGAAGGGAAGGAATTTCAAGTTATCCTAATATATGGAGACAAATTTGTATAGAAGAAATTATAGGTTTTAAAAGTGAAAGTTTATTGACACAAAACACGGGGAGTATCCCATATCGATGCTGATGGGAAGAAATTTCAAGTTATCCCAATCTATGAAAATAATTTTGTATAGAAGAAATTGTAGGTTTTAAAAGTGAAACTTTATTGACGCAAAACACGGGGAGTGTCACATATGGATGCTGAAGGGAAGGAATTTCAAGTTGTCCCAATCTATGGAAACAATTTTGTATAGAGGAAATTGTAGGTTTTAAAAGTGAAAGTTTATTGACACAAAACACGGGGAATGTCCCATATGGATGCTGAAGGGAATGAATTTCAAGTTATCCTAATATATGGAGACAAATTTGTATAGAAGAAATTATAGGTTTTAAAAGTGAAAGTTTATTGACACAAAACACGGGGAATATCCCATATGGATGCTGATGGGAAGAAATTTCAAGTTATCCCAATCTATGAAAACAATTTTGTATAGAAGAAATTGTAGGTTTTAAAAGTGAAAGTTTAGTGACACAAAACACGGCGAGTGTCCCATATGGATGCTGAAGGGAAAGAATTTCAAGTTATCCCAATCTATGAATACGATTTTGTATAGAAGAAATTATAGGTTTTAAAAGTGAAAGTTTATTGACACAAAACACGGGGAGTGTCCGATATGTATGCTGAAAGGAAGAAATTTCAAGTTATTCCAAACTATGGAAACAAATTTGTATAGAAGAAATTGTAGGTTTTAAAAGTGAAACTTTATTGACGCAAAACACGGGGAGTGTCACATATGGATGCTGAAGGGAAGAAATTTCAAGTTATCCCAATCTATGAAAACAATTTTGTATAGAAGAAATTGTAGGTTTTAAAAGTGAAACTTTATTGACGCAAAACACGGGGAGTGTCACATATGGATGCTGAAGGGAAGGAATTTCAAGTTGTCCCAATCTATGGAAACAATTTTGTATAGAAGAAATTGTAGGTTTTAAAAGTGAAACTCTATTGACGCAAAACACGGGGGGGAGTGTCACATATGGATGCTGAAGGGAAGGAATTTCAAGTTGTCCCAATCTATGGAAACAATTTTGTATAGAGGAAATTGTAGGTTTTAAAAGTGAAAGTTTATTGACACAAAACACGGGGAATGTCCCATATGGATGCTGAAGGGAATGAATTTCAAGTTATCCCAAACTATGGAAACAATTTTGTATAGAAGAAATTGTAGGTTTTAAAAGTGAAAGTTTATTGACACAAAACACGGGGAGTGTCCCATATGGATGCTGAAGGGAAAGAATTTCAAGTTATCCCAATCTATGAATACGATTTTGTATAGAAGAAATTATAGGTTTTAAAAGTGAAAGTTTATTGACACAAAACACGGGGAGTGTCCGATATGTATGCTGAAAGGAAGAAATTTCAAGTTATTCCAAACTATGGAAACAAATTTGTATAGAAGAAATTGTAGGTTTTAAAAGTGAAACTTTATTGACACAAAACACGGGGAATGTCCCATATGGATGCTGAAGGGAATGAATTTCAAGTTATCCTAATATATGGAGACAAATTTGTATAGAAGAAATTATAGGTTTTAAAAGTGAAAGTTTATTGACACAAAACACGGGGAATATCCCATATGGATGCTGATGGGAAGAAATTTCAAGTTATCCCAATCTATGAAAACAATTTTGTATAGAAGAAATTGTAGGTTTTAAAAGTGAAAGTTTAGTGACACAAAACACGGCGAGTGTCCCATATGGATGCTGAAGGGAATGAATTTCAAATTATCTGAATCTATGTACTTAACAAAATATAAAACCATATCATATAAACAATTTTTTTTCCCGTGCGTTTTCTGGATGATATTAACAATAATAACAATAATATTATTATATGTGTTTTTTATATGGTTGTGTAATATTAACAACCAGCTGTCTAAGTATTGTATTTAATCGGATAATACAATCGTCATCGCCCGTGCGTTGCACGGGTTCCTAACTAGTTAACAACATTCCAAACATGTAGGGCATATTCAATTCATTAATTAAGTCATTTCATGAGTTCTCCCTAATTAGTCCCTAAAACTTAAGTTAACATGCATAGTTGGATTTTGGGGGAAAACTAATAAGGCTACTCTATTAAGTGAGAGTTTTCCTAAAGGAACCCACCTGAACATGACGTTTGAATCGTGCTAACAACATATTCGGAGCTAGTTGAAAAACAGAATTTGCAGCCACAACACTCTAAACCCGTAGCCCAAAGTTCTGCATCAGACCTCGAACTTCAAATGCTTCTTCCGAATTCATTACTGCTTAGAAATCCATGAAACTGGCGTCGAATCGACCGGAATTTCGTTAGCTTACCACAGAATCAAGCGGCATTTCAAACGGAGTTACGAGGAGTGAGAAATTACCTTTTTAGTGGAGGTCTGTCCAGAATACGGGTTTAACCCAAATCCTTCCAATTTCTTTCTTTTCCATTCTCTTCAATTTCTTCCAAGCTTCAATCTTTAGTCTCCACTGTTACAAGTCCACATCTTTGCTGAAATTCCAAACTAACAGTGAAACATGACTTCTTTCAACCTTCACTTTCAAGGGAAATCGGATAATAACTATCTCATTCTCTAACCATCAAAATCGGTCAAATCAACACAGAAGAGGGGAAAGTTTAGGAATGCTTACATTACATTGGTTTCCAACATCTACAAGCTACCCATAAGAAATTCGTGCAAATGGTGGAAGGTATGAGTTTGTGAGGAAGAAAGGGGTTTGTGGCTAAGAGTGGGAAGGAGAGGAAGATAGGGTTGGTTTTTGCTTCTATTGAGTTTAATTGATGATGGGTTAAGAAGAATTCATACATGCATTAAGAAATTTGATGGATTAATGGAGTATGAAGTTTGTGGTTATGGTGAGAAAGGGAGGTTGGGCGTGAGAGTGTTTTGAGAAAGAGAGTTGTTCTTCTCATCTTGGAACTTATATGGCTATTACTACAAAATTACTATTTTGTCCTTCACAAGTTATTCCAATTTACACTTATGTAATTTCCATATCCTTCACTTGTCCAATTTTTTTCTTGTAATTAAATTCTCAACTGTCTCTAATTAATATTACTACTATTAATTAAGTGGGTTGTTACATTGTGGTGCTATCTTTCGGGACTGTTCAGGTGGTTTATTACAATAATATTGTATATACATCGCGAAATATATTTTATTACAATAGTACTGATAATATATAATACTTAAAAAAACACTAAAATATATGTGTCCACCAGTACCACAACCGGGAGGTTGATGAGCACGCCTTCCTCGTTCAAGTAATTCCACATTCTCGTTGTCCTCGTCCTCATTCTCTTCAATTACACAACTATAAATTTTTTCTCCAACTAAAAAGGCCATTTGTTTTTTTGAAATAAAAAAATAAAGTCATTTTTGGCGCAAAAAACTTTAAAAAATAAATAAACAAAGTTGTCTACCATGCATGCAGAGACAAGACACGGAAAGCAAAAAAAAAAAACATTCTGGTCAATGGTGGAATTTTCAATTCCGTCATGTCAAGTCAATGGTGAAATTCTCAATTCCGCCATGTCAGGTCAATGGTGGAATTCTCAATTCTGCCATCAGTGGGGACCTGTAATGCGTCAGGTTTTGTCCAAAAGAGGGGAATTACGAAGAAAAAAATAATTCAAGAGGGGTATCGTAGTAAAAAAAAAATTGTGGTATAGAGAAAAAAAATCTGATATTCATCGGCTACATTGTAAACAAAAATAATAATAACGTACACCAAAATCTACATTAATTCTTTCATCCAATTTCTAAAAATTATGCAAAACTATTGATCTTTTTTGCAAGAATTCTTGTCAACCAAAATCAACAATCAACAAAGCCACTAGGTTTTGGATTAAAAAAAAACCACTAGGCTAAGTTTAGCCTAGTGATGAGAAATTTGGGTAGTACGTTATAGGTTATGAGTTCGATCATCAGCTTATTGTAAACAAAAACAAAACAAAACAAAAATCAACAATCAACACCAAAAAAAATAAAAATCAACACCAAAGTCACATTGTAGAGGGGTTTTTTATTTCAAGAATTGTTAACATTTTTTTTTTGCTTAATTACAATTTTGGTCCCTCTATTTTTAATTTTTTAAAATTTTGGTCTCCCTATTTTAAAATCCAACTTTTTTGTCCCCCTATTTAAAAAATTTTTGACTTTTGATCCCCCACTTCAATTTGGAGTCAATTTTGAAGATATAGTCAAATTAATTGTGATGTGGCAAATCAAATGTAAAGTGACTCCCAATTGGAGTGGGGGACTTAAAGTAAAAAAAGAAGAAAAAAAATGGGGGACCAAAAAGTTGATTTTTAAAATATAAGGACCAAAATTTCAAAAAAAAATCAAAAAATTGAAAATAGGGAGACCAAAACTGCATTTAAATTTAAATTAAACGCATATATAAATGTATTATTATAAATTAAAATTGAAGTATATATAAGTTTAATCTCAATGGTCTATTAATTTATTAGTCTTTTATTATAATTATTAATTCATTAGTCTATTTAAACATAAATATAATAAATTTATTTAAATATATTCACTACATGAAATAAACTTTTAAACAATTTAATATGATATCAAACTTTCAAAAAATCATACTCAAATCCGAAAAATGTAAAAAATAAATCTATAATAAACTATCGATCAAGCTTAAGCTTTCAATTTTTTAACACGACCAACTGATGTTTAACAAAACCTAATTCAGTGTAACTTATTCTCCGCCCATTCTTTTCATGCTGTCCTCTAATTTGGGTCATTCATCTATTTTTTTTTCCTCTCTTTTCTTCTATGTTCTTTTTTTATTTGTGGGACAATCGATCGTTCGATTAACAAAAGGATGGAGGGCCGGAAAAAAAAAATGCACGAGGGGATCCAATTCCAGCTTTTTGCACTTTCATTTTATCATTAAAAAAAAAAAGTAAAATTTAAACTCTCCCCTTTTGAACCCGGGTATATATATTTGTTCCCGCGGTTCTACTGCTGCACCATTCTGCCGCGGCAAGTTTTGTTTTTGAACAACGGAGCGGCAAGTTATTATGCACAAATTCGGCTCAAAAGCTTCAGTCTATTCTCACAACCCATTCAACCTTATGCCACTTATCCGTTATATCCACACCACCATTGCCAATTCTTATCAATCAATCTACCATTCAAACCAGCTCCTTAATGGATTATCAAAATCCGGTCGAGTTGATGATGCACGTAAACTGTTTGAAAAAATGTCTCAAAAGGATGAATATTCATGGAACACCATGATATCTGGCTATGTTAATGTAGGAAGATTAGTTGAAGCAAGAGAGCTTTTTGATGGGTTTTCATGTAGGAGTTCCATCACATGGTCTTCCATTATATCTGGGTATTGTAAATTTGGGTGTAAAGTTGAAGCTTTTGATTTGTTTAGGTCAATGAGGTTGGAGGGTCATAAACCTACTCAGTTTACTTTAGGGAGTGTTCTGAGAGTGTGTTCATCGTTGGGTTTGATCCTAACTGGGGAAATGATTCATGGGTATGTTGTAAAGAATGGATTTGAATCTAATGTGTTTGTTGTTACTGGACTTGTTGACATGTATGCTAAGTGCAAGTGTATTTCAGAGGCGGAATTTCTTTTCAAGGGGTTGGCTTTTGATAGGAAAAATCATGTCTTGTGGACGGCTATGGTTACTGGTTATGCTCAAAATGGTGATAGTCATAAGGCGGTTGAGTTTTTTCGTTACATGCATACACACGGGGTTGAGTCTAATCAGTATACCTTTCCAACTATTTTGACAGCATGTTCTTCTGTATCAGCTGGTTGTTTTGGTGAACAGGTGCATGTTTGTATTGTAAGAAGTGGTTTTGGGTGCAATGTATATGTTCAAAGTGCATTGGTTGATATGTATGCAAAATGTGGAGATTTAAACAGTGCAAAGAAGGTATTAGAAACTATGGAGGACGACGACGTTGTTTCGTGGAACTCCTTGATAGTTGGATTTGTAAGACATGGGTTTGAACAGGAAGCTCTACTATTATTTAAAAATATGCATGGAAGAAATATGAAGATTGATGATTATACATTCCCATCAATCCTGAATTGTTGCGTAGTAGGTAGTATAAATCCAAGATCTGTTCATTGTTTGATAATCAAAACTGGATTTGAGAATTATAAGCTTGTTAACAATGCTCTTGTTGACATGTATGCCAAAACTATGGACATGAATTGTGCATACACAGTGTTTGAAAATATGCTTGAGAAAGATGTCATCTCATGGACCTCCCTTGTAACCGGTTATGCACAAAATGACTCCCACGAAGAATCACTGAAGATTTTTTGCGACATGAGAGTTGCAGGTGTAAATCCAGACCAATTTATTGTAGCAAGTATTTTGAGTGCCTGTGCAGAATTGACTCTTCTAGAATTTGGTAAGCAAGTGCATTCAGACTTTATTAAATCAGGCCTCAGGTCGTCATCGTCCGTGGATAATTCTCTTGTAGCCATGTATGCAAAATGTGGATGTCTAGATGATGCTGATGCAGTTTTTGTTTCAATGCAAGTTAAAGATGTAATTACTTGGACAGCTCTTATTGTTGGTTATGCTCAGAATGGTAAAGGAAGAGACTCCTTAAGATTTTATGATGCCATGATTTCTAGTGGCACAAAACCAGATTTTATCACATTTATAGGATTATTATTTGCTTGTAGCCATGCTGGTCTTGTGGATGAAGGTCGCAGTTACTTTCACCAGATGAAAAAGGTATATGGAATAAAACCTGGCCCTGAACACTATGCCTGCATGATTGACGCTTTCGGACGATCAGGAAAACTCGATGAGGCAAAAGAATTACTAGATCAAATGGATGTGAAACCAGATGCAACTGTATGGAAATCACTCCTTGCTGCATGTAGAGTGCATGGAAACTTAGAGTTGGGAGAAAGGGCAGCTACAAATCTTTTTGAGTTGGAACCTAATAATGCAATGCCTTATGTTTTGCTATCTAACATGTATTCTGCAGCTCATAAATGGGATGATTCTGCGAAAATTCGAAAGTTGATGAAATCGAAAGGAATAGTGAAGGAGCCTGGATGCAGTTGGATTGAGATAAACAGCAGGGTGCATACGTTCATTTCTGATGATAGAGGCCATCCAATGGAAGCTGAGATTTATTCCAAGATTGATGAAATTATAGTGAGAATTAAGGAAGCCGGTTATGTACCAGATATGAATTTTTCTTTGCATGACATGGATAAAGAGGGAAAGGAAGTTGGTCTTGCTTATCACAGTGAGAAACTGGCTGTTGCTTTTGGATTACTAGCTGCTCCACCAAGTGCACCTATCAGGATATTTAAGAATCTCCGAGTTTGTGGGGATTGTCATTCGGCTATGAAATATATATCGAGAGTTTTCACTCGCCATGTCATCTTGAGGGATTCAAATTGTTTTCATCATTTTAGAGAAGGAGAATGTTCTTGTGGGGATTATTGGTAGGATTTTTCTTCAAAAAAACTTCATACCAGTAGTTTCAAGGGAAGTTAATCCACATGACATTTTCTAGCTTTTGGGGGCTTGATTACACAGGTTGTTGTTTCTGTTGTACTACCAAGGTTAAATTTATTTATTTTTTAATGTCATATATACATAGAGAAATTTAAAATTTTCCAGCATAATAACAGTAAATTGATACCACTGTAAAAAAAATAAACAGTAAATTAATACCATAATTTTTTTTTAACAGTAAATCGTTTTAGGATGGAAGAGGATCTACATTTTCTTTAATTGAAATTGTATATTATGAGCTGCAAAATGGTAACATGTAAGATTTTAGATCATTGATAGTTTGTTTCTTCCTAGTGAACTAAGTAATTAGCTCAAGTTGTTAATGAGCTGCTCTTAGGATGAATTGTTCGGGAGAATCAAAGTTTGATTTTTGGTGAAAACTATTTTTTACCAGATTTTATTTACCTCAGGACCGAACTTTGAATTACTAAGACCCCTTCCCTTGAAAAGCAGAGGGATAATACCAACAAAAAAAACAAATTGCACGAGTGAGGAATTTAACTAATAAATATAAGGGATATGTTTTTGCTGTCTAATGAATGTTTCTTTATGCTCAGAATAACTTGCTCCTGGTATATACTACTCCCTCCGTCCCAAAATATAAGCAAAAACTAGTCAACAAAAGTTGATGTATTTGGTGTAAATTTTAGTCCAGATACATTAACTTTTGTTGACTCACTTTTACTTATATTTTGGGACGGAGGGAGTACTTCATAACCAGTGTATCAATTAGCAGAGAATGTAATCAAAACTATGAAATACCTTTCTGGTTACCAAAACTTTCAGTTTCCACTCTTACAAAAGAATAGTTTATCTTAACTATCGAGTAAGCATTCCCCTTTATGGTATGAAATGAAGAGATGGAAAATAACACCCGAATCACTGGTACCCTTGGTCACTTGAAAAAATTGGAGGAAAATGGTTCATTCTCAACATTTAGATCATGTCCACAGAGAATGTTAAGGAAAAAAATATGCTTATAAGTCATCAATTTATTTAGATATTTAGTTGTTTTAGAATTGAAGTTTAATAAGACTTGGCAGTTAGCAGAACCAAGAGACACATGCAGAATAATTTATCTTTAAAAAAGAAAAAGAATAAAAAAAATAGAGAAGCTGGTGGAAAATTAGAAGAAAAAAAATGCTACTCATTTGATTGATGATTTCCACAGTCCACTTTGAGGAACAAACAATCTAGAACTATATGAAACGTTAGCAAAAGAATTGTGTGAACTTGTTATCTTTAAAATTGAGGCATACATCAACCAAAAACTACTTAAAAATTGAATGTAACAGTTTCAGCAGGCACTCCTACATCATCCATGTGATTGTCATCTGCAGGTCCTTGATAAAGAGGTTGCGTGGTTTTGAGGCTCATATGAGTTGTATAGTCATGATTGTGCAGGTTGGACAGCAGAGATCTGAACTGTTAGCGAAAGTAGCATTGCTGGTCTGGTAATCTACTCATCCAAAATCAATTTACAAATGGCCGAAGAAAAAAATCAACTCCTTGCATGCTCAGGAATGAGACGCCGACGCAACTCATCAGATGCGCCTGCCAACTCTGCAACATTTTTTTTTAATTTATGTAAGCAATAACGGAATATTTGATCTTATCAATCATGTTTAGTTTATCACCATGTGTTACCTTGAGCTGTAAAATCAAACAAAGGGGGAAGTTCTTGCCCATTCGGTAAGCGTACATTTGGGTCTCGGAGATCATCAAAGAAAGAGTGTGCACATGCTTCCAACTGTAAACAAAATATAATCAGCACTTCTTTGCAACACAGTAATCAAACAACTGCGACTGAACATACGATAAAGCTACGAAAGGTATCGTTTTTAAAACCAAATTAACTTTCTTACAGCTGTGCAACGTAGATTTGGTGAATACTGAAGCATCCTTGACACAAGGTCCACTGCTTCAGAAGGCATGCTTTTGTGAAAGATCTGGATATTACAGGAGTATTACAATTTATCAATTTATCAATCAATTACAAATTATAAGCTTCCGGGGCAGGTAGGAAGTAATAAAGAACTACGAACCTTGTGCCATGGGTGAGCTTTAATCTGAGGAAACTTGAATTCAGTGTAATTTGGATTCATGCACTTTATTTCTTCTCTTGTTGGTGTTCCCAAAATCTACAATACATAATAACACTCAGATTGAAGATCCAAAAAACAACAGAAAGCAACATTCAATAAGAAGCTAATAAAACAAAAGGACACTGGCACAAGAAAATTTACCTTAATGATCTCTACCAACTGATCAACCCCACTCTCTCCAGGAAAAATTGGCTGCAAATAAAATAGCATTGCTATATATAAGAATCAATCTAAAAATGTGTAATGTTCTAAATTATTGTCTGCATAGCAGTATATAAAATTGCAGATACCACATAAATGCAAAACCAACTAAGAATTCTCTCACACAATGAACTTCGTGAAAACGTTGATTGCTTACAAATGATATTAAAACTCCTTAAACAAATTCTCACCTGTCCTAGAAGAAGCTCAGCCAAAACACAGCCAGCAGACCAAACATCAATAGCAGTTGTGTATTCCGTTGCACCGAATATAAGTTCAGGAGCTCTATAATACCGTGAGCATATGTATGATATGTTGGGTTCACCAGGCACCTAAAAGTTCAATAATATCATAAGCCCAAGCACATATAAAATACAATTTTCAAATTGATAAAGAAAAAAACGGAACTTACCAACATTTTTGCACTACCAAAATCACATATCTTTAACTGATGACTCGCGGGATTAACCTGTGATATGCAATTACATGTCAGTTTAATAGAAATTTAGTATTTCTTGAAATTTAAAAATACATGGTTCACAAACAAGGAAATTTGAAAGAAAGAAATAAAGAAAAAGATTTCATACCAATAGATTCTGAGGTTTGATGTCACGGTGACAGACTCCAACCACATGATGCATATAATTTAAACCACGGCAAATCTGCAAGAGTGTATTGACATGATGAATCAATAACAGAATAAAAGTAACCAACCAAAAGCAAATGGCTGGAATTCTATTAACATTATTGAGGAAGCTCGTGACCAAAATAAACAATGATAATTGACTCAATTTCTAGATTACCTGATACATGTATAGTTGCACATAAATTATAGGCATGTGTTGGTGCATCCTGACATAGTGCTTTGAAACTCTGTAGACAGTTTCAGGTACGTACTCCAAAACTAAGTTAAGGTACACATCTTCTTTTTCAGCCGTCGAGTAGAAACAGTGCTTTAGTTTAAGAACATTAGTGTGTTCAAGCATGCGCATAACCTGGAGTTCCCTATTTTTATATCTCTTGTCTTGTAAGACTTTCTTTATTGCAACGGATTCGCCAGTTTCAACGCACTTAGCCTACAACATATTCAAGCCATCGTGGATAAGCAAAGAGAGTAACTTGACAATTCCATACAACACTGAAACACTGCTAAAGGAATATAAATACCTGATAAACAACACCAAAAGAACCGGTACCAACAACACGCTCTGCCGCATATGAGATTATCTGAGCGAAGCAAAAATGAAGTTATCGAAGGTACAATATTTTAAGATTCTTAAGACTATACAGCGGAATAGAAATTAATGGACTGATCAGAACAATACCCTCTTTGGCTGTCCATCTCGACCACCAATAGAAGTTGTAATTACTTGACCAGTTTCGGTTCCATTTCCGTTCACAATAGTTGCTTCCATATCCTGCACACAGCAAATCAATTACCAAACTCAATGATTGATTGCTTTTCAACAAAAATTAGATTCACTAAACTTAACTATAAATGTAACTTTTCATTTAATGACATCTTTATAGAGTTAAAAAGGCGCATGCATATGCTAGGTCTCCAATGAATATAGAAAAAATTCAAGTAGGAAAATAGAACAAATTAATAACAATAAATACCTTTTCGTTGTTGTTTTTGCTTTTATCATCTTTAATTTTCATTTCGTTTAATTCTTTTGGAAGCTGATCACAACCTGACTTCTCGGTTTTAGCCACAGCAGAAACATTAGAATTACTTGTAGTAGATACATCTCCTTGCGATGCATCTACATACTTATCCTTGTTATTTCCGCCTCTTTCAACACGATTTGTTTCCCCACTTTCTAGATCAAACTTGGCTCTTTTTATGGTAGAATCCCCACCCTGAAAAGGAACAGTTTGAATTTAACTAACACACATTGTGTACATGTAGGCATGCCAAATCAGAAAACCATATCTCAAGTACATAAACTTTTCTAGCATTTCCACTTAATTTAGTTTACCATATTGTTAGCTCTTGCCATAACTAAACGAGGAATTAATGACAATTATCTAAAAGCAAACATGCAAAATCTAGCATACATTATCCAAATCATATAACTTAGTCACACCATAACTGTTTCTTGAACATTATCATCTTATTTTGACAAAGCTATACTTTCAACAGCACAAACAATCATATAAATTTGTGAGATCATAAAAAATTTTGAATTAAAACAACTACATCTGAAAAACAAAACAAAGAAAAAGTGGTCACAAAAACCATATTACAGATTTTTAAATCCAAGAATAAATAACATCAGCAAATGGATGGAAAAAGTAAAATAAATCCAGGAACCAAATTACAGATTTTTAAAAAATAACAAGATTATTATCAAAAAAATAAAAAATAAAATGTTATGCCTAAAAAGTACTAAAATCATAAACATGGTCATTTCATGAATAACATTTTAGTTTTGTTATATTTCTTCAGCTACCAAACAAAACAGCAACAAAAGCAACATCTTTAAAAAAATTATAGAAAATAAAAATAAATAAAAAAACTTTTTGAGATGGAGAGATCTGAAACTTACAGGATCTGATGAAATAGAGGTTCTACCAGAAGCAATGCTTTTTAATCTTCTCATCATGTTCATATTGTCTGATTCCAACCTCAACAATACACAACTGAATCAACAACACACCCTCAAATCTAAACACCCTCTAAAAATTTGTTATTATATGTTTTTTATTTTTTTTTTGTTGAAAATTGAAAACAAAAGAGAGAAACACAAAAAATTGAGTTTCTCCCTCTTGTTTTTCAGTTTCTGCAAACAACAATAGAAATGGAAGAGAAAAAGAACAATGAAACAAAAAACAAAACAAGACACAAATCTATAATAAAGCAATGCTTTCTCTCTCTCTTTACTAAAAATAAGGTGACAGGTGTTAGTTAAGATTTTGAATGGTCAAACATCCATCAATTCCAATCATTCTAAGCTTCAAAGTTTGTACCTCAGTCAAACGAGAAATACTGACCGTTGATAGGAAATGATGGAGAATGGATGGTGAAGATTTTTGTTGTCATTTACGAGAAAGGGATCATAAGGACAGAGATGTGAGACATTAACGGAATATTCGGAGTGTTTAAATTTGACATGCGATGTTTAAGGATAACAAATGGTTAACTCTCGTCTCCTTAGTTATAAAAATTGAATGATAGTCACAAAATTTTTAACTATTACCTATTAGGGGGTCAGGCACGCGCATTTCGCGCTCGTTTGTGTCTAACTTATGTCCAATTAAAAAAGATATGTCTTATGTTATGGTGAATTTGTTAATAAAAGATTTTTGCTGCTAAAAAAAAGATGTGTCTTATGGTGAGTTTGTTAATAAAAGATTTTTATTGCTGCTAAAAAAAATCAACGGTATTGTTGGTATTATGAAAAGTTCACACCAAAACTCATGTATCCTCTTTATATACAATATAGAATAGATACAATAAAATGACACGGAATATAGGAACAAATTATTTGACTATATATGATTGGCTTAATTAGTCATTTGGTCCTTTAAAGATATTTTAAGTTTCACAATGGTCTTTTAAAGAAAAAAATGTCTGTATTGGTCCCTTAAGGATACATTCGTTTCTCAATTGGTCCTTTCCGTCAATTTTTTACAAAAAACATTAGTTTTAGTTGACTGAATTGTGGATGTCATTAAGTGTAAGTGGTCCACCAAAAACCTTATTAATTTTTAAAATTTTAACCATTGGAATTTTTTGTTATATTTGGAGTTAAAATTTAACGGAAAAGACCAATATGACAAACATATATGTCTTTAAGGGACCAATCCGGACATTTTTTTCTTTAAGGGGTCAATCTGAATCTTTTTTTCTTTAAGGGACCATTGTAAAACCTAAAATATCTTTAAGGGACCAATAGACTAATTAAACCTATATGATTTATTTATATATAATATCAATAGAGGAACAATTTTAAGGCTTTGGCTTACAAGTGCATGATATGGTGCATAAGTTGCCGATTTTATTATAACGAATACAAATTTTACAAAATTCACCGTTGAATTGAAAGTTTATATTATATAGATCATCCATAAAAAAAAATTAAAAATTATTTGATATGTTATTGAGACTCATAAAGATTAACGATATTTAATAAAAATTCATAAGCCTTTAATTTTAACGGGTCTCAATTACATATCAAATGATTTTTAATTTTTTCAAAAAAAATTATAGATGATCTATATGATATAAACTTTCAATCCAACGGTAGATTTTGTAAAATTCATATTCGTTATAATGAAACTGACAACTTATGCACCATACACCATATATCATCTACTTGTTCATGATAGAACTTGCCCAGTTTTAAATGTCGGGTTTTAACTATTACCGGATCATTCAAATAATGACTAAAATGAAATTGGTCAATAAGACGCTCGTTCATAAATCAAGTACCCTCTTGATCAAGAATTTCAACTGTAGTTAACAAATTTTAATTCTCGATGTTAAACTCAATTCATTTAGTAAATAGGCCCGTTTTGATTAGCTTATTTTTGAGTTTATCCAAACAACTTATTTTATAAGTTCACACTAATGCAAATTGTTCTTATAAGCTATTTTATCATAAACTACCTTGACAAAAAACATAAGCTAATACATAAAAATTGTATAAGCTGTTTGCATAAATTCAAAAATAAGCTAATACAAACGGGGCATAGAAAAAAGCTAGTTAGAGAAAATGTAATCGTGAGGAAATTAGATGAACACCAAAATAAGTCGGTAAATCATTCAGTAACTAATATATAATGACAAAACCATGATTTAGTTTATAATTAAAATTTAGCTTCCATCTTTCAGGGAATGGATTCTCTCAAGTGTGATTTACACTTGAGAGAATAAAGTGTAATCTAACACCATCTAAATTCATTTTCTCTAAATTTTTATATGTTTCTCTCTCTTAATCAATGGTAACAAATCACACTTTATTCTCTCAAGTGTAAATTACACTTGAGAGAATCCATTCCCAATCTTTCATGTTTCAAGATATTCATGGGTTGTTACTCCATTTTATCTATCAAATAGATCTATAATAATGCTACTATATCTAGAGAAACAATTGAAAGGCTAAATTAAATTCATATAATCATTAGGCAAATAACAGGAAATTGCCATTTAATATGATAGGTTCAGATTAAATGGAATTTCATCTTGATCTACACTTCCTTTGTCCCTAATGCTTAACAAAACACAAAATCATGAATGAATGGAAATTAAGTCACCTTTGACCATTAATTTTTTTTTACATTGTTGTTGAAGTGATACATTTTAGTTCATATGTAAAAGAAAACTTTTGACCATTCATATATATACATACATTGTGATCCAATGTGTTTCGCATAATTTGAATATTGTGTCGGTGATTCAAACTCCTACATAGGAACCGGGGACGGATTCATGTAGGGGTTGAATGTAGCTATAGCCACACCAGAATTATTGGATAAATACGAATAACTACTAATATTATCATAAAGATGTTTTGGCTTAGTGGTTAAGTTGTTCCCCATTTACTTAAGGGACCAGAGTTCAAGTCCTATGGGTTGTTTTTTGGCTTTTAATTTTTTTTTTTACAAGGAAATTGCTTTGTTGCTAGTTAACTACAAAGAATCAAGAATAATAGTTGTGGTAATTTTTGTTTATAAAGGAGTGATCAATATATATATTATATACATATTAGAGAAATTAAATTATACCGGTAACATTTTAATGAGTATAAAATTTAAAGAAATTTATCGTTAAATTTAAAATTCATATCATCTAGATAATTCATGTAAAATTCTATAGAAATTTAAAATCATTTGATATGTTATTGAAATTCACCAACAATAAAGGTTTATACGCTTTTATTGAACACTATTAATTTTAATTGATCTCAATAACATATAAAATTTTATTCTTTTACTTTTCTCTCAACTACAAATATGATTTCTTTGTTCGTTATTTTGTTATTTTTTAATGTGCTTTCTAGAGATAAAATTACTTCTTCAGCTAATCTGCAAGCGTGATTTTGTTGTTAACTATAAAGCTTGTGAACGTAATTTTTTTAGCCACACCAATATATCAGGTCTGGATCCGTCCCTGATAGGAACTAAAATGTATCACTTCAACAACAAACAACATAGACATGTATATTGACACTACCTAAAATCAATCACTCTTAGAAGAACCTAATCAAAATGACTTTGTTAAATACAAAGTTTTAGAATAAATACAAAATACTAATACTAAGAATATATATACATACACACATAAGTAACTTACCTGCTGTGGAAAACAATACTTCAAAGCCATGAGTTGAGTGATAAGAGCGCATAAATATGACACAAACAAGCATACTCATAATGTGCATTCTTCCCCTCTTTTAGAAGCAATTTCTAGCACAAAAGAATGAAAAAGGTGACACAACCATGAAAATGCATTGCAAGATTGAGAGCTGAGAAAGCCACAAAGGTAGGCTCCTAAATAAAACGACACAACAAATCAGTTAGATAAACTATCAAAAAAAAAAAATAAATCATCAACAAAAAATATATAATAAATGAAATTATTTACATGAATCCCTTGAAATTGTGTGTATAGCAGTATAAATATACAAAAGACTTTTTTATATTGATCATCTAAATGTCATTACTCGTGAGAAAATCTAATGTATATTATAGGTGTGAGAGAGAGTGGACTAGTTGGGAAGTTGTTTTTGGTTTGATGATGACAGGTAAATTTTTGTTGTTTCACACATGCAATAGTTCATTGATAGGATATTTTATATTAGTTACTATCAATGTAGGTACCTTGAGAAAAAATAGGAACTAATGTTCTCCAATAATCCAAACTGATTTACCAAAACAAAAAAAAAAAACTAATATTTGATAATCTTTTTTGCCACGAAATAAAAAATAGCATGTAGCAACCATATGAGTAATATTGATATTATCTAATTTGAAAAAAATGCAAAACATTAAAAAGCCAAAAGGCATTTAACAATGAATATATGAATGATAAGTTACTTAGGTTAACTATGAAAATTTAATGGCTAACTATGAAAATTTTAAAAATCTAGTTTAATCTTTTAATTAAATATAATGGTTAATTAAATATAACGGCTAATTATGAGAATCTAAAAAATATCCAACATATATAATTATATCAATTAAGTCCATCTTTTTTTGACAAAATAAAATTAATGTACATATTTTTAATGGCTAGTTAAATTACGGCTAATTATGATAATTTAAAAAATATTCAACGTACATAATCATATCAATCAAGTCAATATTTTTTTGAAATTATGTCGCACAACATTTCATGCTTTTGTAGTTGTCTTTAATTCATATTTGATGTATCCTTTAAGAGTATTTGCAAATCATCGATCTTCAACCTTTTCCTCTCCATCTCAAGTTTTCCTTCCTTAATACGTGTCCAATTACGTGAAAACTCCGACATTATGCCAACTTTTTTTTAAGTCGTCTTGCAAATCATTAATTTTTTCCAAAAGGGGAGACTTTTCCACAAGTTTTTCTTTCTTCTTCCTTTTGGCCGTCTTTTGACCCATCGGACGACGTAACGAAAGTACGTGATGGTTGATTATATTCGCTGATCGTTGGTGTCGGTGGGTTGGAAGATGATGAATATGCTCTTGAAGCTGAATTCTTCGTTCTTTTTGCGGAAGATTCTGTTAAACCCCCAAGCTATTTGTCTTCATCCTTCAATATTTTCCATGCATCTTTAAATGTAAATTTTTCATGTTCATCTCGGTAATATATTTGCTTTGCAGCTGAAATGATGTCGCTCTCACAACTCCCGCTTTTATGTGTAGTCACAGCGTGTTTGTAGCACCCAACAAATTTTTGAACCGCATGATTTATTTTGTGTCATCGATCTTTTAGTCCCATCGGTTTCCTTTCTATATACTTTTTGTCCTGATACTTGTTTATAAGCTTCATCAATCCTCTTCCAAAAACTTTTCTCTTTTTTGATCAACCCCAATAATTGCATTCTTTGAATTGTTGAGCCATGATTGAATGAGAACTTCATTTTCCTTTGGTTGAAATCTTGTTTTTGGCGTATTAACAACCGGTGTCGATCCAACTTCTTCACCAAGGTTAATAGTTTCCAACTCACCTTGAGTGCAAAGCTGTGGTGTTTCAAACACTTGATCATTTGATTGCATGCCACTACTACTCATTTGAATCCCATGAAACATGGTGAGGTTAGTTAATTGATATGGATAATTTTCGGTATGATATGAATATTTTTCAAAGTGTGGGTTAATTTGTAGATTTGGGATAAAAGGAGAATTTTGAAAATCCGGGTTATGATTTGGATTTGGGTTAAGAGGTGCATTTTCAAAGTATGAGTTATTTTGTTGATTTGGGATATGAGAAGAATTACTACTATTTTGTATATAATTTGACCAAGAATTATGGTGATTGAGGTTCATTGTCAAATTAAATGCGCAAAAAAATAATTAAAAAGAGATAGAATAGTTAAAATTAGATGTGACTGAAAAAGTAAAATGAAGTAAGATATCTATTTATTTATAAGTTGAAGACATGATACATAATAATTTTCAAATTGAAATGAAAGAGTCGTTGTTGCAACGGTCACAATAGCAGCAATTTAATTTCTTTGTAAATTAAAAAGTATGGTTTTGAACATGCAGTGTGATAGTGAACTCGGAATTTCACTACTTTGTGAATGTAAATGGCCAAACATGATGCAGTCACATGTAGTCATAATTTTTTGAAATGAAACACAATCACAGACACACATTCTCAAATTGATATTCACTCAAATTACTATATATCAAAGAGAACACAATCACAAATACACATTCTCAAATGTTTTTGAAATTAAAACATCAATTCTAAAATTACAACTTGATTTGAAATAGAACAACAACAAAATAGCACAATTTGATGCATCAATAAATTATGCAAATTACTATAAAACATAACACCAACAACAACCCCAAGATTCCTCTCCTTGTTTTTCAGTGCATCATTCCTCATCAACAAGCTCTTATAAGACAAAAATGGAAGATAAACCAAATTAATGCGAGTAGATGAACCAAATCAAGGGCGATGACAAAATATTTGGCATAAGTTGTATATGAAAAAGATTATAGAATCACCCCATTTACATTTTACCTAGTAAAGATAAGAGAGTAAAAAAAATGAAAAAGGAGAAATGAAAATTCAATTTGAATACAACACGTTGAAATTATGTTCTTTAGATGATAGATGTCTAACACGTTGTTTGAGACAATTGTGCACTTTGAATGATGTCCAGGATAACGTGTAGAACAATTGTGATGTAGGATTATAAAGTACCCTCCGTTCCAAATCTTTGGTGCTTTTGACTTTTTAGTTTTGTCCCAAATCTTTTGGTCATTTTAAAAAACCAATGCACAATTAGAAATATTTTACCATTCGTACCCTTAGTAAAAATCTTAATCTTAATGATTGAATAAAAAAAAATTATTAATTTTTATAAAATTTATCAAAACTCAATCCATACATTACTACATGATACATCTCTAAATAAAAAAAATCTAAAATTTATTTTTCATTTTATTATTATAATAATAATAAAAATAAAAAAAGTCCAACCTCATAAAAAAGCTAGAAAAATTGAGAAAAAAAAAGTAAACAGTTAAATATCCTCAAAATTTGGAAATAGGAAAATACTCATAAAATTATAAAACGTCAATCAAATTATCCCTGATGTGGACTCTGACCAGTAGTGTCAGACAGCAATTTTATTGATTTTTATAACTTCAAAAAATATTTTCATATTTCCGAATTTCAGAAAGATATTTAAGAAATTTTAAAGTTTTAAGGAGTATTTGACAAGAAAAAAGTCCCAAACTGCGGAAAAATGGACAAGAGAGAGAGCGCGCTAAAGACAAGAGGCAAAACCCAAATGCTAATTCAATTCATCCTTCATTTGAAATTGAGATAAATACAAAATCGACTCTGCGTTAATGTTTGACTCTACTTCGCAGCAAAATTCATAGCTTTTTCCATCGTATCATATTCTCCCTCTAAGCTTCTTCTGCTTTTCCTTCGATTCTGAATTCTCACTCACTGATTACGGAGGTAGGGTTTCCATTTCAGTTATTTTTCTCCCAATTTTACATAACCGTTCATCATTGCTATTATTTTATTTTTAGTTCGGCTTCTCCTTCACGTTATTGATTAGATTAGGGTTTTGTTCCATTTTTTAGGATTGTGTGGAATACATGAATGTCAAAATTATCGTATGTCTTAGTTGATTTTGATATGATTGAAGTTTATATTTAATAACACGATACATAAATCAATTTTGGTATGATTGAATTTTATATTTAATTAATGTATATGTATATGTATATTCTATGGTAATATTTTATTTTTATTTTAATTTAATGGAGAAATATTTATATGCTTGAAGATATTCTGTTGAGTTGTTGTTTATGTTATTATGCAGGTATAGATGCTTGGAAAAGGTGTCTCAAGAGAGCACTTTCAACCCCGGACATGTTCTATGAGGAAGAATACATCCAAAACTGGTCGGGCGAAACTGGATTTAGAGAATATTGTTTACATTGACTTAGATTGTGATCAATTTGATGATGTAGAAATGATAGATTGTCCTGATGCTGTTTTACAAAATTTGTGCGGTTTTAGTGGGCCTATTAGAGATAGAACATCGACACCACATAGTGTTATTAGCATTAATGATGATGATGTGGATCATTCTGGAATTGATGTTGATGGTGTTGGAGAGTTGGATAGTGATGCCTCTTCAAACAAAAGGTTTTCTACGACCTCAAGTGTGCGAAATTCTGTACATGTAGATGTTGATGATTGTGATGTGTAAGAAAAAGATTCTGTTTCAAAGAGGCAAAAAAGTAAGGAAGTTTTCTCTTCAAGGACTGCTTTAAGAAATCGTTATGGTTTATATGGGTCTGAAATTGAGTCATCTGATAGTGATTGTTCTGATTGTGAGGTCATAAAACGTGAACAGTGGGAAAAGGTTTCGGCAAAGAGAAAGGGCCGTGTATTTAATGAGCGTGCTAGTTCTTTTGGTTTACATAGAAATAATTACAATAATATAGAAGTGGAAAATAAGTCTCAAAGGCATGGGAAGGGCCCTTTATATGGTCCTAGCAGTAGTAATTATGTCAAGGAGAATCAATCTTTCTTCACTGTTAAGGATGATATTCGGCATGGAGAAAAGGCAACGAGAGAAAAAGTTTCTTCCTGCCCCAACTCCGAAAATTCTAACTTCTGTAATGGTTTTACTGGTTCTTCAAGGTTAGAGAAAGTTCTAGGTGATGAAGAGTCTAAATTTATGAGCTCCAATGACATGGAAGTTGACGATGATGAATCTCAATTGAATGCACATGACAGGCAAGTTGACAGTGATGAATCTCCATTGAGGAATAAAAACGACAATATTTTTGAAGGGAATTCTAACGGTGCCTCTTTTGATAAAATGAATTATAATGGTCATGAGTTTGAGTTACATACTCAAGATGCTGATATTCCTGCTTCAAGTAAGAAGAATATAATTAATCAAAAAGAAAAGCATAAGGAAACCGATTTATATAAACAAGCCATGGAAGAGGAATTGGCATCCAGACAGCGAGCATTGCAAATTCAGGTGATTCTTTTTTCCTATTCCAGTTATGCCTTGGCTCTTTAAACAGTTGCATAGTTTGTCTTGCATGTTGAAGGGGGGCGAATCAGTTGGTAAATGCTGCCTCCCTTGGAAATTCAAGTGTATTTATTGTTTAGATTAGACTTATCTAGTTTACATCTGAAGCCCT
Organism: Trifolium pratense; assembly: GCF_020283565.1. NCBI lineage: Eukaryota > Viridiplantae > Streptophyta > Magnoliopsida > Fabales > Fabaceae > Trifolium > Trifolium pratense. The sequence goes on along the minus strand of NC_060064.1, from coordinate 18,173,105 downwards.
TATAGTTTTGGGACTTGGATGATAACTTGAAACTGTAGGAGTTTCAAATAAAGGCGGGCATAATTTTATCTACTCTTCATGTCTACTATTGTTATTCATCTCTATGATTATTAAATTGATGTGTGTATGTAAAAGAATAAATATATTACTATTAAAAGAAAAAATATGCTAAGAATAATATTTGTGAATGTGTATCTTTTTTGCTAAGAAAGTATATACTAGATGAGAGAACAAAATAGAAAACAATCAAGAAAAAAGAGAAAATATATGAAATAGAGCTGACCATACCCTCGTATCTATTGGAGAAACCTTATTGAAAAGCTCATGCGCTTTTCACAGATAGATCCAAAATGCCTAATGTTTCCAAATTGAGTTTCACTCAAGTTTTTTTTTTTTTTGAAGAAGCTAAATTAGCCCACCCAAATTGGTACCAGAGAGAATCGAACCTGAGACCTTAAGGAGGAGCACACTCCCATGTCCCAAGCCAATACCAGTTTCACTCAAGTTAGATGCATGAAAGTGTGGCATAAGTACAAAGCACAGTAAATTAGGCCCAAATTATGCAAGCGATGTATTCAAGTAGAATAAGAATGAGAAAGCATCTCATTCGGTGTATTCTAGTGTGATGTATTCAAGTAGAATAATGCAAAGGCGTGGGACTGTGGAATATATGGTGAGTCACTGTGCAGTTCTAAAACCTTGAAATATGAAAGGGAATTTAAGTATTTGTGTTGGCGCATAAGAGCTGTCAAAATGGGCTAGCCCGAATGGGCCGGCCCGCCAAGCCCGATTTTTTCCCGGGCTCGGGCCTTGAAAATCCTAGCCCGAATTATTTCCGGGCTTTTTAGCCCGGCCCGACAAAGACCGATTAAAATATGGGCTAGCCCGAATGGGCCGCGGGCGGCCCGCATGCCCGAAAAAATTAAAATTAAAAATAAAATAAAATATAAATATAAATAATTTGTTTCGGATGATTTGAAATTAGTTTGTAATATAAATTATAAAATACCGTCCGCTACTTAAGTAGCAGGAGTAAAAATAGGGCACCCAAGAAACTCGTAGTTAGGGGATGAATAAAAATAGGGCGCGCGAGAAACTTGTACGTAGCGGATGAGTAAAAATAGGGCGCGCGAGAAAGTCGTAGGTAGCGGATGAGTAAAAATATGACGCGCGAGAAACTCGTAAGTAGCGGATGCGTAAAAATAGGGCGCGAGAAACTCGTAGGTAGTGGATGAGTAAAAATAGGGCGCGCGAGAAACTCGTAGATAGGGGATGAGTAAAAATACGGCGTGCGCGAATTATATAATATTTATAGCGGATGAGTAAAAAATAGGACGCGCGAGAATTATTAATGTTATTTATATAGTTGAGTTTGAGCACTAAAAGTAAAAAAAAATTAAAAAAAAGATAAACCGGGCCGCCCGAAAGCCTGACTACCCGTACCGGGCCGGGCTCGGGCACTAATTTTGGTAGCCCGTTTTTTATCCGGGCTTTTTAGCCCGGCCCAACGAAGCCCGAAGCCCGACCGGGTCGGCCCGAAATTGGCCGGGCTGCCCGTTTTGACAGCTCTAGGCCTATGTTGTTAAAAGTGGCCAATGCGGCCGCAATAGCGGTGCGAAGCGGATTTTTGAAGTGGCCGCTCCCAGGCGCACCGGTGCGTCGCGTATGGGTAAGCAGCCGGAGTGGGCGCTATTGCGGGGAGCGTAGCGGGTCGGATGTGGGTCAAAGCGGCCGAGTTTCACATATTAGGCAAAACGACAGTTACTTTTCGTCGTTTCTGAAGTCTGCATCCATCGCAAACTGCAAAGAAGAAAAGAAATGAAGAACGAAGAAGAAAAAAAAAAGAACGATGAAGATGAAGACAATGGAAGTAGCTTGCGGCTGATGAGAAAATGAAGTTGCTGGCGGCTGATGAGAATTTTAGGACTAGGGTTACTTATTTCTTTCATTATTGGGTAGTGGGCTAGGCCCACATTGAACTAACCAACAAACCCAAAAGGGTTAACTTATTAATACTAAATGTTTAAACAATCAATTAATTTAAACAAATTATTTGATGTTACTTGTAATTTTACCGTAAACTTATATGCATACTACAGGCAGAGGAAGCACAAAAAATGCGCGAAATGCGCAAAAGAAAAAGGGCTGAAAATCAGGACAAAGAATTAATGAACATGAAAGAAAAACTGCGGAACGAAATAAAGAAGAAGCTCGATCAATTGGAGAGGCAATGCACAGATATGACCTCACTGCTTCGTGGCTTAGGAATAAATGTGGGGGAAAGTCTTAGACCTTCACCAAATGAGGCAAGTTGTGTTTATCTATTGCTTTTCAATATCGCATCATTCTTTACCTCACTTCATGTTTTAGATTCTGTATAATATTTCAATACTATGCTACAATCTTTCGGTACTTTATTCAATACTATGCTAATATCAGATATTCATTATATTTTAAATTTTATTTTCCTCATTTACAATTGAACATATTTGAGTAACATATCTGATGTCTTCCCCTTCTCAAGGTTGAGTACTTGAGTTCATTTTTATCATACATGTAATGAAATTGTGAGCTATTTATGATTCTTATTTGAATAGTGCCTTTTGTTCTGTGTTTTATGCTTAACATTTTTATCTTCTGATGATCATTCCAGGTGCAAGCTGCCTATAGACGGGCTATGTTGAAGTTCCATCCAGATCGTGCATCAAAAGCCGACATTAGCAAGCAAATTGAGGCTGAGGAAACGTCCAAGCTCATCACATCATGCATGAGGGATAAGTTTTGTTCGACTTCACGACCCTAGATAAATTCCAATGTATGAATTGATTTGGGTAGTGTTTTAATTGAAGCGCCTATGCTTCATTTTATTTTTGTATTATTTTTTTAATTCATTTAGCCTTGTCTAACCTTCCCCCAAATTTAATTGCAGGATAAATAGGTTAGGGAACAAGAACATGTAAAGGTTATAACTCTTAGGGTAAGGCCAGTTTTTTAAGATGGGCTGTAAAATTCATTCTTTGTGGAATCCATTTATAATGATGTAGAGTTATTGGTGGATGAACTGTTGGTGCGATCCATATCTACGGAATTGAGTGCTTATTAAGTACTATTATTGAAAAATTATAAATGAGTGATATATACACGTGAGACTCATTTGGGTAACAAAAAATAGAGAGCTCTATTGTGGATGCTCTTAGGAGTGCTAGCAAAAGATACCGAAACAAATGGAACAATAATACTAACTCGGCTGCTTTGTCTGCTTATTGTGCATCTGCAGGGATACCTTCTAATGGAACTGTAATATCTATTGCTCAATTGGTTCAACAACGGAGGAACCCTAATTGCAGATTTAATTTTGCCCCTTTCAATTTAAAACAAGCTCTTAATTTTATTTTGTTATTAAAAATTATTATTGCAATTTTGATTTAAAGTTAAATAAAAATGGGGAGGTTAGGATACACGTCAGCAAAAGGTACCGTCATCATCTGTCAAATCATCGAAAAGTAGACATGTCAGCAAATTTTTTAAATCAGGGACTCTTTAAAATGTTTTGAGATTTTAAAGGGATATAATCATTTTTTTTACAGGGATGAAAATCAAAACTGGCCATATTTGCATAGACCAAAATAATTTGGAAGCCTAAAAGCTTTTATTTTTGTTGCCATACTAATAAAAATATTAGTAATGATAACAATATTTAATACTCTCTTAGTTATTGAGGTGAAATTTAAGTGAGATTTATATAAATTTAAAAATAGATCTCACAGATTAAAATTTAATTCCTCTTAAATTTCAGCTTATAACTATGAGGGTATAGGTTAAAAAGAAAAACTTGTACAAAATACATTATACAATCAACACTTGAATTAGAGTTACATGAGAATTATTGTGTAATGTGACATTCAACTCTCACATTGAAGTGCTGCTTTTATCTTTTGAACGGTACATGAAATGAGATTGTTAACTGTCTCAACTGATTCCACCGTGAGCTTCGCGGTGGGAAGACTGTTCACAAGTATCTGAAACGCGACCGTCAAAAGAGATCCATTTGCTCTATGCTGCAATCCGCCTCTTTGATTATCACTATCGTCGCTATATCCATCAGGCAAGATGGCAAAGCCCGATGGAAGAAGTGCAACGTAAGCTGAATCGCCGCCGTTCATTACTACATGCATTGCAGGTATATCTACCGGCGCATACACAACAAGTGAACCTGACGCATCTGTGCATGTTTCCTGTAGAATCAACATGCTACTTTGGCTTGAATTATTACCCTGCAATAATTAAGAAGAAAAAAACATTAAAAATAGTTTGGTGAACATTCCCATAAGTTCTAAGAATTTTAAATTAATTATTATAACACATGTATTGTTTAGTCGTGAAGAAGAACGCACTAGATTGTATTGATAGATTCATACATTAGATAAAGAATAATTATACAAGTTGAAAATGTTAATTTTTTTTTTTTGAAACATTAACATTTTCAACCAGTAAAGCTTAACTCATACTTGATAGATTTTAATTTTAAAAAATTATTTCAATTTTATTTGTTGTCGTTTTTTGTTAAGTTGATCGGTGTGGAGAGGTAGTCAAAGAAGTCAAACTTGGTACCACTTTTTTTGTTTTCTTTTTCTAAATGAACTTAATTAATAAAAAAATAAAAAAATGAGGTAAGAGGTTAGAAAATTGCAAGTTGACAAATGTTTCTTATTTTGACTTTTGGTAAAAGTTTACTGAAACAAACACTGCCATATTCGAGGTACAAATTGTCCTCATAGATGCTTCCAAATATTTTCAACCCCTGTCCTTCTCAATTTTACCTTTTTATCTCATGACAATCTCATGCAACACTCAAATCAAGAATAGTAAAGCGTACGCCATTCAATCTTTCAACTTATGCAATGAAAAATAAAACCGGCACTCCATTTCAAATTATGTAAAAATAATTTTTATTGATAATGAGAAAATGAAGAAAGAAAACAAATTAAATAAAAAAAAAAAAGTAAAATTTAATCTTAAAAATAATAAAATTTGATTTTTTAGCATACAATTTAGGACAATAAAAGTTTTTATTTTTGCTTATAAATACAGAGTGAGGATGGCCATGAGTGAAAGTTTCAACTCAAGTTACTCAACTATGATGGCATCAACAATAATATTGTCTTTCTTTAAAAGAAATATTTTACATAAAAATGGAAAATAATATTTATAGACCAAACTTATGTACAGTTTCATATACACAGTTTTTACTGTGCTAGATACATGGGGGGAAATTATTTTTATTTAAAAACAATTTTCTTTTTCTTTTTTTAATTAAAAAATATAAATAACTATCTTTTTGTGAGAGTAATAAGAAAAACTGCATCTAAAGAAATGCATATAAAGTTTTGTCCATATTTATATTCTCTAACAATTTTTGCGTCTAAATTTTTGAATTTTGTCATTCACTTATTATATGGTAATTAAATTCTAAGTAAAGAATATTTAATTTTTTTTTTTTTTGACTAAGATTTAATTTTTTTAAACTTCTAATTCATGTCTACCATTTTTAAAACACTTACTTAGAAGATAAAGACAAGAATGACATTGAATATAATAAATAAAAAAAGGCATTGAAGATGGAAGAGAGATTCATACACTAGCTCGTAGGAGGGAGACACAGTTGCCATGGTCATGTCCTTTGGCAATGTGAGCCATCTCTTGCATGGGTCCACCATTGGAGAGTATGTCCCACTCGCTTCGAAGCCTCTCGTTGCGTAAGAAATTGAAGACTTTTTGCTGTGAAGCAGGTAGCCAAACGGAGGTTGCTGCACTTAGTACAACCCCCGGTGGCTCACCGGGATCATCAACACTCTTTCGCGTCATCACCCTAACATCCTCGCCCACGTTCCCTGCATTCAACTTGTTCCATTTGTGGACCGTCGATGCACAAACTCCGGCACAAAAGTTGTTTGTCATTCGATGTGCTAGCTTTAGCATGCTACGCCTTCCTCCCGAGCTTATTGCTGGCCATATAGAAAAACAACTTCCTTGGGTTATATCGGACACTTGACATGCATTTTGTATTTGATAGTTTAGGATTAAGATTAATTACTCTCAAACGTTTGCTAAAAATGTACGTACGTACGTATGTATGTACGCATGTACATATACCTGATTGTTCTCGAGATGGAAGTGCCGATGACATTAAGATGGCTAGACATTCACATTGGCGTTGTAGGGTTGCAACCCAACGTTGTGCACCAAATCCCATGCCTAAGCTTAGCAAGGGCCTATAAAGTTGGTGAACTTGGTTTTCTTCGTATTCCGTATGCTCCACCCATGTCACCTACATCATCATATTCATGTAAATCAACTATGTTAGTTCTTCCAATGTCACGTTCCCCCAACATTATTGAAATTTAGCTAGCACAGATTTATAAATATTCATTGGATTCACTAATTCTTCCATTAATACTATAAGGGAGGAATTAAATAATTGAGTTATTCTCTACCAAAAAATAAAAATAAAATAATTGAGTTATTAAATTTTTTAAAGGAAAATGTTAATTAGTGTCCTCAGAGCGCAAGTTAAAGAAACCAATCACTTAACTAGTTTAGTCAATATATTTGAAGGAGAATGTTATATTCAAACACAATTTTCTAACAAAAATACAATAAATATACATTTTTTGTTTTTTTAATATTATTTGCATGCATTGAATTACGTGCTTGTGAGTGGAGAAAATCTGATGTCAAATTTTTATCCCCAAATTTGATGTTGAAATAGCTTCCTTCATATTTGAAATATAAAAAATAAAATAAAATACTATTTTCAATATAAAATTGCCGTTTTTTTTTATAATCTTAGCTAGTGCTCTGGAGTCACCAGTTAACCCGACCCTTTTCTAAATACAATAAATTTGACAAAATTACAAGCAATAGTCTATGTTGGATATCTAATTAAAGGGCAGTTTTTACAAAATCCGAGTGACTCCAAAGAAATTTGAACATGATGTTGAGTTTCACTTGTATGAGAAATGACATTAAGATATATTTATAAGCCTTCTTCAAAGACCATATGGTATCCCTATCGAGTTCAAGACCCTCTGCTATGAGATTTTTGCTATCAGGCACCCACCCATATTTATATCTACACATCAAGTTTAAGAAATCAGATGATGATGATGATGGAAATGTATGAAAAGAAAATCATGTAAAAAGGCTGGCAATTAGGCTCAACGACAGACAAAGGTATATTATGGAGTTCCAGCATGTACATAAAATAATGGTACTATTAGATAAAGTCATCATCCGGGATTTTAGAGAAGCTGCATGCAATATAAAAAGGTTCATCGAGATTTGCTATGATCTTTGCAGTATGGTGAACTCATCCCAAACACTCATAACAAAAAGACAAAATATCCTGTCTATTATCTATCTTCATTCAAAATGGTTCACAATGAATATCTTATTTAACTGACCTATAATTTTGTAGGGTCCTCTTAACAAGGTCACACACAATTTCATGATTTAAAATAATATGCTTATAGGGAACAACCAAATTATAGCATGAAAGATTGGAATAGAAACATCACACGAATTTTTTATAGTGTGTGTGTGTGTGAATAAGTTAAAATAAACAATTAATTACTTAAAAGGGTTTGTAATTAATGTGTTCATGTAGCAACCAAAATTTAAGTGATAGAGACTTCCATGAATAGATCAATGTTTTCACCTAGATTTCACCTAAATTTATGTGTTCATGATCACTTGAATTCATGTGATGAAATGAGTATAGTACTACTCTTTTTGTTTTTTTGTTTTCACTACTAGTTGAATCTGGTTCGGGAGTCAGTTGTGACATCAAGTGGTTTCAGCCCCCTTCCGATCATAGTTACGGGGAATTGAACCGTGATCTTTCCTACCAAGTTTAGCGTCAATCATCACTAAACCAACTAACGATTGAGACTAATTAAAAAATACTACTATTAGTATATAATTAACATGGGAATCATCACTGACAGAGTGATTCTATAGTGAATACTAACTAAATAAAATGAATTACTTGGAAGCATGAGCTTTCTAAGTTGCTTGGGAAAGCAAAAGCTCCATGATTCCTTAGCTTTGTGTTTTCCCCTCCCAAACTTTAAATTATTGCTCAATTCAACTACCATGTTTCAATTACTTGTACATCAACTTGGAAGTAATACAATAAATGTTGTTAATTATTATGAAAGAAGAAAAAAAAACAGGTGAGATATAGTACGGTTTATTATAGGTGTCCTTACAAAACTATATTCAACACAACTTTTGTCAGAGTTTGAATCCTTTCCAAAATAAATCTAATATGTACTTCTAAAAATTGGTTAAAAATAGACTATAACCATATCTAGTTATCTACTAAACATGTATAAAAAATATTGGAGAACAAATGCAGTATTTTATTAAAATTTACTCAAAATAGTAAGGTCTGTAATTTGTAGGCAAAATCGCATATTTGATCTACATTTATTTTAGGTTTTAAGTTTATTCTTTACGTTTATAAAATTTTAAGTTGGTCTCATACGTTATTGATATCAACAAAAGTTCGTCATTTTCGTCAATTTTTGAGTTAACTCTGTTTATAACATCTACATACACCCCTCAATGTTATTCAGGTATGCGCCTCTATTAGTCGCATGCATGTTTTTAATGGAAATTTGTCGAAGTGGCTAACTTATTATAACATTAGTAATGCAACAGACCGACTTGACATTTTTTAAACATAGGAAATCATCTTTAAACCTAAAATAAAAGTAAGATGAAACATGCAAAATAGCTTAAAAATTATGTTATCAAGTGCATAGAAATTAATCTATTCACATTATTGACTAGAACCAATTGGAAAATATATATTTTTTACCTTGGAGTAACCATTTGGCATATCTTGAACCAGAAAACCAGAAGGAAGCTTCCTACAATTAAGAAAAGTGGATGCAACAGCTGAAGTTTGTGTGATGGTATCTATAGACACATCAACCACTGCCCATACTCCTTCTGCGTGCTGCTTGCAAAACCTTAGAAAATTCACCAAACGAACAGGAACCAATGGAGATAGTACTTGAAGTTCAGCTTGCATCTGTTAATTCACAAACAAATTTCATGTGGTAAATAAATTAAAAAGATAAAATATTAATGAAAGGTAACAATTTCAAATTTATTTTTTTAATGGCAAATTGTTAGTATATTATAATGTTATGTTAGTTTTTCTGTTTGTCAGGACTTGAACCCTAACCTCCAACTCATTGAGCTACCCATTCCACCCCGGTAACAATTTTTATTTATGTTTATAATAATTTATATACCAATTGAAGAGCACCATTTCTGGTTCCATTTATTCCACTAGATATCACTTCATTTGTTGAGGTTCTTGCAATCACACAAGGGAACATCTCTGACCATCGATTCTGTTACAACAGAACCAAAATCAGTTTCAAGTACAACAAATTAATATATAGATATAAGTAAATCACTATTCAAAAATATAATATATTAGAAACATAAATTTGTTATTATAAGTACAAAATATAAAACTTGTCTAGATTTTTTAATTCAGATCGCCAATATTGAGAAATAGTTCGCATTCATGCAGGCATTAGCACATCATCCTCTGTTATATTGAGATCAGACAGTTAAAATTTAAATGCATTCAATAAAAAACAACTAAAGAGTCGTATGATCTTGATCTCTATCGGTCACCGATTTTTTTTTTTTTTTTTTTATCATCAAACAAATTTCATTCTAGTTTCTAATCTACTATTTTCTAGTAGTAAATTTTTTTTTTCTAGTAGTAAGTATATTATCCACATAAAATGATAAAAGAAAAAGATCATTATGCTATAATAACTTAAAATTAGAAGACAAGAATAATAAAGAGGAAAAGAAGATGGAGAAAATTGAATCAAGTAGTTGAAAAAAGCATACTGAGTCCATTAAAGTTTCAACAAGAGCCAAGCTGTTTATGATAACAACACCACTTTCTCTAGAAGCCTCAGAAACAAAACCATTTGGTTTCAAACCAATGCAAGAAGAAGTACTTATTGTCCTTGTATATTCCTCATGGTTAAGAATTTCTCTTCCACCTTCAACACTTCTAATCCAAAGGGGCTCATTAGTTTGTGCCATTTTTACTAACTCATCCATTGCAACCAAAGCAAGTTCAAGAAGCATAGACCTCTCTATTGATCTATCAAAACCATTACTACTAGTACTATTTGTTGCTATTATTGTTGAAGGTGGTGAAATTGACACCATTCCAAAATCTTGTCCTAAGGGTAATGTTGAAGGCAAAGTATTGCTATGATCACCAACAAAACTAAATTCTAAACTTGAGTTTGGTAACGAAGTAATCGGACGGCCTAAAAACTTGCTAGCAAGTGTACAAACTCTTTCTAGATCATCTTTTAATCTTGCATTTTCAATTCTTAGATGTTGTTCTTCAAGTGAAATTTCATTAACAATTGTTGGTCCTCCACAATTTGAGCACATAGGATTCCTCATTGCTTCTCTTATTGACATGTTCTCAACTCTTAGCTTATCATTTGCTTGCCTAAGTAGTGAATTTTCATGGCGCTCCAATTGAGTCTGGTTTAAATAGAAAACATACAAAAATTAAAAATCTATGAAGCATCGACACAAATTCACAATCGTAATAATTTAAAAGAATTAGTTAATTAAATTTAATTACATGTGTCAGTGTCGTGCTAGACACCAAACACATTTTCAATCAGAAGTGTTTGTGCTACAATGTTCAGAATCCCTTTAAAAAAATTGTTAACTTCCATGAATACAAAAAAGGACTTTTGAAAAGTTTTTTGTTACCTTCATTTGTGTTCTTCTATTTTGGAACCAAAACTTAACTTGTCTTGTTTCCAAACAAAGCCTTTTGCTGAGTTCAAGCCTTTGTTTTTCATCAGGGTGAGGACACTCTTTAAACATCCTAAAAAAATCAAAAGACAAACAAAAAATAAATTAAACCCCACAATTTTTTTTATAGAATTATATATAAAATTTTTGTTTTTGTGATGAAGGGATCAAATTATGATACATACGATTCAAGTTCTTGAATTTGTTGAGGAGTATGTCGGTGATAACGTTTTTTCCTTGGTGGATTGTCGGCAGCATCGTCACCGGAAACACCATCTATGTTATCACTACCACCAGATCTGCTTTCATGTTCTTCTTCTTCTTCTTCTCTGTTCCTTCTCAAACCATGAAAACTCTCTGCCATTAATCTACTCATATCACCACCTCCACCTTGTCCTTCCATATTTGTTTGCTGTAATATTCAATTTTGGCCAAACAACAAAGCATAAAAATAAAAAGAAGAATAGTTAAGCTAAAAGATGGTATAACTGCGATCGGGAGGGGCTGAAACTAGATGTCAGAACTGACCCTGAACCAGATTAAACTAACGATAAAGCAGGAAAAAAATGGTATAATTAATATATATATATAATCTCTTACAAGTGATAAAGATAGACCAGGTGAGTTGAACATGGATTTAACCAAAGTTGGAGTTGATAAATGAGGTTGTGAGATTGCACTAGAAGGCATTATTATTCTATAGTTGTTGTTATGGTTTGTTCCGTTGCTAAAAGCAATATCTGATACTGAACTGATTTTAGCACTTTCACCACAACCTGACTTATTGTCACCAAAACTCATCAAAGTAGAATTTTTTTTGCTTTGTTTTCTTTTGACAATCAAGCACCACAAAAGTTCTGAACAATCTCTTTGAAAATAGAAAATAGGTTCTTGTTAGCTAGTGTTACTAGTGATTCAGCTTTGTAGAGATTTTTTCTTTTTGTAGTGATTATTCTTATCCTAGATTTTCCAAAATAAAGGGTATGTATCTAGAGAAGAGAAATGAATTGGGTTGCTTGGAATCAGCCTTATAAACTTGGGTGTACAATCAAAAACAAATATATTTTAATCCAAGAAAACATAATATACTTATAAATAGATAGAAAACAAGAGAGAGAAATAGATAAAGTAATAATATGAAAAATTATTGATTATTTTAGAAGAAAATTAAAAGAAAAAACTTTTGTTATTGAGTTGAAATTTCCTTTTATGTCTTTTACCTACTCTCTTGGTTTGCTAATTATAAATAAAAATTAATATTTTTTTCATTAAATAACAAATATATCCCATCTAATTAGATATATCGTTATTCGATAAACAAAAATATAATTTTTTTTAATAATCGAAAACCGATTGAGTATTTTATAAACTCTCTTGTGCTCACTAATAAAAAATTATAGAAAATACTTATATAAATTAGTTGTGATGTCCATAAATCCTAACTCAACTGAAAAAATATGTTTAAATTATTAGACTGAATGCTATATATGACCGAGTTTCAGACACTAAGTTCTCTCATTTACTATGACTTTAGAATTCATTAAAATGTTGAACACCTTGACTTTGTAGATTAATTCAACACTATTATGAGAGATGCAACACAATGGATCCACCAAGTTTGATTAGATAATGATGTGCCTAATTAAGGTGAAAAGGAGAGGAAAAAAGGTATAGGTAGATGTTAACTTAAACATGTGGGAAAAAGATTCCCTGCTGTAACTGCGTTGACGCAGTTACGGTGTGAACCGTCCGATCATAATGAATGGTCAGGATTATTTTAGAGTATATTTAATCAAAACCGTTTGATAAAAAATCAGTGGTAAAGATTCATTACAGTGTTAAACTGTGTGGTTTTTCAACAGTAGGAAATCTAGGTCCAAACATGTGGACTCTTGAAAGCCTTACAAAAAAACTACAAGTACATGCATCCAAAAAGGGTAGCTAGGTTGACTCTATTTACATTGTGGTCACACTTTCTCTTTTTTCTTCTTTTATCTTCTTTGAGGTCACCTTTCTTGTATTTTTGTTATAAAGTTTGTACTCCCTCCGATCTCGTACGTAAGCAAAAATAATTTTTATAGATTTATTGAAAAAGTAATGTATTTGGTCTATATTTTAGACTAAATACATTTATTTTTCAATGAACCTGACAAAAACTACTTTTGCTTACGTATGAGTAGGGGTGTACATGGGTTGGGCAAATCCGGTCGACCCGGACAAACCCACCCAATCCAACCCAAAAAAGTGGGTTGGGTCGGGCAAGTAGGTGGATATGGATTTCAAAAATGAAAAACCCATTAAAAAAATCGGGTTTCGGGTAAAACCGGACTCAACTCAAAAAACCCACTAACCCACTAGTGCTATGTTTCTTGAAATGTTTTTATGAAAATACTAAATTTTTTTTCATTTGATTATTAAATATTTTTATATTGAAAATGAGTTATACTATTTTTTACGAAAATAAAAAAGATTGAATAATTTTTATAAACAAATATGATAACTTTTCGCATTATTTTTTTAAAATTTTAAAAAATTGAATAATTTTCATAAACAAATATAGTGATTCATGGTTTAGTCATTTGATATTAAAAAACAACAAAAAAATCATTTGGATAACGCGCTATCCAGCCCGTAAATTAGTAGATTTACACAAAAAAATGGGTGATTATTTTTTATAGTGAAAAAAAGTTACCCTATTTTTCAAGAAGATACATTGATTGAGTTATTTTTTATGAGAAAATATGATGATTCAATATTTAGATATTTAATAAAAAAAATAGAAAAATAATTTGGGTAACCCACAACCCAATCCAACCCGGAAATTAGCGGATTTACCAAACCCGGCCCAATGTTATAACGGGTGGTTATTTTACTAAACCCAACCCGGAGTATCATATGTGATTTGGGTTTTGGTTTTGGCCAAACTCAACTCAATCTAGCCCACGTACACCTCTACGTATGAGGCCGGAGGGAGTATACTTTTGAACGACTTTTTTGAGAATATCAAAGAAAAATGAAAACTTACAAAATGACATGCATGATGGAGGTTCTATTCTATCCTTGGAATCTGTTCCCAACTGTTATTGGGACTCAATAATTTGACTAAATAGCATAAATCACTCGTAATATGACAACAACGAAATCTTCACAGAAATTTAAGTACATGTTTTTAAATTAAATAAGTCCTACTTCATCAATTTTAAAATGAAATCTCGTTTAAATTTTTAAAAATAAATTAAAAATACAATAAAGATGACAAAAACATATCACATTTACTTCATCCGTATCACAATATATGTCACTTTGTTACTTTTACACATATTAAAAAATATAATTAACGTTGTACTATGAAAAAAAGAAATTATGAGTTGGTTTACAAAATTGTCCTTCATTTATGGTATGAAAAAAAATAAATTGAAGAATTGAAAGAAGAGAGTGTAATAAATACTAGTTAAGGGTAGTAATAGAAAAAATAACGTTAAGTCCCCATGAACTTAGCTCAGTTGGTAGGGACATTGCACTATATGTGCAAGAGCTCGGGTTCGAACCCGGGACACTCCACTTATTCTCCTTTAAGGTGGATTTTCTAGCCACTTGACAAAAAAAAAAACATTAAATGTTTCATTGGTATTGTAAAACGACTTACAATTTGATACAATTTTTTTTTCTCAAAGCCACTTATAATTTAGTACGGAGGGAGTACTAAATTAATTATTTTAATTTTTTGAATGATATTTTGCAGGCATATTTAAAATATTATGACCATTTCTTTTACAATTTTTTTGAATTTTTAACATGATAAAAAAATATAAATATAAATAGGGTCTTGCTAACGAGTGTCCCGGGGCACTCTTTAAGCATTCCATTAAAAGAAACTTTTATTTAAAAAAATTAAACACTCCAATTTTCAATGCGTTGACTTTACGCATTTTCATAAAAATTCTATAAAAAACTTACTATTTAAGGGCTTAATAAAGAGTGCCCAGGGGGCACTATTTAGCATTTGCTATATAAATAAGTGCCAAAATATTAAGATAATAAAAAAATAGACCTATAAAGCTTTAAGAAATAGATCAGATATGAATACAAATATAGTTGGAGATCAATAAGCCAAAAACTTTAAGAAAGTCATTGTAAGGTCAGATTACATGAATAACACTTGTCAATTTTCTTCATAAGTTCCCTACCCGTCAGGCAGGATAGGGCGGGCCAAACTCCGACATGTCAGCTTAGTTATCCTCATCAAGCCACTTACCTAATGTCTAGCTTACCAACTGGTAGACGGTTCCTTTTCCCCAGATCAATGAAGAATAGTAAAACATGCGATTGATTGATAGAATAATATGGAATTGTAAATAATTTCTTTGTGTCTATACTACACGGATGCAGGTGATCAAATCTAGCTCTTTGTGAGTGGTGGAGAGTGATAAGCAAGTATCTTAGCAATGAGAAGGATGGTGGTAGACTGGGCTAACTTAGAAGATTTTCCTCTTAGTTTGGTTCTTGACAAGTTGGTAGAACACATCGATCATGTTAGGTTTGGTGAGAATATATAAAATCATACCGAAAACATTTTCATATAGAGGCGATGTTTACAAATTGGAACTGGACGCCCAGAGTGGAAGGCTTGTACAAATGAACAAGCTTGACAGTTTGGAAGACAACATTTTATTTGTCGGATATAATGGTCATTCATTTTCTGTGCCTGCCTCTTGTCTCTCCAAGTTCGAAAAGGATTCGATATTTTTTATCTGTGGCAGTTTCCTGGATGATTTAGGGATCGGAGTTTATAATGTGAAGGATGGAAGTTGTCGGAAACTATCCTTACCATTTTTAGTCGAGCGGATGTGTTTTTCTTGGGTTCTACCACAATTTCAGTGGGATTGACTCATCAGTTCATCTTTAAGTTAGGTATTTTAATTAAAGATCCATTCAGTTGTAGTTTATTCTTTTATGCTTGCTAAGTTTGGTTTCATCACTAGTTTGTTCTTTTCATGTGTACAGCCGATTCTTATCTGATTTTGATTGTAATGAGCCATCTGAAATGAAGTTGGAATCTGTAATTTGAAGGATGGAAGCTGTCGAAGACTATCTTTACCGCTTTCCTTCAATTTCAACGGGATCGATTCATCGATTCATATTTAAGTTAGGCCATGTTTAGTAACAACTTACTCTGTACCTTATAGTATAAGCACTTATGAACAAGTTCATTTTTATAACACAATAAAATAAAGTTATATTGTTTTTGTATAATCTATAAGTTGTTTCTATAAGCTACCATAGAGCTTAATTAAATATAAACCTTTGGTTTTTTACAAAATTAATGTTATGAAAATAGTTTATGCACATGACTGTTTTCATAGGTTCTCTTAAATAGTGCACAAATGTGTATGATTTTTTCTCTCAAAAAGCCAAATCTGGATGTGCTCTTTGCTCAAGTTCATGGCGTGACAATCTTGTTGAGGTCGAATTGAACTTAAGCAATGCGCATCTGCCATCTGATTGATAAATTATACACTAAACTATTTTCAATCCATGTAGATCGAATTAAAACTTCTGTTAATGGCAGGGAAATGAGAAGGTAGAAGAATGAATTAGGGTTTTTAAGAATGAATATGGGAATTTTAGAATAACCAAAAATCATTCATTTTCTTTCAATTTAAACCCTAAATAGTAAATACACATAAACAAGTGAGTTAACCTTCACACTTGCCATGTCAGCAATTTTGAAAGAGTAGAGTTGGGGACAAAAATGACTCTAAAATGATTAATTTGTGTTTTTGTTTGAATCAGGAACTGAATCAACAAGTGGCACTTTCAAAGACCTCACATGTATTGACTTAAAAAATTGCATCAATTTTTTTTTTTTGCCACGCATATGTACCTTCGGGTCATTCACTATACGATAAGATAAGAATTTTCACATCAATTTGCAGAGGAATCATACATTTGGTATATGTATTTTAAAAGGTATAGTTATGTTCCTAGTGACACAATCAAAGTGTGCATTCTGGTGAGTGGCAGATAGAGACGTAAATGTGGCCGGAAAACATGATAAGCGATTCCTTTTTAATAATCACAATGTTAAGAGTCACACATCGAGTATATCAAAGTGCTCAATGTGGTATTTAAGCCATGAGGCTCTCCCAAGTCCCACCTATTGGACTGGTATTTTGGATTGGACTCTTCCCATGTGCTTAAGTCCTAACATCTTTTGGGCACAAAGTAAGTTCTAGCTCCCGCCCCCTAACTAGATTTTCTCCATACACAAGAGTCAGAAATTGAACCTATGACCATTTGTATAATGTGAACACATAAAATTCATGTGGAAACAACTAAATCATGTGAGCTCCATCATTAGTGATACATAAAATTCACCCAATATTAAATAATTTACTAAAATTTCTCTAGAAATGGTTAGAGGAATGAAAATTTGGATCATGTACCCAAAAGAAAAAACAATAGAAAGAACAAACTGAAATATAACTGAATTAGAATCATGGCTAACTCTTTTTGTCAATGAATAAGTAATGTTGAAAAAAAAAATTGAATTACAATTCATCCATGAAGCTAAGAGAAAATATAATGAACACTGATTTGTGCTTTCCACATAAATTGCACAAGTTTTCCCATTTTTACCAATCATAACCTCAATGTCTTCTTTATATGAACAAGTTAGAAAACTGAATCTCTTTGAAAGGAATTTTACCTAAATTACACAGCTGTCAGTGGAATGAGAATTAGAGCTTCCAGAAGGTCTTAGTCAAAACTAGAATTTTTTCTCTGCCGTGTGAGTCGGGTTCTTTATCATAAATGGTTGCCTTCCATCTCACTGCATGAGCAATGCGAGCTACTTTGTCGATTACTTCAGGAGTGTCCCTTACCACAACAGTTCCCTCCGGCCGCAGTATTCGATCAATTTCCACCATCAAATCAACAATATTACATCTGCAGTGAAGTTGTGAAGCAATCAGGGTGTAGAAATCAACAATACTACAATATTACAATCTTGTAGGAAATTAATAGATTAACAGCTTAGGAAACCAGTTGTTAATCAGATTTGCAGTTTAAACAAGAAAAATACCTGCTTTTACCAGAAGCTGGATCCTTTATAAATGACTCAATGCTGGACGCGTGGATCAGATCATAAGTTCGAGGGTACGTTGAAAAAGGTTCACACCTGGGAACATAACCATACAGCTTAGATCCAAGAAAATACATCCATTACGAATTGAAATACATGCTCAGATGCACTACATAAATAAAAATTTGTCTATGTTCAGCACTTTTCATTTTGTAATGATTCCTACAAGATTCTCTCTCCTTTTCCACAGAAGACTCCTAAATAAAATTAAAAATTAAAAAAACTTAAAACTAAGTTACTTAGAGAAACGGTGATTTCAAAGTGGAGAAAAAAACTATTTACTTTTAACATATTCTGTGTAAAGCAGAAGCTGATTGAGATAATCTAGGTACCGTTTGGCCTCACTTTTTTTCTACTCTATATTTTTAAGGAGAAGGCAGGCCAAACATGATAGAAATTAAGCCCTTATTATAGTGAAAACAAGTCAAAATGGTGCGCACAAAGGTAGAAGCAACTGATAAGCAAGATGAAGTAGCTTAAATACCATTTTAATTTCTGGTCTAAGACAATTATCACTGCATGCACTACACAATTTTCCACAACATATCTTATTTTTTAATCATGCCAGCGAAGAAAAAAGGAAGTGTGCTTTGCCAATTATTATGATGTAGACCAAAAGATCACAACTCTAGTGATTATGGAAAATAACCCCTTTAAGAGAAGATGCATCGAACTTTAAGCAAAAACTCACCAATCATGATAGACCCCAATAAGGCCTCTGTCAAAGATCGCATCAAGAGTTGGTGGCTTTTGAGCTGGAACTACGTTCATTACCCACACAGGATCGGATTTTAAGGCGGCTGCAAAACCCCCATATAATGCATTCATGTCCATGACGTTGCGTATCGATGGAGTCCCCAACTTTATGTTTAGTGAATTCTTATAGTGCGCTACCCTCCCTACCCACAGCTTAGTGTCAACCTCATATTCATCAACACCGGTTTTCAGGAGAGTGGACCTCGAAGGTGCAGCAGTTAGCCTCTCTGGCCACTTGGGAATTGTTCCAACAGCATAATCTCCCTTGATAGACGACATGCTGCTTACACATTTCTTCAATTTGAAGTACCTGCAAAATGATCAAGTTAGTTTTGCAATTCAAAGTAATCAATAAGAGATATTTTAAGAATGTTAGAATTAGAATTCACTGGACAAGACACAAAGAGACGCAACTATAATAAAACAAAAAATTACTCAAACTAGCAAATGTATGCTGGAAATTACCAAGCCTGGCTTAGGTCATCAGAATCATCACATAACTCGAGACCAAATTCATTTCCGTTAGGAATACACGAATCTGCGGTTGGCTTCTTCCAGATTGCAGTGTTACCGTCTACAGTTATCTGTTCATAACACAAGGCTTTTGCCACAGCCTGGAGATCTGACCATTCTTTTTCCTGTTTAGCCCACCGAACAGGAGGACCGGAGATTACTAAATATCCACCAGGACGAAGTAATCTATCCACTTCAATGAAATAAGTTGCATCTGCGTGGTAAAGTTTCTGCATAAGGAAGTGATAGGCAT
Organism: Trifolium pratense; assembly: GCF_020283565.1. Taxonomy (NCBI): domain Eukaryota; kingdom Viridiplantae; phylum Streptophyta; class Magnoliopsida; order Fabales; family Fabaceae; genus Trifolium; species Trifolium pratense. The sequence continues at coordinate 18,153,552 of NC_060064.1, read as the reverse complement.
ATATAGAATATTTGAAGATATCCATAGGTGAGTTGTGATGCAGAACTTACTGTACGCTGTAAACGGGATCAAACATCGAGAACAATGAACTAAGTCAAATCCAAATGCAGGAAATGGGAGTCTTCGTGTTCCAAGCATAGCAACAAAAGCTGGTATTCCTCTTTCCAGAGCAAATTGTATCTGTGATTTATGTGAATCTCTTGGAGCAAAAGACATGGTTAAAATATTTTGAGCTAGTAAATATCCTCCAAAACTAGCAACCTGTAGAAAAACGGTATGCATTTGAATGTTAAACGGTGATAACTTCCTATGAAGCATAAACATAGACACGGACACTGGATAAATTCCGGTAAGGTCTAAACGGACAAGTTGAAAACATCGCTTACCCCACATCCCATGTCAAGTGCAGTCCTCAGAACACCTCCATTTATGGGAATGTATTGACCAAGTTTTTCAATATATTGCTCTGCTCCATCTGGAAACATTGTACCACCACCGGGAAATAAAAAGTGTTGACCTTCTCGTTTCATCCATCCCTGGTGACCTTTCCTGTCAGCAATCTTGTTGTGTGGCATGTTGCTATGCCATATCTACAAAAAAAAAAAAAAAAAAACAAATATATTATTAAAGTTTTTAGACAGATGGATAGATGAGTGACAAATATAAGTAACATTCCAAGAATAGATGGACCAATGGATTAATATCCTCTCTTATCATTCCATATGTCTATCACCTCTTTCTCAATATCAGTGCACTCCAAACTGAACTCTAATTTGGCTTCTCATTTAGTCTCATCACATTCTCACCTCATCTCATGTCAATTTCATCACAATGCAAACTAGATACCAATAACTTCAATCCCAAATACACATTCCTATCCCATTCTAAACTAAAAATCCGCAAAAACAGTCTCCTAAGCCCTTCACCAACCACAATAACTTCCTCCAAAATAAGCATAACAAGGCAGCACAGCCATAATAAAAGCAGTAAAGGTCCCTTTGGATTGGTAGTTTATTCTAAACTAAAAATCCGCAAAAAAGTCTCCTAAGTCCTTCACCCACCATAATAACTTCCTCCAAAATAAGCATAACAAGGCAGCACAGCCATAAGAAAACCACTAAGGGTCCATTTGGATTGGTAGTTTATAAAAAAAACATCTTATGAAGATACATTTTTTGTTAGTGACACCTTATGATTTAATATAAAAACTTATTTTAAGTGAAACCTTATTTTTCATAGGCTCATAAATAAGCTAATCCAAATGGGCCCTAAGTTAAAAATACAACAACCAGGGTTTTCTTTACTAGATGAACTCTGATAGATATATCAAAAGCCACCGCAATTTCCAGTGATGCATCATGTCTACCATTTGAATTTCACCATTTTTTCATCATTGCGGTAGCTTCTCAATTAAAATAACTTTGTTCTTCCTTTACAGAAAATCCCTATAAATTGATAAATATTTGTATTTAAGTACAACTCGCAAGAACTTCCGAAAAAATTGAGACAATCTAATTTCAACTTAAACAAAACTCAGATGCAGTATCGAATTATATATTCAACAGTATAAATATAACCATTCGGAAATTTGATGTCAAATAAATTTTTTAATCTGCATATGGGATATATAAGTTGTTACAGTAACAAAACAGTTTCTAAGGTTTGTCCTTTCTAGTTATACATTACCCAAGTTAGGAAGCTTTCACCCACACAGACATCATATACGACACTGACACCGACACTCAGACCTATAATAATTAGAGAAAATCGAAGTAATTGAATGTAATCGCATTTATTGGTATGATTGAAGTGTCGGTGCTACATACATAGTAACTAACAATATAATTAACGGTTAAAACTAACTAACAAACAAACATTTTCAAACTTTTTATAATTTTATGCACATCATAAACAAAACATTGAACAAACACCACACCTTATGCATGCTTTCTGGCCACCGAACCGGAACCCGGTACCCATTAGGCGGAGGAATCAAACAGAGGGCAGTCTCCTCGAGGGGAGGACAATGTCTCTCCCTATAGTAGTTCATCTCCCTACTCAGCTGACTATTCCGCCTTGGATCCTCACAAGGCATATGATCAACCTCACTCGCAGGACAAGCCTCAATAGTCCGGCCATTTGGCATCCCCTCCTCGATCTCCACCACAAGGCGAATGCGCTGTTGTGGATCAACGGTGGATGGACCAACTACCCTCCGGCCACCAAGGGTGGTGTAAAAAAGGACAAAGAAAAGAAAAAGTAAGGAGAAGAAGGCAATGGAAATGAGGTCAATGAGACGCCATTGACGGGTGTTTGTGCGCTTCCATGGTGGGAAATTGGGGTGACCCATTTTGAGGAAGAAAGTGGATCTGATTAATAAGCCATTTGGGTATTTGATTTTGATGTCAAAATCGGTTTTTTGATTGTGGGAATGAAAAGGGTGTTTATGAAATTCTGTGATGGAAATAAGAATGTGCAGTGGAGTTTATGATTTTAGTGTCAGTATGTATGTATGAATGTGTGTGTTTGTTGGTGAGTGTGACTCTTTTTTTGTGATTCTTCTTTTGTTATTAAGAAGTGTTGTTGCTGGTTTTCTTTTGGATGTGAGAATGTGACAGGACTTAAGAAGAATGAGATGTGAAAATGTGTGAATGGAGAGGAAGATGCAGGATCTGATTTTCTCATGATCTCGTTTTTATATTTTTAAAAAGTAGAATTTTTTATTATATCTTGTCAAAAAATAAATAAAAATTATTATATTTAGTATCTAGTATCTTAAGCACTGGTTAAGATTTTCTTTATTATTTTATATTGATAATTATGTTTTACATGTTTTTAAATGAGAGATTATGTTTTATATGTTATTTAAATGAGATAAGATGGGTTCCAGCGATGCAATGTAAGTTGGTTTAGTTGATAAGAAATTTGTTTATATCTTGTTAATGCGTGAATTTAACTCTGATTTTTTTTGTAATAAATGTAATATTCAAACATCCTTTTAGGATTGCTCAAGAGTAATATTCCTTAATAGCTTTATTGTATAGTTGTTGAAAAATTAATATCAAGACTCCTTGAAAATTGCAAATTTGTAATTTTCCTTTAGTTTTATTGATAGAGATTTGTAGTTAGGCCTGAGCACGGATCTGCGACCTGACTTAAAACCGATATAACCGACAAGTCATCGAAGCATCTAGTTGGGTGCGGATAGGGTCTCGGGTCAACAATTGCAAAAATTTGGACATGAATAGTTGTATAGGCCAAATGTGGGTCTCAAAAATTATATTTTTTCGTACCCGAAACCGACCAAACGATCGTTATATGCAAATTAATTTTTTCTCCTTCTCTCACTCTCTCGTATACTCTTCGCTTTGTTGATTTTATCCATCTTTGATATAAAAAGAGAAATATTATATTTTAGACTTAAATGCAGTTTTGGTCCCCTATTTACAATTTTTTAAGTTTTGATCCCCCTATTTCAATTTTTTTACTTTAAGTCTCCCACTTTAATTGGAAGTCAATTTTTAATAATGTAACAAGGTCAATTATGATGTGACAAATAATATGTAGATTTAACAATTACACAAGTAATTATTATTTTGCGTCAAAAAAAGTCACTATTATTTAATTCAATCTCAATAATGAATATATTACAAAATATTTAATGTATTATATAATATGTTCATTGAGGTAAATAACATTTTAGTGAATATAAATATTTTGTTAATATTTTTTTTAAAATTAAATAAAATAATAATGGCATGTGTACTTTGATTTATCTATGTCATTTATCTACATGATCATTGATTTGACAACATCATCAAAATTGACTCCAAATTGAAGTGGGGATCAAAAGTACGAAAAAAAATTGAAATAGACCACAATAGGAGACCAAAACTTCAAAAAATTGAAAATAGAGGACCAAAACTACATTTAAATCTTAAATTAAACGAGCATTATTAAAAAATTAAAAACACTCAATAATAATATGCTAATATAGTATCTCATACTAATAATAAAATAAATAAATAAATAAATAAATAAGTACCAAAGTTGTGCAATTTGATTCGGTTAAAAAAAAATCTGAAATCCGATCCGCACATTTTTCACATAGAGATCCAGAAAAATCCAACAATATGTTGTAAACTTTCTGAACACCTGCTGAAAACTAACACCAAATGCTAGAAGTACGCCATAATATGTTGTTGATGATCTGCACAAATGTACGTTTGCCGCCTTGACAATCAAGGAATATGTGAAGCAATATTCTTCTAACTTCAGTATAGAATCTTGATATATGTCAATGCCTATAAGAAAACCACAAAAAACCTTGGTCTAGTTATGATAAATTCAGGATCACAGTTTCCTACTTCTTGACCTATGAAGGCTTTCGTGCTTGATGATACTGGATCTCAGGAACATAGACTGAAGATCTCGATCAAATGCCCTTCCAGTTTCTAGAACCCTTTGAAAGGTGGCATTCCTTAGATCTGCATGTCGTGCATACAAGACCTTGCTGTGTGAATCAATCCGTGCCTGCAAGAACGTGATTAGATGCATAAGCAATACTTATCTGATGCCTACAATTTTAGAGACTAATAGCCATTTCGCTGTAAATTAAACTGGTTTGGGAAACAGAAAAGTGAGGAAACAAAGGAACCTGTATCTGATTATCAGTAATCAAAGTCTCGAGTTCTTTCTGAAGTCCCGCAACAGTTGTCTTGAATGCATTAGCCATCATGTTCAGATCAACAGACACAAATGGGAGTGTGTACTGGATGAGGGCTTTCTGACGGATTTGATCATAAAGTGCCTCGACATGTGAATGCAAATGTATGTCAAGCAACAAGTTTGATTTTAGGTTCCCTAAGTACTCCAGACACAATGCATAACGGCTGCAAAAAGGAAGAAAATATATTATTTAGAGGAGATATGAGCAAACAAACGATTAAAAAAGAGTTTGAATAATATGCCTTTATAAGTAGTGAAATAAACTCCTAAATCTTAAAAGAAGCCCAACCCCTTTTCACCAAAACAATACCATATAACATACTTCTTTGATAAAAATACAAATCAAATGGATGATGATTAAGATTGACAGTGACCTCTTCAACACTTTACCTAACTAACAAAAAATATTCCTGCAATATACATACTACATTCTTCAAATTATTACATGTAATGATTAATCCATGATTAATGAGATATATCCAGCTTCAATATTTTCACTCCAGGTTCAAGTAACAGCATTCTCCATAACCTCCAACACCACCACCTCTTAGTGACAAGAATAAGAGATTCCCACAATCACGTACATACAACATTGATAAATAATTCGTCAAAAAAAAAACTTGATAAAGATACATTAATAATCAATCATTAAAAATAAGCAACCCCAGACATCAATGTGGAGTTTTGATCTACAGTTCTACGATGCACTTGCTATAAATAAAGATATCCATAACACCAATAACACTGTCAATTTATTGCATCACATAACCAATGTCAAGTAATACCAGTCTCCATGTACACATTCCGATTCAATAATTTTAAATCGATGCTCATTTTCAAAGAAATAAAGTTAAGGTCATCATATATTATCGGAAACTACATAGCCTACACAGTCCAATTCCACCAGGGAAGGGGGGGGGGGGGGGGGGGGGGGGGGGGGGGGGTCTTGAATCTTGATAAATCTATTTATTTTCAATTCATTTAGGCAAGAAAACAGAAATGTGATGAGAGGAGATCACTCCCCAAAGAGAAAAAAGAAAGTGCAACAACTTGCCTTGAGTAAAAATCATTTATAAGTTCCCTTACTTCAGGCACTAACTCCAAGAAATTCCTGAAGACGGTATTGTCTATAACTTTGCTCTGCAAATAAAAGAAAATGAAATCAGAAGGGCAACATAATCAATGTCTCGCAATTGCCATTTACAAGCAGAATAAAAAACTGGAATACATGCCTTTAACTCTGCCCGATCAAACGTAGCAAGTGCACAAAGTCCTCCATACATTGCAACATCTTGAGATGAAATCACTTCATTGTAGTGACTCCCTAGTTCAGGGCTAGTCTCAATAAACTGAATTAGATAATGAAGACGGTCACCAACAAGTTATAAACAATAATGCGAACATTTTATCATTATTTAGTCAACAATAAACGATAGTGAATCCTCAAACTACTATTGAGGATTGTATATCACATGCAACAATTAATACGAGTGCTCATCTTTATTCAAACCACAAATAAAATGAAAATGATAGATTATGCAGATTACTGATTTTCAACAATGTGAAAGTCAGTATTCTTTCTTTTTGGTGTATTATAGTCATGCTCAATAATATCAAAATGACATAACTCATAATAAATAACAAATATGCTTTCTCGGCCAAATTGGGAATTAAGACATGAACCACCAATTCTACATACACCAACTCACATGTCAGAGATAAAACTCAAAAATGAACACATAAAAAAGTTTCAACCTGGTCCCTGACTCTTGGTCACTCATTAAATCCTCTCTGAGAATGATATGCCACCTCCATCCAGACAATAATTACCATTGCACAATATAATTCTACCAGAAGTAAGAACAAAACCAGTGCAGTAATACTTAATAAATGAGATCTCTTGAAGAATTGACATCATCGACATACTAAATTCAGAACAAGCTCGTGCTTAAATCAAGAAAAGTGCCATGCCAAAATCTTTTTTTTTTTAAAAAAAAAAAAAGGCATGCCATAATCATAATCAAGAACAAATTCACCCTGAAGCACCCCTGACCAAACTTTTACCAAGTAACTCGGTCTTTCATCGCCCCCATTTAATACGAAACTATTCTAAATATTAATGCAACATTCAGGAGGTTTCTCATGACTGCAATTCATCTCTGTAGTTAATCTAAACCAGTGTTATTGAATACTGGCCATGTCGGCGCCATAGCATATGGCAAATGCAGGATTTATTCAAAAAAGGCAGAAAAGGATGGGGGGGATTAAAACCCAACCCTAAAAAAATCAAGGTAATATATGATCTATTTATTTATGCATATTCTGTTTTCATATTTTTTGATATTTGCTTCAATTTGTTTAAATTATTATAATGAATTACGTTTTAAGTCTGTTTAAATTTGCCTGCTATGCGTCTGCCATAATAGGCTGTTACACCATATATGAGATGGATTAAAATAATGAGCTCTCGTAAAAAACTGCAATCACAATTGAAATACACAAATAGCATTAGCATAGAACATACCTTTCGAGCAGCAAGCTTGTACTTTTTGGCAAACAGATTTGACAACCCCGCAGCACAACGTAGCTTTGCAGTTGCTATCGTGTCAAGGGATTCCACCGACTGTTCTGCCTTGCTAACATAGCTGCTAATATGGGGAAACTGACCCATCTCAATGCTAACCAAAATCGCACTCATACACATATAAACAATGTGCTTCGATGTAGTGCAATAATCTCGGGTCCGAACGTAATTCTTAAAAGCATCCCCCAATTGACCATGAGCATAGTAAAAATCTCCAAAATCACTGTACCCCATTCTTATACTCTCTTTAATCAAGTTCGTCTGCACAAAACAATAAAATAAAGTCAAGACAAATAAAACATTACATATAATCTATAAAACTATGGCATATGTCTATAAGCTGAAAATGATTTATAAACATGTCATAAGTTTTTTCTCTAAGTTCTCGCAGACAATCTCACAAGTCCATGTCATTAGATAATCCTCAATATATCTCTATATCAATGTCTACATCACATTCAAATCAAACTCAACAAACTTTATTATTTATTTTTTTTGGCTTTCACCACCGGTTTATTCTGGTTCGGGGGGGTCAGTTCTGGCATCAAGTGGTTCCAGCCCGAGATCGCAGTTGTGGGGGATCCAACCGTGGTCCTCCCTACCAAGTTTAGCGTCAATCACTACTGAACCAACTAACGATGGGTAAACTCAACAAACTTTAATAAACACAAAAAAAAAAAATCAATAATATTCAAAAACACATGTTATGTATTGCACAATGAATTTAAACCTAAAACGATAAAAAACAAGAAAACCTAAAATTGATAAATGGACAATTATAGAAGAATATATATATATATATATACCCTATAGGAAGTAAGCTCAGCATCGAGCTTCTCCTTCTTGAGGTCTGCTTTTTTCACAATGGCATCACACCAAGCCTCGTCTAAGGTATAATTGGATCCCAAACGGCCATTAATCTTCTTAACAACTTCCCTCATGAGGATCGTGTCCTCTCCCTTCTTGATTTCGTCGAAAGCCATACGAAGCGCCTCCAACTGCATCGTCAAGTTGTCGCCGCAGTTAGAGGCAATGAAGAGGAGTCGGGAGATCCTAGTGCGACCGGAGTAGAGGTTAATGTATGCCTCGATGTCGAGTTGGTCAGCGCTTATGATCTGACGGTGTGTGCTGTTGTCGTCGTCGGCGCCATTGGCGTAGATTTCGTCGACATTGAGAGCGGAGGTATCTTCATCGGTGTCCATGCGTGATGAGGGAAGAAACCCTAACGGAGGAAGTGAGTGTTACGGTGGCGAGAAGTGGGTTTGTTTGCTGTGATTTATGAACACAATGCTTGGCTTGGCTTAACAAAATACTCCGTCGGGTTTTGCTCTAACTAACAACTAAATTAATATTCCGTAAAAATAATATATATTATAAAAATATTTTGCACAGATATTAAAAAAATGTAATTATAATATTTTTACTATGTCAAAAAAATTACTAAATAATTTATATAAGTTATTGGTTGGTTTACTTGAGAATAATGCGTATAGTAATAATTAAGAGTATAATTGAAAAATGAGAATGACGTATTTTTATTTTTATTTTTTTGCTTTTACCATCGGTTTAATCTGGTTCGAAGGTCAGTTCTGGCATCAAACGGTTCTAGCTCTCTCCCGATCGCAGTTGCGAGGGATCAAACTGTGGTCATTCTAAACAATGCCCCCGAGACACTTGTTAAGCATACCAAAAAAAGAAATAAAAGATATAATTAATGTTGATAAAATAACTTTTTACACTTTTAAGATATTGAATGCACAAGTTTTAAGGAGAAATTCTTAGGTGAGTCCTCACCTAAGCATTAATGATTAGGCACAACCAATCACATAATTATAACTCATTAAATAATTACATATAATTAATAGTGTAGTAATTAATAAAATCAAATCTCTATAACCAAAAAAAAAAAATTAACAAAACTAAATCTCTATAAATAAGGAAAAAAAAAATACATGTGCACTTTATAATTTATTTTCACGCTCATTTTTTTTTTCTTCTTTACATACTAAGCTTTCTTTTAATTTCCTTTTACTTACTTGAAAATAATAAAATATTTTTTTTACTAAAATTAAATATTTTTTATGGCACTATATTAATAAGATAATTCAACCGTTAATTTTACTAAGTTTGTTTATCAATTATTCACTATTTTTTTATCCAACAAATTCATAATAGTTTGGAGTTTTGGACGGTCCCTAAGTTTTTTAAAAGTACAAAAATAATAATGAATAAAAATAAGGTATATTTTTTATTAGTACCGAATTTGTATTATTATTTATTGGACACCGCTATTTCATACGGAAAATTCTTTAAAATATAAATTATGTAATTATAAGTTATAGTATCAAAATATGATAAGGCATTATACTTAACATGACAATGTATTAATCATCGAAGTGTTCACATAAAAATAATTGAAACATGGAAATTAAAAACAAAAAGAGAGAACTTAGAAGAAAAAAAAAAGAGCAATTAGAAAGAAAAAAAATTAATAAAATGCACAACACATGTTTTTTTATAACTTTTTTTTTCTTTCCTTATTTATAGAGATTTGATTTTAGTTGTTTCTCTATTAATTATTGGTAATTATTTAATATATTAATGAGTTGTAATTATGTGATTGGTTGTGCCTAATCATTAATGCTTAGGTGAGGACTCACCTAAGAATTTCTCAGTTTGAAGATAAAATTGACTTATTAATATGTTTAGGATTTTCCTTATTTTAAAACAAAATTTTGTCTTAAGAAATAATGATATATTCATATCATTATAAGACTTAGAAGAAGTGTAATTTGGGATGGAATAGTACTGAACAAAATTACTCGCACGACGTGAGGACTGGATGTAAGATTAAGGGTGAACCAGTATAATTGTTTGATTCTCCCCCTTTCTCTCTTTAATTTATGCAGACACCATACACACAACCCACTTTTATTTGTTTGCATTTACACGAGAACGTTCTCATATTTTATTTTATCTTATCTCCTTATTAACAAGAATATTATGAGAACGAATGGACATTTGCTCTTGAACTTTTGTTGAATATATAACCTTGTTAATTTATCCAAGTATACACTTGAGATCATTTTATGGAGTGCAAGATTAAATTTTAAAAGGGTCACAATTCAAACTCCTCTTTCTTGTGACTATTTATTTCACTTCAAGTAATTGTCGTAAGTGGAAGGTATTTAGAGTTGATCTTGCATACCTGATGTAGCCTTTTGCAGCCTTATATAAGGAAATATCTAGGATTGTAATTTGTAAAGACCCCATAATGTTTTGCCCCCCTATGATTGTGACAAGTGTTGTATGATGGTAGGATGGCCATGTCAAATGGTCCACGTGTCCATGTGAAGTGATAATCACATGCAATTAGGGTGTGTCCATCATATGGTCCGTGTTACTATTGTGTGGGTTGGGTGATCGAGTCCAACACGCGAATGGGCCCTTTGCCTATTTGAGAACATTTTTTTTTGATAGGGTTGATCTTCTTACTATAATTGAACAAGTTTTTCTTTTTATTACTCTTTCGAAGACTTCTGATATGAGATAAAAAAAACCCTAATAGAGCACCAATAGGATAGAAGACCTTATGTACCAATAGGACAGAAGACCTTATTGGTGCTAATTAGAATAAATGATTAGAATGAAATAATCAAGTATGTAAGATGATCCACATAAGAACATATCAGTAGTTTGTCCTATTGGTGTTAATTAGAAGAAATAATTATGTACCTCATTCTAATCATTTCTTACGTTTATATGATATAAATATATCATTATTGGTACTTAACTACATATTTAGTCTCTTACGTTTATTTCTTTAAGTCTTATCGTTGTATTTCTTAAGTCTTGTAATGATATGAATATATCATTATCTTGCTTGTCCCTTTCTCTCTCTCACTATGTTCATAAGAAAATTTCTCAAAACCTTCTTTACAAAACATATGATTCAATTCTGTCGTACATTCTTTACATAGCTACTGGTGCAAACACTTGTTTTCTACAAGTCTTGCTTTATATTTCTCCACCTTTCCATCCATTTCCTTTTATATTTTGTCTTATAAATTCATTATTTCATTCTAATAATTAGCACTAATAGGACAGAAGACCTTATGTACCTCATTCTATGACATCATACCATGTTCTTGTTCATTATATTCCTATTCACCACGAAGACATTTGTAACATTTTCACTTTCAGGGGATAATGATATGATTGATTTTAGACACTAATTTTCATTTCAGGTGATAAAATAACAAACTGAGGTCTATTGTTGATGAAATGGTTGAAATTTTAACATATCTATGATCTAAGATTTGTTATGCTTGTACATCATTAACAATTCAGCTTACATAATTCCTCCAGTAAAATAAATTGCTGACAAGGGAATTGAATCCAAGATCATTTGATTTACCTCACAATCAGTCAATTTTTCATTAGATAGATAAGCCCCAAACAATTTTTTGGGGTCAATAATTTGCTATAATGAAAATTTCAATTTGCAAACCACCCACATTATAAACTGGGTTGGAAAAGAATGAAAATTCCTGAAAACTTATCTTGACATGAGAAAAACTGAAAAAGAAGAAGAAAAAAAATGCACAAATCTTTATGACCAAAATGAAAATCAAATTATAGCTTTCTCTGTTGATTTTGTTCAGGTGCTGCTGCTGTCCAATATTTCTTCACTGCTATTAGTATTTTTTCTCTTTGGTGTGGTCCTTTTTCATGGTCTGCAATTCTAGCATCCCATTGCATTGCATCTACAACTCTCTTTACCTTTAACAACACATCCACATCGTCGCGCAATATCACACTCCCTTGTGGCCTCAAAATCCTATCCATCTCAAGAAGAATGTCCTCTATATTACATCTGTCACACATTAATTTGATGCATTAGAATTTTCTCATATTATATGATTTGATATGTCCTTATAAAACTATTTTACATTGACGATGTAATTTACCTGTTTTCGTATAGGCTAAAAACAGAATCGGCATGTATGAAGTCATAAGTTCGAGGGTAAGTGGACATGGCTTCACACCTGAATAGAGACAAAAGTAGTTAGTAATCATACATTAACTACCATGTTATGAAATGTGTAAAGCAGCAAAGATTTTGTTTAGGATTTAGAAAACAAGAGTATCTTACACAATTTTTTTCTATGGTAAAGAACAAAATTAGGTAACACTTATAGAAAACTACTATTAGTGGGAAGTCCTAGAAAAAAAATATAAAGCGAGTATACCTTTAAAAGTGCACAATTATAAAGGTACTCAACTCTCAATTTTAGTGACCTAAGATTAGGACAGGATGCACTTTAAATTTAATTAATGGTGGATACAACACTTATAATATCCTCACTTTTAATTTTGCCTTTTGCAAAAAATGAAGAAAAAAGAGCCATGCAGCAAATCTACTAATTAAGCAATCAAAAAGCTACTTTCTACTAACTAATCATACAATTGTTTACTCTTATTACTTTAAAATTGGTTGGTTACTTGGTTAAGAACCGTTCTTATCATTCACATCACAAAATGTCAAAATCTAATTAAAAATTACTAATGAAGATAGCCTAATAAGCGAACGAAAGAAAGACGTACCAGTTCTGATATGTTCCAATCAATCCGCGTTCAAAAACGACACCAAGTGTGTTAATCTCAGCCTCGACCGGAACAACATTCATGACCCAAACAGGATCATCTATCATTGCAGCTGCAAAGCCTCCCAAGTAAGCATTCATATCAAGCAAATTACGGAATCTCCCGGGCTCTGCTAGCTGATAATCAATTGTCTTGTAATATGCAACTCTCTTCTTCCATAATTCAGTATTTTCATTGAACATCTCAGCTGTGATTCCTTTCAAACTTCCACTGCTAATCCTTGGTGGAATTGACGTTAGTCTCTCAGGCCAATTAGATAATCTTCCACCACTAATATCTTTTATGTCAGTTACCTCAGGTAGTGGTGTCAAGCATGTATCCATTTTGGTGTACCTAAAAGAAGGAGAAAAAAATGTTCAAGAAAAGGAATGGTACCAAAGAGAAAAGGGTGCATAAAAAAATAAATAGATTATTTCATCAGAATGGTCCAAAAAGAATCTCCACTTTTGAAAAGGTGCATAAAACAAAGAAATAGATTATACAACTCAAACTCTTTATCATCTGTGTGGTTTTGGTATCACTACCAAACTCTCTTTGGCAGCAAGCATAATTTGCTTTTTTTAATTTTTTTTCTCTGAAAAGAGAAACTGCAAAAGCAAAATCAGTAGCACCAGGAACTATAAGTGACTCAATGTGACATTATCCAAAAAATTATCCATGGTAGTATTATCAATGTGAGTGATGAGCGACATATAAAAAATGCCGCGACCGCGACATCAAATTTTTATGTCTCTAGAAATATGATCTAGATTAAGTCCATATCAAGTCATTTGACTATAATTCTCTACAATAGTGAAGATCACGACGGGACCGCAACAGTGGTGACCATAATTCAATATATTGAAGACATTAATTAATTAATTAATAATTTAAGTAAAAAAGAAAAAAGACGACATATTACCATGCTGAGTCAGGATCCTCTGCTCTACAAAAAGGTCTATTCTTGAAGACCTTTCTTGTAATTTTGCAATGTATATGATTAGTAGGTTTTTGCCATATTGCAATGTCACCCTTCTGTACAAATTTTTTCCAACATAGACTCTTAGCCACTCTCTCAATTGAATTCTGTTCTTCATTTAGACTCTCCCTAGTTCTCTCCCATCCTTTCCAATGGGTCTCCCAGTTTATTGGTGGCCCTGATAGAATCCAATACCCTCCAGGACGTAGCACTCTATCAACTTCAGCCAAATAAATTCCCTCTACAAATACAACAAACCAAAATTTATAACTTTCTGTCCGATATGAAGTGTCGGTGCTAGATAGATATGAATGTGAATGATCATAATTATGGATATTTACCATTTTGACCCCAAGGAATGAGGCAACGTGAACAATGAGCCATGTCAAAGGATCTTGAAGGGTAAGGAAGCCTAATTGAGGCAATAACACCAATCAAAGCTGGAACTCCTCGTTCAAGAGCAAATTGAACTTGAGCTTCATGTGTATCTCTTGGTGCAAATGACACTGCTATTATGTTACGTGGCAAAAGATAAGCTCCCCAACTTGCAACCTGATTAATCCAAATGAAATAATTAACTTATGCTAAGTAAATTGGTTTCCAATGCATAAACACATTATTCCATTTTCATATGATACCAAAAATTGTGCACATGTGACTACTACACACATAGCCACAACATGAAGTAACTTAGAAATCAGGACAAAAATACATGATAGAGACTTCTCAACAAACTGTAACTTCAAAATACGTATATTAATCGTTATGATTAGCTCCAGGTTAATTAATAATACAATATAATGTTCAAGTAATACATAGTCTAATCAAGTCTTTAAGTAAGCGATTTTTTTACCCTTTTTTTATCTTTAGTCAACATGAAACTTTACTTCAGTTTGAAGAATTTAAGAAAATTGTGTTACAAACTAGCTTTATAGTCTATAGTTCTAAAGTGTCCCTATTTTTTTCTATTTTCTCTCCACGAAGAGGACAAATTAAACCAATATACCTTAACTAACTATATTTCAACCAATTTCAAACCGTCCATGTTCATTGAATTATGACATATCCACTTATAATTTTAGTTTCTACGAAAATTTCGTCATGACTTTAGGATAAGATAGCCAACTCAATCACAATAATAATACACTAATAAACAGTATTAAAATATTGACATATAGAGAACATGATTGACGACGTATTTACATAATTAGAAAATATTTAAAAAAGTCAAATGTAGAAAATTATAATATAATTATAGAAGAAAAAATACAAAACTGGATAGAACATGCTAAAATATAAAATTAATCAGTCTTCTTTTCCATCTGTTACGCACAATGATTACCAAAATTACATGCAATTTTTATTTCACAAACTTACCAAAATTTAATATATTAATATATTTTTTTTCCATTAAAAAACGATTCCTCAAAGCATCTAAGCAAAGAGTATACCAATAAAATATACAATATTTATTGATTTAGATTCCCAATTAACCTACATTCCTTCTGATTTCTCAAACGTTCTAAATCAAGACAAAATCATAAATTATTACCAAAACTAAAATCTATCTAAAAAAAATAAAAAATCATAAAATTGGTAATTGGCTCCAACCTTTCTATAGGGACCAATCACACATTCCTACTCGGTTCATTATTCTATGAATGTTGTTGAACCACCCGGGTCAATAACATTGAAAAATACTACTGTCTTATGCATGCATAGTAAGAGAAAGAAACCGGTTCAAGAAAACCGGTTCAAGAAAAACGTACCCCACAACCGGTATCTAAAGCGGTTCGAATGGATCCATCTTTAAGGTTGATGAGTTTTCCGATATCATCAATGTACGCACCAGCGCCACGTGGAAACATGGTCCCACCACCAGGAAATCTGAACCGGTCACCTTCGAAATGAACCCAATTCTGGTTTTTTTTCTCAATAGTCAATTCTTTATGTGGCACATTAGCATACCAAGCCCAATCACGGCTCTCCGGCCACCGTGGCGGAACACGGTAACCAAACGGCGCCGGAATACGACACCGGAGAATCTCGTTTTTTTCCGGACAGTGTCTCTCACGATAGACTAAATTCTCCCGTGGGAATTTCAGCGACCTCTGCACATCCTCACAGGGAGTGTACTCCGAGAGTGAAACATCGCATACCGGAGCGTGATTTACACGCGCTGTGGTTTGTTCCGGTATGTCGACGTGGTGGTGTGCTGAGAAATCGAGAGCGGTGGAAGGGGTGGATGTTGAGGTGAAATTGGTTTGTGGGCAATTAGGACGGATGATGGTGGTGGTGGCGGTGGAGTATTGATTTTTGGCGGCGGAGGTGATGGTGGTGGTGGAGTTTTGCCAGAGACCAAGAAAGTAAAAGAAAGTGCAGAGGAAGATGGTGAAGGTGAGAAAGTAGAGTCTTGGGAATGGTTTATTGGGTTTCTTGGAGGTGCAATTCTGAAAAAGAATTGATAAAAATGATGAAGAATTGGCCATTGAGATGATGAGAAAAAGAGAGAAAGAAAAGGGTGGGAGAGAGAGTTACTATCACATATGAAATGAAACCATGGAGTACGTTACATTTTCATGAGGGTGACGCGCTTATATTATTATTATGGGGAGAGAGAGAGAGAGAGAGAGAGAGAGAGAGAGAGAGAGAGAGAGAGAGAGAGAGAGAGAGAGAGAGAGAGAGAGAGAGAAGTTTTGTTTGGACAGAGGTGTGTCAGAAAATAGACGGCTTGTTCTATTGTTAACGACACAAGCAAGTAGAATAGAAGAAGTGTTTCTCCAACTCTTTATTCTCATTCTCTTTGCAGATTTTTTTTTAGTTGGAGTTGGGGGAGTACTGTAATTCTAGAATTTCCTGTTGTTTAAATTAAAATTAAATAAAGTTTTTTTTTACGCAAAAAATAAATAAAGATAGATTTTCAAAAAACAAAAACATAAAAATAGTTTGAGTGACTTTAACTCAATTCATAGGTAAGGGCTCCTCAGGTGCTAGCCTCTCGAGCTACACTTATACAATCAGACCAAACATACTGTGATTCGTCTAGCTGGGTGGTACCTTTTGGAATAGATTCCACCCAGACTTACTATAAAAAATTTTTTGTTTATTTAAGGGGGGAGCTAGGCCTTACAACACACACTGTTGACCGCTCCTCAATTCTGACTTTGGGAGCGAGAGTAGGGGTGCGCCGCCGACGAATAATAGGTACCCTACACCCCAGATAGAGTTACTGAGTCGTGTAATAGGCGACCATTTCGCACGGTTCGGGGGCACTTGAAAATAGGTTATGCGAATAGATAAAATTTTATGTTAATTTATAAGTTTTCACTAACAAAAATTGTATTTTTATAAGTTATTTGCTCATAAACTACCTTAAAAAGTTTATAATAATGCATAAAACTTGTTTATTTACCTAAGCTGTTTTGCATAAGCTCAAAAATAAGTCAATCCAAACGGACCTTATATATGTTGAGGTTGGAGTTCGAACTCTAGACACCTCACTTATTCTTATGGGTGAAATTTTTATAACTACTAGACTACTTGACAAAAAAAAAACATAAAAAATAAGAGATTTAAACTTCTTAAACAAGTGATTTCGAGTTCGGTCGTTGACTCTTACAATTTGCATATGAAATAAATTTAGTTGGAGAAGAAAAGTTCAAGTTTTTTTTTACCAAAAAAAGTTCACGATATTAATTTTTATGCAGTGATGGTGTAGAATTTTTTATTTATTTAGGTGTTTAAATTATTCAAAATAAATATTTGTATGTATCTTGCAAAAAAAATATATTTGTATGTAGTTACTATTTAGTTAGAGGACATAAACTAAGAGCATTATAAAATATTATATTTTCTCCGTCATAAAATATAAGAGATAGTTTGACTAATTCACGTATGCCAACGCACAATTTTGATCACTAATATCTTTAATTTTCTATTAGTAAAAATTATAAAAAAAAAAATGAATGACACAAGACGAAAGAATAAACAAATATGTCACCGATTTTGACCCCCATTTTAAAGATTACATTTCAGATTAAGAGAAAATCGCAGAACCAAAGGGAACATGGGTAATTTTGCATTTTCTCTAGTATTTTCTTTTAATATTTAAAATAATATCTACTAATAATAATAACCTAATATAATAAAATTCATTACTACCTCAAAAAAATTCATTACTTACAAATTTACTAATTTATCCACTTTAGTTTTAATCACATTCCAAATTTTATATCTTCATTGTAATTTCACTAAAAAAAAATATAAGATAAATACATGAAAATAAGAGAATATGCTTAAAAATTGGAATAAAACAAATCATACATATGAACAAAATAGAACAACAAAAGAGATGATTACTATCAATTCAACAATCTTAATGTAAAAATATTTTTTAAAAAAATATGAAAAGAATATAAGATAAATTAAATAAAAAGATGATACACATCTTTTACTGGTAAAAGGAAGGTTGAGTTGCTCTAAAGCCTTCATTGTGATGATGTGGCACCTCTAATAAAATTGCTTACAAAAGGATATATCAATACTAAAAAATGAAAAATTAAATTAAAAGGGACCAACTAAAATTAAATACTCCTAAAACAAAACGGAAAATTTTCATATAATTTATGATTGTGTTAATCCTCTAGAACTTGAAAGAGCACAACTTTTCATATATAAAAAACGTTTACAAAATTAAACATATTTGTAGTTGAGTAGTATCCTGTATAAATGTGCAATAACCTATCCACTTTCTCACATCATGCAATTGTAATACTCATTTTGTGTGTTCATTCTTAATCTATCAACCTCTTTGTACTGAAATGTGTTTCTTGCTCAAAGGAACTTCAACAAGCTAAGTATCATCGTTTCAAATTCTCATTTTTTTGCGTTATGAGTTTATTTTAAAGATTACATAAATTCATTAGTGTGTGTTTCTATATACATATAGTTACATTCCCAAGCATGCGACTCAATGTTTAAGAAATTGATATACATAGGTATGAAATAATTGTCTTTCATTTAAGTTTGTAAATTATAATTGTTTGATTGCTCTTATGATCTTATAAGACATCATATCTAATAACTTTTTTAATTATCTCTATCTTTTTTCAGGTTGAAAATTGTCATTTAGTCTTTTGTTCCACAGTTGCAAGCTTTAAGTAATTGTTAGAATATTGTATTTATTTTCAACTTTCAAATCTATTTATCTATCTTCTATCTATTAAGCAAGCATTGTGATGATTTGACACCTCTAAAAAATTTCATGCAACTTCTTATTCTAGGTGAATAAATAAATAATATAACTTTTACAATTCTACAACTTTCTATCTATCTATCTATTTATCTATCTATCTATCTATCTATCTATCTATCTATAATAAAAAAAATTGATTTTGGATCATCATCGCTTTATTCAAACAACTATTTGATGATACTCTTAAAAATTTTCATTGGCTTTTCTTATAGGATTGAAGCTGAAGTCACTATATATTTAGATTAACCAAATCTTTTTCCATTATTTTATTTCATAATATTGTGGATATTACATTGTATATGTGCTACAACTTTCCGGTAAAAAAAAAGTGCTAAAACTACAACCGTCTTTATGTTCTACATCTTTCATTCATAATCATTATGAATTATGTCTTCTAATAATTGTGGATTACGTTTTTCTATAATGGAGTTATGTGTGCGGTCAAAATCAACATGCATTTTTTGGAGCTAGATATATGACCAATAACATGTATGTGACGGTTCGTCTTCAACAAGCTGTGTATTTTACTCTTGGTTATTTTGAAGCCTCCAAATTTTTGCTTATGTAGCATGCTTTAGAGAAAATTTTCTCTAGCTATATATAAACATTACTCTAAAATTTATTTTGTGTCCATTTCATCATCCAAATCATTGGTCTTGAGACTAAGATAAATTATATCTAGGCAGATTATAATGGGTTTAAAACAAATGCAAATATTGTAAAAAATAAAATGCAAGTAACATAATATTACGTTTATATATGGTATATTATATCTATGCATACCTTGAAAGTATTGGAAATTAATAAGTAACAAATAATGTAAATTAATGGTGCTAAAATAAAAAAAGAGGATCAAAATTATAAAAGAAAAAAAATGAAAATACGTCACTAAAGTATGTATATATAAATTTTATGTATGCTCAACATAAAAAATATACTATGTATATATAATGACATTTACTATTCTTATTCATTATTCAAAGGTTACATATTATTCACCTTCTATTAGAATGAAATAACTTTTTGCATTGAATACCTTATGGGTTGATGGTTACATTTCAAGTATTGGTTTTTGTGGTAGTTGATGAATCAATCTCTTGAATATCAGTTATGTTATTCAATGATTAAAAAATTATATTAGTTTACATATATGTCTTTTATTGTTTATAAATTTCAATTTTTTATTTTTTATACGTTCTCAAAATCTTTCAAGACATCAACTCTAATAATTTTCATGTGTAACCAGGTTACTGGATTTATAAATTGTATCCTTTATATTGCTTTTATGATCTTACAAGACTACAATTCGATCTAATAATTTTTTGTGCATAATATTTTGAGAATATGATTTAAGAGTACTGCTCTATATTATCAAAAAAAAAGTACTCCTCTATAAAAAAAGAGTATTGCATTCTAATAAGCACTACTAAACTATACTGAAAACCCGAATAAAAATTATTCAATAGCAAAAGACAAAAAAAAAATGAGGGGACAAAAAAAATCATTAAAAAAAAATGAAAGATAAAAAAAATGAATTAAGCATAGTAAAAAGAAGATAAATAAAACCGCTAGCTAAAAACATTATGAAAATTTTTGACCAATAAAATATGGGATATAAATATTCTACCAGGTGAATGTTTGAGAAGAAACTTCAATAGAAACAATTTATTATCAGAACAAGAATCGTCTTTTTTATAAATCTGAGAGACCTTAAATTGTGTGAAGGGGTAGAGTAAATAGTTATAATTTTTCAAGATTAAGATGAAAAATCATCAACTATATAAATTGTTGATGCTCATACGTCAAAATAAATTTTAGAAATTGTAGAAACTGTAGATATTAAAACATAATTACATGCAAAATAATAAGGTGATTTAGATAATCTCATTCTTTACATATAGTGTGTGCATGTGATCTGAAATTCACTAAAAATTCCAAAATTATTGATTTGATTTAAATAATAATGCAAATATTTAAATAAAATAAGTACATATTCTATAAAGTGTTAAAAAAATGTTTAAGTTACGGCTCAAAATAAAATAGTGAGATGTTTGTAAGAAAAATATAACATTTTTTTAAGCAAATAATAAGATGACATGTGAAATTCTTCTAAAATAATAAACTTTCTTTACCTGAGCCAAATAACTAAGCCTAAATTCATATATATGAAATCATCATCCAAACTTATATATTGGCAACAAAAAATATTCACATTTATAACAAAAATAAACTAAGATCTTATAAAGAAAATCAACATCCAAACTAAGATCTTATTGGAAAAAAAATACATAAAAAATAAAAACAAAGTGGTACATGTGACTATACAGTTGCAATTCATATAAAGAAAACTAAGATCTTATACGATTACACTATTAAAATAAAATATGATTCTAAAATATTATAAGAGATCTATTACATTAAATTATAAACAAAACTACGATATAAATTAATGAAAAATCTCATATTTCTAAACAACTTTTTTTTTATAATTTATACTTATATACTAATATTAAATATAATCATATTTTAAATTAATGTCTATCTTTTAACTATATATGATTATACTTATCACAATTATTATTTTTTATTTATAAAAATATTTTAATTATATATTTTAATCGAACCCGTGCAACGCACGGGTTTATCCCTAGTAAAAATAACAACGAAAGAGATAAATACGATCAACTCAACAATTTTACTATTTTTTTTATAAAAAAAATACAATAAAAATTCTTAAAATCTATACCTACATATAAAGAGGATACAAGAACTTTTGGTGTGGACTTTTTATAATACCAACAATACCCTTAACTTTTTTTTTAGCAGCAAAATTTTTTTATTAACAAACTCACTATAACATAATTTTTTTTTTATATAAGTTTGCATAATAGACACAGACTGGCGCGAAACGCGTCTGTCTGGCCGCTAGTCCATATCTATACTTCCATATAAAGAGGATACAAAAGTTTTTGGTGTGAACATTTCATAATACCAACAATACCCTTTATTTTTTTTAGCAACAAAAAACTTTTATTAACAAACCCACCATAACATAAGGCATTTTTTTTAGCTGCAAAAAACTTTTATTAACAAAGTCACCATAACAAATAAGACATGCTTCTTTTTTTCCACATAAATTTGCATAATAGAGAGTTAGAGTTAGACACAGACATGCGTTTGTACGAATAAAATAGATCATATGAATATAGAAATAAGAATAAAATAGTCAATTCTATAAAAAAAAAAAGAGAATAAAATAGTCAATAAAAAAATATATAAAAAGTTCAGTAAAAACAAATTATAGAAAACATATTCTATACTTCCATATAAAGAGGATGCAAAAGTTTTTGGTGTGGACATTTCATAATACCAACAATACCCTTTATTTTTTTTTAGCAACAAAAAACTTTTATTAACAAACCCACCATAACATAATGCATTTTTTTTAGCTGCAAAAATCTTTTATTAACAAAGTCACCATAACAAATAAGACATGCTTCTTTTTTTCCACACAAGTTTGCATAATAGAGAGTTAGACAGAGACATGCGTTTGTAAGAATAAAATAGATCATATGAATATAGAAATAAGAATAAAATAGTCAATTCTATAAATAAAAAAAAGAAGAGAGAATAAAATAGTCAATAAAAAAATTATAAAAAGTTCAGTAAAAACAAATTATAGAAAACATATAATCAATAAAGCGATCATATTTTTTTTGTAAGGATAAAAAGATTATATATGAATATATGCTTAAAAATATGAACAAAACAAAAACAATAAAAAGATTATAGAATATAGAAAGAATAAAATAAATATAAATAGCTTCAAAATAAGAACCACATCTTTAACTAGCTCTAATATTTTCATATATGTATCCACATGTATCGATCATATTATTATGAATGAAATGCTAAACATGTTTAAATAATAAATTATTATTTTTTTAACAAGTGTCGACCACTTATACATAAAAATTATTTTAACAATAGTTTCACACATATTTTAATAATATTTTATAACAAATTTTTAACAAGCACACTAGTGATTAAAATAGCTAAAAACACTTTAATTTTATCATATTATTTATAGTAGGCAATTTGCCGTCGTATGCCATTATAATTTGGATGTTGTCAGCTTGTTCGCAATTTCATCCTTTTACGTTTTTAGTGATGTTGAATATGTGATTGTATTTGATGTATTGTATCAATTTGAATTTTGAATAAATGAATATCATTTTGTCTTTGTAAAAAAAAAAAAAACTAAAAATAGTAATTGTTAAAATAGCCAAAGGAAAAATAGCAAACCAAAATCTTAATCCTAAAAATCAATCTAATATCTTTCAGACATGTCATCCAATGGGAAAATAACACTAGTGAGTAAGAGAGTTCTTGAATCTGTTTAACTTCCTACTATCTTGCATAAGTACTCTTGCCTTTTCCTTTCCTGTCAAATTACCAAGATAGTAGGATTAGGAATTTGCCTTTTCTTTACTTATTGGATCATGCAAACAAACATGGAAAATCATTTATCTTATTTCTTACTTGCAGAGTCCTTCCACACACACACAGACACTTACATTTTCAGATATATAATGCATGTAAGAGTTCAAAACTGATAATCCATGAAACTAATTACTGATACAGCAACCAAAGGAAACATAGGAATGACACATAAACTTAACTTGAAAAATGACTCATTAATCTGTTCTCACTTCAATCTTTCATTCATTCAATTATTGTTTTGTTTAAAATATTTGGATGACAAACACAAATAATGAACAAGAGAGATTGAATTTCCTTTTAGCAGAATCATCTTCTAGTTGATTGATAATAATATGAAAATAGTAACAAATTCATTAAAACCAGGGGAGTGTCAAGTCGGTCACAAGAGCAAATAAATAGTCATTCAAATATACAATTAACTTAAACAATCATATCATATACACTAAGAATAATCACATAATCAATTATAATGAAAACAACATATACAAATGAACATAAATTCAAATTCAAACAAGTAAACCATGGAAGAGGAACTTACTTTCAAAAAGTTGAAACTAAGCTTTCAACAAAATCCATGGCCATGTACCAGCAAGTTATATTACTAGTACTACAACCACTAGTAGTAATTCTAGCTGCAGTAAATTTTGTTTGCTCTACTCTGTTATCACTCAAATTATAGAGAATTGCATTGGAATCTCCAATGCTCGTAAGCGCCAGTGTATCACCATTCTCAGAAAGAAACAACGGCACCAATTCAAAATAATGCATCATCCTAGGCTTACTAAAGTTGCACTCTACTTGAAGATTATGAAAACTAATTTTAAGAAATTGAGTCCAAGAATCTTCAACCCCAAATTTCTTCATTTGCCATATAACAAAATCAGTTTCTTTGTAAGAATAAGAAAAACAAAGGCAGCCCCCTAACACACTAACGGTTGGCGTTCCTGACAGAACTCCATCAACACGACGAGGTAGCATATACTGATTATATGTCTCTGTCCCTAAATCAAGTGAAACAATAAGAAATTGCCCAACTGTAATATCCTTATAGTTATACTCATTGATATTGTGAATAGCCAACCAGTTAAGGCTACCACACAAATATACACAACCAATAGCAGCATGTTCATGATAATTAAAATGAAGATGAACAGGAACAGCAGGTAAACCTTCAATATCTCTCCAAACATTATCACCGAAACTGAGAATTCTCACATTGCTTTTCTGATTATGGTAACGGAATGCCACCACCTTATATTTTCCGGTTGAATTGTCATAACCAAACTTAAAGTCGAAAACATAAAAACCACGAAAATACCCAAATTGTGGAGATATTGTCCTAGTGGCCGGGTTCCACAAACGGAGCCAGAACTCTTTATTAAACTGATCATCAATGTAAGAATAATGAGACAAACAGATCAATCCATTGCAGGTACCAACTATATGTGAACATTCTTTGTCTTCCAAAGAATAGTAAGGATCGACGGAAAGGTTGAATGACCGGTTCTCAATGAAGCGAGATATGGGGTATGGAATGACACTGTAATAATATCCAAGAGTACGTGGTACATGGTACGTTGTTAGTGTAAAGAGTGGATTTCTTGTTGGTGATCTCTTGAGGTGCAATTTCACAAAAGTGGGATCGTAAATTACAGTTTTCCAAGACTTGCAAACAGACCTGAATCGGACAAGAGATTTTACCGGAAGATAGGAAAGTAACTCGACGATGAGATCATGAGGGAGGACCACCGTAGACGGCAGAGTGATACATTTCTTTTCTTCTTTGCCAATTGCATATTCATATTTGTTTGAACAAATGCAGCGCAAATCTGTTTAAGTACCAAAACAACCCGGTCACTTCACCTTACAGAAAAGTTGGGAGCCAGGGACTACTATTTTATAACCAAATTTTCTCTCAAATGTTTACGTATGGGCGATGTGGGACTCCTTGAAAAAAAAAAAAAAACTAGCGCAGTTTTGCTCTACTAACTAACTGGTTGGACTACCTTAATCAACTTGAGTTCTTTTTACTCTTTGAAGTTCATATACACTACTTATTTACGTTTATTTTAGGTTTTAATTTGATCTCTTAGTATTAAAAAATATTAATTTAGTCCCTTAAGTTTATTTTAGGTTTCAGTTAGTCCTTTCCGTTAGTTTTGTCACTAACACCGTTTGAACAGTACACGTGTCGATGTGTCCAAGTGCCACGTGTCAGTCAACATATTTAAATTGGCTGCCACATGTGACAAAATTGACGAAAATGACTAATTTGAAACTTAAAATAAACGTAAGGGACCAAATAGGTAGTTTTACACAATACACTTAAAACTTGAAAAATATATTATATTAAAATAAAAATAATTTTTAAAATAAAATAAAATTTCAACATATACAATTTTTTTTTATAGAGTCAGAATATACAAATTAATTTAACAATAATGTATAAAAGATATATTACATTCTTTTTTTTTAAAAACAAGAAAGATATATTACATTAATAAATTTAAATTATTATTTTAAATATTTTTTTTAAGCAAAAAATTATTATTAATTAAGAATGTATTTTATGTCATTTTACTTTTATCAGCTAAGTTGAATCGCTAATTTTATCTAACACCACATAATGTTATCGACCAGAAGCTATAAGCTATCAAACAGAGCCTTAATATTTTTTTATGTTTGGGCTCGATTTAATATTATTATTATTTTTTACCTTTTCAAAAAATAAGTAAATTAATGTAATATTCATTTGAGACATAAAATAAACTAAATAAACTCAAATTTTTTTATAATAAAATATTTTTTATGATAAACCTCTAAATTTCTTATATATAATTTTTTTTCATAGAAACTTTGTGTTTTTTTTTTTATAATTTCATAGAAACTTTCTTATAATATTGATACAGTACTATATTTATTTTATATTTTTTTGGTCATATTGTGTTGAGAATTTATTTATTAAAACAAAATTTTAGAATATCCAATAGAAGAAGTATACACATTAATATTTATTTTTTTAAAAAAATTCGTCCAGTTTTAAGCGTTCTCTTCTTGTGCGATTTACTCTGCCTTATACTTCTAGGGTTTCGCTCCTTCCAGGGGGACGTGTCTTCCTCTACTCATCAAAGGTATTTTTTTCGATCTTATCCACAATTCTTCTTTAACATCTTTCATTATTATTACTTCAATTTTAATTGTTCTTCACAAATTTCGCCTCTTAATTCAATTTCCCCTTCTTTTAATGGCGAGGTTTGTTAACCCAATTATCTGAATTTCATGACCCGTTTATCTCAATTCCTTTGGTTTTTGTTTTTATGTTTGAATTTGTTTGGCTATTTGCTTGATTGATCATGTTTGAGGCGATTAAAGTAATTTTTTTTTTTTTGTGTGTCATGATTTGATTGGCCTAATTCGTGTTTTCTTTTCTTTTCCCATTCTCTGTAATGTAACCCCGTTACTTTGAAATTATATATCTGAGGAATAAGAAAAATGAAGTAAAAAATCACTTTTTTTAATGCATGGATTGTTGTTTCAATTTTGGTTTTATATAGATAAGTTAAAAAATGTTATAAAATAAGACTTTTTTTTTATATAGATATATTTGGATCTTCTGTTTCACTTTGAAGTTTATGCCGACTGTTGCAGTTAACCTTTTTCATTCAAATATGTTTTTCAGGTTTTAGAAGATAACCTAGTTTTGTTTATTCACCAAATTCCAAGTCAATGATGGACCATCGCAATGATTTTTCGAACTGGCTCGATCCTGATACATCTCTCAAAATTTTCAAGTGTCTGGATGATCCAGCAGATCTAGTCCGTGTCAGCTGTGTCTCGCGAACTTGGAGAGACTTTGGTGAGTTATATCTGTATTCTGTATTTTATTTTTATCCCCAAGTCTCATGAGATGTTCAAGTTTAGATCCTCGGTGGCATACATTTTACATTTCATTATACTTTGATAGGACTCGATCTCGATTACTACTGAACATTGATCAATAAAATAAAACAGTAGAATATAGTAGTGAATAGAAATTCTTATTACTGGAAATAGCTAGAGTTCATGTGGGATCTAGCTCACAATACAAACAGAAGACTAAAATGAAAGGAAATAAGCTGTAAATGATAAAGGAGGTACTTCGAGAGGCCTTAGCTCTCCTAGGGTAAAATTCACCACTCAAATCATGCATAAAAACAATGGCAGAGAACATTCTGCTATTTAATCAATCAGATACGGATCTATTTTCTCTTCCCTCGCCGAATAAGGAAACATTCCTATAATGGTATGATTAGCTATATCCTTCTGCCCAAGTTTCCTTTTATAAAATATGTCATAACTATCATACTTCTGATCTTATCCTTTTAGAATCGTGCTCCCTTTGCTATAGTTTGTTTTTATGAGTATCCAACTTTTTGCATAATTTATAGTAAAGCACTGTTTTGGTCCCTCTAAGATGCACTCACTTTCATTTTCGACCTTATAGAATGGTGACCTTCTAAGCTTGGTCCTTATTTAATTTTTATTAAATTTGTAGCACTAATAAAAAAAATTCTTGCACATAGTTCTAGTACCTACTAAAAATAAAATTGTGTAATTATCATTGAACTCTTAAATTTTTGAATGATTTTTTATAGGCATGTTTAAAATATCATATAAAGTTGATTTACTAAAATTTAGAATTGTTTATCATGATATGAATTTTTTAAACGGTAAAGTTCAAGATAAAAATAACGAAAATCATGACCTAAAATTCAAATTTTGAGCTCGTTTTATCTAGAGGAACTTTTTATGATGTTCTAAATCTAAACATATCTGGGAAAAATTCATTCAAAAATACAAGTTGTCTTAAATATTAGGGACCAAAACCGAGTGCATGATAATTTTCCAGGGACTAAAAGTTTAATAAAAATTAAGGACTAAACTTAGAAGGTCACCATTTTGTAGGGTCCAAAAACATATTTAACCCTTTAAATTACTGAGATAAACATTTCATGAATGTATGTATTTATACCAATTTTGAGTACATATGCATGTAACCAAGTAAATGTGATGTAGACATGAAGGCTGAAGGCTAACTCAGGCATAAGGCCACTGTTTAACAAGAATAAATATAAATATGTGACATACCTGCACATGCTGTGCTAAGTGAAATTTAATATCTCAACAAACTACTTCTTTAGAAGCCACTACGGCTAACTTTAAAAAAAGTGCCAATTTTAAAATAAATGATAATTTGATCATTTTGATGTCTTAAGTAGGGACTATAGACATTGTCAGTATATCGTTTAGTATGCTTGGCTGGAAAGTAATGATAAGATTTTTGCATGAATTATCTTTGATCTTGATATGGGATAGGATCAAGTATTGGCTTCCCTTTGATGTATTATGTTAGCAACCCTTGATGCTTATGAATTGGGTTTGGAAGGTGAGCTATATTGGTCTTGTTTTCTTGTATATTCTAAATTTTATTTTTTGTTCGTTTCCTGTAAAAGAAACCTATCAAATGAAAGAATAAGTTCATTCCAGTGGATACTGCCAGTCACAACTCACAACTGGATTTCTCGTTCTCAACAGATACAAATTTCAATTGAAAATATTTATTGCAATGATTAACTGATATTATGGTTTGCAGTGGTTGAAAATGGCCTTTCTAAGCAGTTGTGCTTGAGAATGTTTCCTCAATTATCTAGAGTTGCCTGCGTTGTTGAACTGAACCAGAATGGAGTGAAGGGACATGCAGAGGTTGGATCTAGCCGTTCTATGGAATCTCTAGCTCTATGGAAAGATCATAGAGTCTTTAGTTATTTTGCTAGATTCTGCTTATCTCCTATTGCTATGGATTGCATAGCTAAAGCAATTTGTGCTTCTAGCACTGATAATTTCCCTCAGGAGAGCATTGATCAAACTCTAGAGGAAAGAGACAATATTGCTGGTAGATTTTCCTATTGGTCAAGTAGTGGACAAAGTAATCCCAATGTGCCTGAGACATTAACGTACCAGTTGGCCTCTCAAATATGTATTATCAAAGAAATCAATATTCAGCCTTTCCAAGGTGATATTTGAAATCTTCATAAACTATGTGTTCGACTAATTTATTTTACCTTTCTATGCTTTTTTGCTGACATTGTTTTTGTTAACTGTCCAGCTCACTTTCAGATGGGGTCACCTATATATTCAGCAAAATCTGTTAGGTTTAAAATGGGTCATCTTAAAGCCTCTTTAAATGATTTATCTGATGAAATGTTTGTATGGACCTATACATCACCGGAATTTCCCATGGCTCAGGTTTGTAACTTATATCTAAGCTAGTTTCTGTGCTTGTTTTCATTGAATAATTTCTTTTACATTGATTTCCTGAAGCTTGATACCAAAAACTAGACATGCTTTGCTATTAAAGGATGCCCTGCTATATAAATATTGTAAGTAAATTGAAAAATAACTTTGTTGGATGATCAGAAAACGTATTACCCTCCATAGTACTCCCCCCGTCCCACAATATAAGCCACTCTAGCAAGAAAAAATTGTCTCATTTTATAATATCAATCAAGTATTTGTTTTTCTGATTCCCTAACTATTTATCATTCTCTCTTTTTGCAATTTTCCAGTACTATTACTGAAGGGCAATTTTGTAAATTAATTCACAATTTTTCTTTTCCATTCAGAATTAAAGGATACCCTAACTATTTAACCCATGTGCCAAAGTGACATATATTTTTGGATGGACGGAGTAGAATGACCTAGCTTGATGTTGCTGAGAAAAATTAAATGAAAGCTGCATGACTAAATAATAACTCCAATGTTCAAATAATGTTGCTTGAGTAACTCCCGACTCATGTTTTTAACAACGGAAACTGTTTTATGTTTTTCTGAAAATGATTCCTTGTGAACAGGAAAACCGGCTACAAAAGTTCATGCTTCCAGAACCTGTACTCTGTATTGGTGGTATCTTGCAGGTTGAGCTTTTGGAAAGGGTACAGAGGCAAGAAATGGATGGCTTATTGTACATTTGGTGCGTTTCTTCATTGGTAAACTTGTGTGTTGAGGTTTTATTAAAATTGTTGTCAGATTAGTTGTAGCATCCTAAATAAATTCACAACAAGCCTTTATGCAGTGCTTGGTTTTAACTCCAATTTAATATTATTGCGTGCACAAATAATGTTAACTTGAGTAGTATTGCTGAAAAGTGTTGCATTCCATACTGATTGTCCCTTCTATTTCGAAGCTAATCCTTTTGTCAACTTTAGGAATTATAAAAAAAAAACTTATATATTCCTTGGTTTTTATACTTATAAAGCAACTCACTTTGGTCCATATATTCCTTGGTTTGTATACTTATAAAGCCTTTATGCAGATTTTTCACTACTTTAACTTTTCTTCATTTGTGCTCAGTACGACATCTACCTACTCCCCACCTTGAGCTATTGGTGCCTCTCATTACTGTAATCAGAATCATTTCAATACCAACAGGATTATGAAACTATATCTTTCGTTCTCCTTTTTCTTTCATCTTTATTGAATTTTCCCTGTCTGTTCCATTTTATACTTATAATTTCATTTGTAGTGTCCCTAAGAAAGGGATACACTTTGATTTGACTGAAAAGGGGCATGTCAAACACTACCTAAGCATTGCATAAATATAATATTTTAGATATTTGTGCAATGTTCCTGACTTAGACAATTGTGAATGCAGTGTTTCTCATGTTCAAGCTCAGGGGATCCAGTTGTCACCAGCATTCACTGTTGATATTCTTGGACCCTCAGGAATGTTTGTGTTGAAGAGAGACCATCGGGCTAACTGTCAACCCTCAGCGACTTCTGAAGATGAGTCTGGAGAAATTACAACCGATGGAGATTTCCAACAGATTGTGGATATATTGCGGGGACATGCGATGGGTATAGGAGCTGTGGATGGCTGGGATGAGGAAGAATATGAAGTTGATGATTTTGTTGAAGATGATGATGTCTTGTGATCTTTGCTGGCACAAACTGCGACAATTCCTCCTCCCCAAACCAATAAAGGAGACAAGAAAAATTTAAGATTATTCTCGTGAGGAGTCATTTTAATGAATCCAGTTTCGCTGTATACCCTTTGTTTAACCTTAAGTTCAGGTTTTTCTGTGATTTTACTACTTACTTGATTCCTAGTATCTTATTATGGTCTTTGATGTGGGACAAGTATTACATTGTAAGTTGTTTAAATTAAATTCATATGCTGTATTTGTATCAATCCCTGAAACTTGAGTATTACATTGTAAGTATTAATATGGACCCTATTTTTTGTGTTCCACCCATGGTCCTCTTTACCTAACTGTCTGTAGCAGGTCACTTTTAAGTTCTGTACTAGTCTTAAATTAATTAATTTAGTTATTTGTTGGATTCTGAAATCCGAATGGAAGAAACTTAAACAATAATTACACATGTCAGATATTCCTCTTGGACTCCTTGATGAGGAACGACATACATGACAAAAGAATCATCCCCATGTTCATATCTTTCTCTCTACAGTTTTTGTTTTGTTTTGGAATTAGGGAATCTATTTTCTCTGTCACTATACTGTTGATCAAATAAAATTTTATGTTAGTAGAAAATTTCTTTAATTTGATTGCAAGGATGAATCAATGTTAGGAAATTTGTAGATCTGAACTTTTTAAATTCAACTACGCGGACGCCAAACTCAGTACAAATAGAATTGGGAATAGAAATATGTCTTACATTTTACAACAGGATTTGAAATTGGCAAATCAATGCACTAGACAGTTAGTTTGGAATAAAGCAGAAGATAAAGTTTGACTTTTTTTTTTTTCTCAACTTAAAAAAGGTGACCTGCTATCGACAGTTAGAAAAAGAGGCCCATGGGTGGAAGACAAAAAATAGGGTCATATTACGGGTGCCCCTTTTTCTAAGCAAAATATATTTTTACACAAATTCAGACGCTGACACCGTTACTATCTGATTTATTATTTTTATCTCACATTTTTTATTTTATGATATTAGTTTTATTACATCTAAAGATACATTTAGATATTAGATGTATTTTTATATGGTGTTTTTATACGGTGTCTAATTTTTGTTTAAAAATTTTGGTAAATACAAGTTACTTTTTTAGAACACATTTTATGAATTTAGAATTTTTCTCATACAATATTTATGAAGTTTAGAAAGAAAAAAAAATTACTTTATATTTATTGAAAAGGATTACTTGTTTTTGTTTACTAAGACATATTTACTACTATATTTCCTCTCAAAGGGAAACTCTCAATTTTTGCATCAAATAAAAATCCAAGTTATATAAAACTCAGCAAATAAATCTAAACGGTTGTATTTAGGGTAAGTTTGACCTTACTTTTTTTCTTCACCTTAAAAGTAGTAAAGTGGTTAAAAAATTATGGTTGAGCCAATTTCTCCTTATTTTCTACTTCTTTACTTTATTTCTCTAATTCTTTTAATAAGAAACAGGGCCAAACTCAAGTGGTAACTGTAACTCCAAAACATTTCCTTCAAAACATTTTTTTTACGTCTCCAAATTAAAAAGATTTTATCTTTTACAGAAAAATTGAAACCCTCAAAACTCTCCTCCTTTTACAAAGTCCTATGTTCTTTCTATTTGCGTATTAATTTATCTCTTCTCCATTAAACTTGCAAGCAAATTAATAATCATATTTCCAATCCTTTATTAAGTGTCCGCAATGAATTTAGCTTCGGTTTCAAAGAACAAGCAAAAATTCACAACTATATTCATTAAAATATTAATGTAAAATACATCATAATTTAAACTTACTAAAATTTGAAAGATAATTCGAAAATCAATGTGTGAATAAATAACCAATTTAGACCTTACAATTCCACCATACATCATACAACTCTTTCATTTATAAGCATCGAATTTTCTCTTCAATAATAAATCCAATGTATCTCAAGCAATTAGGTTTGGTCTAATGGTAAATGAATTGAGTAGTATGCTAGAGGTTCTAAGTTCGATCCTCACCTCCAAATTTGATGTAATTTTACAATAAAACATTAAAGAGCTTATTTGACATTGCATATCTTAAGAGGATAAATATATATATTTATAATAATCCAAAGAGTTTTAAGGACCGAATCCGAAACAATAAAATGGTTTTTGAAAACAACTCCAATCAGGACCTTGTTTTCTACTAAGACAAAAGCAACCATACCAATTAACATCTGCTGATAAATTCATACAATTATTTAACAACAATGAAGCATGACGGGAGCTATTTTATTCTTCCAAGCTCACGATGTTTTTGACTTGGCAGAGGCAGGAGGAAGCAACTGCATTAAACCAACCAGAGATCATTGTCAGTGAAAGTAAATACTCTGGAGTATAATTGCACACACGAAAAGGGTGACAATATTTTCTGCCGTAAAATTTTAGAGTTTAATAACTACACGAAATATCTAGGAAGACATCCTTCCTAAAATAATACACAATTGCATACACACACTCGATGTCCCTTGGAGTATCAAGCATGTTGCATGCACAATTCATGATGCATGAAATACTCCTAAATGTCACATTTATACACGTTCACTCCCCCGATGATAGTTTCCTCCACACATAACACAATTCCTCACAATGTCACTCTCAGGTAAACAGCACATGAACAATTCTGACTCATTGGTACCACTAGTAGGATGCCCGCTATTTTGACATTTTTTATATAGTTTATTATATATAGGATAAAAACTCAATAACTAGCTGTGATTGACTAGTGAGAGGGTGAAAAATGACGGTGAGACAGATTGAGAGGAAAGCCTAGCGCTGTTTTGGTGTTATTTTATTACAAAAATTTCTAAAATCCCCAAGCAAAAAGGCCTAATGTTTGAACTTTAAGAGCTACTTTGGATTTTTTTTTTTATATCATTCTGAGGTGCAGTGCTATAGCAGCTACAATGGCGGTTACCGTGTGTCTTTTAGCGACAAGAGGCCTTTCCCGTATGCTACACCGCTATAGCACGCTATTGACAACACTGGTATGTGCGATCATACACATAGAACATAGATATAAAATTTTAGGGACTCCAAGGAAAATAGGAAGCAAAATCTAAATATACTTAGCAAGAAGCAAGCACCTGATAGCAAGATATTAGAGATGAAACAAATCCAAATGCCCCTGTAACACGGGGAGTGACTTTCTCGGGTGCCAACTGAAGCAGTCCAACAGCTACCACTGTATCAATGCTTGCTTTGATAAGAGCTAGAGTCCTCTCATTTGACTTTTTTAGCTTGGCCTGGTATTGCTCATTCTGCATCCATAGTATTGATTAATAAATGTAAAGAAATCGCAGTGCCGAAGTAAACCAAAGACAGAAACTTTGAAGAATTTAAAGATGAGCATGGACAACATACATCATATTTATTATTGTTCTTGATTTCTTTCTCTATTTTCTTCATTGATCCAGAGAGTCTTCCAAGCTCCCCAATCTAATCAAACGCATATAATGATGTCATACAGAGGTTTTAAAAAGCTAAGAAATAAAAAGGGTATGATCGGTGCATATATATGTTTTAGCATCAATAAGGAAGGTATGCATAAGCCACAAACCTCGACCAAGGAAGTACATATTGAGGAACCCAGCCAACAGTAGAGAGAAATCCGGCCAAGTAGTTCGGTACGTTCTTTATTCTGTAGTTACACAATAAAATTTTTGTTGGATGGTATTCTCATGTAATAATAATACAAAAACAAATAACAGGATGCTAATGACAATGTTTATTTCTTACCTCTACGATACCAGTTCTACCGAGCCACACAAATTGATCAAGAAACAAGAAAGTGGACAGTAATGCATTCTTGGACTGGAAAACACCATTCAACAAGACATTAGGTAAATAAATTAAAGATGAAAAGAGACAATGTTGTTAGAGTTATCATACCTTTCCCAACAGAATTATGGGAAGGGGAGTACCCTGAGGTGTTGGACTAATCAGAGCATGCAGGTCATTGACAAACTGCGATTAAAGAGGTGAAGTATAAGAATGACTATTATTACATGAACTAATTATTCACAGAATCATTTTCTATTCCAGAATATCAATTAGAATGTTGTCGATGGATAATACTAAGCAAAGCAAAATATTTTACTTTAATTTTTCCTTTTAGAATTTCTATATGTTTCTCGGAACCAAAACAATCAAAGAGGATGTTACATTATAAACTGTGCGCAAAAATAGGCAAAAAGATGTGGATGAAGGGTCTAGCATGTTTTTGAAAGAAAATTAATCTAACCTTAAATAGACGAAAAACTTTTCGTGCTAAGCTGGTTGTTTTGTCTACATTCTGCGCTTTACCAGGTTGCCCATTACTCAAGAATTTGGAACCATATTGTATTGCTCTGCATATCTTGTCCCTTGCCTCAGCCTTGTTCAAATACAAAACAAGAAGGCCAAGTTCTGCCCTAGTTGCATCCAATGTACTCATTTTCTACGATAATTAGTAACCACTGTCATAAACAAAATCACGTAACAGTTCATATTAAATGAGGAGGGAAAATAGTTTTAGATATATAAATCTACTTTCCATAGCAATGTTTATAAAGAAAAATATAATGCCATATAAAAAATTGTTAAACAAATAGGTAGAATGCTGCAATATAATTCATATTCAAAAGAATAACCACAAAGCTAGTATCAAAGTTTTCAAAATGCTGATAATTTTTCTAGGACTTAACAATTTAGCACTCCCATAAGACTTCATCAAGATAATGAAAGTATGATAATTTCATGGATAAAGTAACAACTCTAGTAGACCTTCCACATATCTAACTGGCATCATCCGTCAGTCTCTTGTTTGAATGTTAATAAAGTGTGTTCGAAAACTCATCCTTCTCGCAACTATAAAATCCAATGGAAAAACTCCATTTAAAATATTTTAAAAATAGTGAAAACACAACGAAAACACATTAAGCTTCTTTAGATTTCAATTTATAGCACAATGAAGTATCTTTTCCATTCTTATTTATTGACTCAGCTTTCTACCAATGGGGTTAAACAAAGCAACTCAATTTTCAGCTTTCTACCAAGAAAAATATGATACAGGTCAGCAACTCAATTTTCAGCAACTTGTTCTGTAGATTTAGTTGATGAAATGACAGTTCATGTCAATTAAAGCTTCATCGTGTTAATTTGGC